>NC_092142.1:33494837-33796498 GCF_043159975.1 Macaca nemestrina | reverse complement strand
CTTCTTTCTCTTTGTTATCGGAGGATATTTCCTTTTGCATTACAGTCTCCAAAGGGATCCGAAATATCTGTTCTCCGATTCCACAGAAATAAGGCTAGCAAAGAGATCCACGAAATACAGATGTGACTATGTGAGATGAATTAACAGAACACTAAGCAGTTTCTCAGAAAGGTTCTTTCCAGATTTCATCTGAGGATATTTCCTTTTTCACCATAACCCTCTATGGGCTTCGAAATATCACTTTGCCAATTCCAGAAGAACTGTCATAGCGAAAGGCTTCTTGAGGGGAAAGCTGTAACTCTGTGAGATGATTTCACAGAACACAAAAGAGTTTCTCAGAAAGCTTCCTTCCCTTTGTAATCGGAGGATATTTCCTTTTGCACTATAGTCTTCAACGGGATACGAAATATTGTTCTCAGATTTCACAGAAATAAGGCTAGCAAAGAGATCCACGAAATAGAGATGTAACTTTGTGAGATGAATTAACAGGACACTAAGCAGTTTCTCAGAAAGCTTCTTTCCAGATTTCATCTGAGGATATTTCCTTTTTCACCGTAGCCCTCTATGGGCTTCCAAATATCACTTTGCCAATTCCACAAGAACTGTCTTAGCGAAAGGCTTGTTGAGGGGAAAGCTGTAACTCTGTGAGATGATTTCACAGAACACAAAGAAGTTTCTCAGAAAGCTTCTTTCTCTTTGTTATCGGAGGATAATTTCTTTTGCACTATAGTCTCCAAAGGGATCCGAAATATCTGTTCTCCGAATCCACAGAAATAAGGCTAGCAAAGAGATGCACGAAATACAGATGTAACTTTGTGAGATGAATTAACAGAACACTAATCAGTTTCTCAGAAAGCTTCTTTCCAGATTTCATCTAAGGATATTTCCTTTTTCACCATAGCCCTCTATGGGCTTCCAAATTTCACTTTGCCAAATCCACAAGAACTGTCTTAGCGAAAGGCTTCTTGAGGGGAAAGCTGTAACTCTGTGAGATGATTTCACAGAACACCAAGAAGTTTCTCAGAAAGCTTCTTTCTATTTGTTATCGGACGATATTTCCTTTGGCCCTATAGTCTTCAAAGGGATCCGAAATATCTGTTCTCAGATTCCACAGAAATAAGGCTAGCAAAGAGATCCACGAAATACAGATGTAACTCTGTGAGTGGAAGTCACACATCACAGAGAAGTTTCTCAGAAAGCTTCTTTCCAGATTTCATCTGAGGATATTTAATTTTTCACTATAGCCCTCTGTGGGCTTCCAAATATCACTTCGCCAATTAAACAAGAACTGTCTTAGCGAAAGGCTTCTTGAGGGGAATGCTGTAACTCTGTTAGATGATTTCACAGAACACCAAGAAGTTTCTCAGAAAGCTTCTTTCTATTTGTTATCGGAGGATATTTCCTTTTACCCTATAGTCTTCAAAGGGATCCGAAATATCTGTTCTCAGATTCCACGGAAATAAGGCTAGCAAAGAGATCCACGAAATACAGAGGTACCTTTGTAAGATGAATTAACAGAACACTAGCAGTTTCTCAGAAAGCTTCTTTCCAGATTTCATCTGAGGATATTTCCTTTTTCACCATAGCCCTCTATGGGCTTCCTAATATCACTTTGCCAATTCCAGAAGAACTGTCTTAGAGAAAGGCTTCTTGAGGGGAAGGCTGTAACTCTGTGAGATGATTTCACAGAACACAAAGAAGTTTCTCAGAAAGCTTCTTTCTCTTTGTTATCGGAGGATATTTCCTTTGGCCCTATAGTCTTCAAAGGGATCCGAAATATCTGTTCTCAGATTCCACAGAAATAAGGCTAGCAAAGAGATCCACGAAATACAGATGTAACTCTGTGAGTGGAAGTCACACATCACAGAGCAGTTTCTCTGAAAGCTTCTTTCCAGATTTCATCTGAGGATATTTCCTTTTTCACCATAGCCCTCTATGGGCTTCCAAATATCACTTTGCCAATTCCCCAAGAACTGTCTTAGCGAAAGGCTTCTTGAGGGGAAGACTGTAACTCTGTGAGATGATTTCTCGGAACACAAAGAAGTTTCTCAGAAAGCTTCTTTCTCTTTGTTATCGGAGGATATTTCCTTTGGCCCTATAGTCTTCAAAGGGATCCGAAATATCTCTTCTCAGATTTCACAGAAATAAGGCTAGCAAAGAGATCCACGAAATACATATGTAATTCTGTGAGTGGAAGTCAATAATCACAGAGCAGTTTCTCAGAAAGCTTCTTTCCAGATTTCATCTGAGGTTATTTCCTTTTTCACCATAGCCCTCTATGGGCTTCAAAATATCACTTTGCCAATTACACAAGAACTGTCTTAGCAAAAGGCTTCTTGAGGGGAAAGCTGTAACTCTGTGAGATGATTTCACAGAACACAATAAAGTTTCTCAGAAAGATTCTTTCTCTTTGTTATCGGAGGATATTTCCTTTGGCCCTATAGTCTTCAAAGGGATTCGAAATATCTGTTCTCCGATTCCACAGAAATAAGGCTAGCAAAGAGATCCACGAAATACAGACGTAACTCTTTGAGATGAATTAACAGAACACTAAGCAGTTTCTCAGAAAGCTTCTTTCCAGTTTTCATCTGAGGATATTTCCTTTTTTACCATAGCCCTCTATGGGCTTCCAAATATCACTTTGCCAATTCCAAAGAACTGTCTTAGCGAAAGGCTTCTTGAGGTGATAGCTGTAACTCCGTGAGATGATTTCACTGAACAAAAAGAAGTTTCTCAGAAAGCTTCTTTCTCTTTCTTATCGGAGGATTTTTTCATTGGCCCTATAATCTTCAAAGGGATCCGAAATATCTGTTCTCAGATTCCACAGAAATAAGGCTAGCAAAGAGAGCCATGAAACACAGATGTAACTCTGTGAGAGGAAGTCACAAATCACAGAGCACTTTCTCAGAAAGCTTCTTTCCAGATTTCATCTGAGGATATTTCCTTTTTCAACATAGCCCTCTATCGGGATCCAAATATCACTTTGCCAATTCCACAAGAACTGTCTTTACGAAGTGCTTCTTGAGGAGAAAGCTGTAACTCTGTGAGATGATTTCACAGAACACAAAGAAGTTTCTCAGAAAACTTCTTTCTCTTTGTTATCAGAGGATATTTCCTTTGGCCCTATAGTCTTCAAAGGGATCCGAAATATCTGTTCTCAGATTCCACAGAAATAAGGCTAGCAAAGAAATCCACGAAATACAGATGTAACTCTGTGAGATGAATTAACAGAACACTAAGCCGTTTCTCAGAAAGCTTCTTTCCAGATTTCATCTGAGGATATTTCCTTTTTCACCACAGCCCTCTAAGGGCTTCCAAATATCACTTTGCCAATTCCACAAGAACTGTCTTATCGAAAGGCTTCTTGAGGGGAAATATGAAACTCTGTGAGATGATTTCACAGAACACAAAGAAGTTTCTCAGAAAGCTTCTTTCTCTTTGTTATCGGAGGATATTTCCTTTGGACCTATAGTCTTCATGGGGATCCGAAATGTCTGTTCTCCGAATCCACAGAAATAAGGCTAGCAAAGAGATCCACGAAATACAAATGTAACTTTGTGAGATGAATTAACATAACACTAAGCAGTTTCTCAGAAAGATTCTTTCCAGATTTCATCTGAGGATATTTCCTTTTTCACCATAGCCCTCTATGGGCTTCCAAATATCACTTTGCCAATTCCACAAGAACGGTCTTAGCGAATGGCTTCTTGAGGGGAAAGCTGTAACTCTGTGAGATGATTTCACAGAACACAAAGAAATTTCTCAGAAAGCTTCTTTCTCTTTTTTATTGTAGGATATTTCCTTTGGACCTATAGTCTTCCAAGGGATCCGAAATATCTGTTCTCAGATTCCACAGAAATAAGGCTAGCAAAGAGATCCACGAAATACAGAGGTAACTTTGTGAGATGAATTAACAGAACGCTAAGCAGTTTCTCAGAAAGCTTCTTTCGAGATTTCATCTGAGGATATTTCCTTTTTCACCATAGCCCTCTAAGCGCTTCCAAATATCACTTTGCCAATTCCACAAGAACTGTCTTAGCGAAAGGCTTCTTGAGGGGAAAGCTGTAACTCTGTGAGATGATTTCAGAGAACACAAAGGAGTTTCTCAGAAAGCTTCTTTCCTTTTGTTATCAGAGGATATTTCCTTTTTCCCTATAGTCTTCAACGGGATACGAAATATTGTTCTCAGATTCCAGAGAAACAAGGCTAGCAAAGAGATCCACGAAATACAGATGTAACTTTGTGAGATGAATTAACAGGACACTAAGCAGTTTCTCAGAAAGCTTCTTTCCAGATTTCATCTGAGGATATTTCCTTTTTCACCATAGCCCTCTATGGGCTTCCAAATATCACTTTGCCAATTCCACAAGAACTGTCTTAGCGAAAGGCTTCTTGAGCGGAAAGCTGTAACTCTGTGAGATGATTTCACAGAACACAAAGAAGTTTCTCAGAAAGCTTCTTTCTCTTTGTTATCGGAGGATATTTCCATTGGCCCTATATTCTTCAAAGGGATCCGAAATATCTGTTCTCAGATTCCACAGAAATAAGGCTAGCAAAGAGATCCACGAAATACAGATGTAACTCTGTGAGTGGAAGTCACACATCACAGAGCAGTTTCTCAGAAAGCTTCTTTCCAGATTTCATATGAGGATATTTCCTTTTTCACCATAGCCCTCTGTGGGCTTCCAAATATCACTTCGCCAATTCCACAAGAACTGTCTTAGCGAAAGGCTTCTTGAGGGGTAAGCTGTAACTCTGTGAGATGATTTCACAGAACACAAAGAAGTTTCTCAGAAAGCTTCTTTCTCTTTGTTATCGGAGGATATTTCCTTTGGCCCTATAGTCTTCATAGGGATCCGAAATATCTGTTCTCAGATTCCACAGGAATAAGGCTAGCAAAGAGATCCACGAAATACAGATGTAACTCTGTGAGTGGAAGTCACACATCACAGAGCAGTTTCTCAGAAAGCTTCTTTCCAGATTTCATCTGAGGATATTTCCTTTCTCATCATAGCCCTCTAAGCTCTTCCAAATATCACTTTGCCAATTCCACAAGAACTGTCCTAGCGAAAGGCTTCTTGAGGGGAAAGCTGTAACTCTGTGAGATGATTTCACAGAACACAAAGGAGTTTCTCAGAAAGCTTCTTTCCATTTGTTATCGGAGGATATTTCCTTTAGCCCTATAGTCTTCAACGGGATACGAAATATTGTTCTCAGATTCCACAGAAATAAGGCTGGCAAAGAGATCCACGAAACACAGATGTAACTTTGTGAGATGAATTAACAGGACACTAAGCAGTTTCTCAGAAAGCTTCTTTCCAGATTTCATCTGAGGATATTTCCTTTTTCACCATAGCCCTCTATGGGCTTCCAAATATCACTTTGCCAATTCCACAAGAACTGTCTTAGCGAAAGGCTTCTTGAGCGGAAAGCTGTAACTCTGTGAGATGATTTCACAGAACACAAAGAAGTTTCTCAGAAAGCTTCTTTCTCTTTGTTATCGGAGGATATTTCCATTGGCCCTATAGTCTTCAAAGGGATCCGAAATATCTGTTCTCCGATTCCACAGAAATAAGGCTAGCAAAGAGATCCACGAAATACAGATGTAACTTTGTGAGATGAATTAACAGAACACTAAGCAGTTTCTCAGAAAGATTCTTTCCAGATTTCATCTGAGGATATTTACTTTTTCACCATAGCCCTCTATGGGCTTCCATATATCACTTTGCGAATTCCACAAGAACGGTCTTAGCGAATGGCTTCTTGAGGGGAAAGTGGTAACTCTGTGAGATGATTTCACAGAACACAAAGAAGTTTCTCAGAAAGCTTCTTTCTCTTTTTTATTTGAGGATATTTCCTTTGGACCTATAGTCTTCCAAGGGATCCGAAATATCTGTTCTCAGATTACACAGAAATAAGGCTAGCAAAGAGATCCACGAAATACAGAGGTAACTTTGTGAGATGAATTAACAGAACACTAAGCAGTTTCTCAGAAAGCTGCTTTCCAGATTTCATCTGAGGATATTTCCTTTTTCACCATAGCCCTCTATGGGCTTCCAAATATCACTTTACCAATTCCACAAGAACTGTCTTAGAGAAAGGCTTCTTGAGGGGAAGGCTGTAACTCTGTGAGATTATTTCACAGAATACAAAGAAGTTTCTCAGAAAGCTTCTTTCTCTTTGTTATCGGAGGATATTTCCTTTGGCCCTATAGTCTTCAAAGGGATCCGAAATATCTGTTCTCAGATTCCACAGAAATAAGGCTAGCAAAGAGATCCACGAAATACAGATGTAACTCTGTGAGTGGAAGTCTCACATCACAGAGCAGTTTCTCAGAAAGCTTCTTTCCAGATTTCATCTGAGGATATTTCCTTTTTCACCATAGCCCTCTATGGGCTTCCAAATATCACTTTGCCATTTCCACAAGAACTGTCTTAGCGAAAGTCTTCTTGAGGGGAAAGCTGTAACTCTGTGAGATGATTTCACCGAACACAAAGAAGTTTCTCAGAAAGCTTCTTTCTCTTTGTTATCGGAGGATATTTCCTTTGGCCCTCTAGTCTTCAAAGGGATCCGAAATATCTGTCCTCAGATTCCACAGAAATAAGGCTAGCAATGAGATCCACGAAATACAGATGTATCTCTGTGAGTGGAAGTCACATATCACGGAGCTGTCTCAGAAAGCTTCTTTACAGATTTCATCTGAGGATATTTCCTTTTTCACCATAGCCCTCTACGGGCTTCCAAATATCACTTTGCCAATTCCACAAGAACTGTCTTAGCGAAAGGCTTCTTGAGGGGAAAGCTGTAAATCTGTGAGATGATTTCACAGAACACAAAGACGTTTCTCAGAAAGCTTCTTTCTCTTTGTTATCAGAGGATATTTCCTTTGGCCCAATAGTCTTCAAAGGGATCCGAAATATCTGTTCTCCGATTCCACAGAAATAAGGTTAGCAAAGAGATCCACGAAATACAGATGTAACTCTGTGAGATGAATTAACAGAACACTAAGCAGTTTCTCAGAAAGCTTCTTTCCAGATTTCATCTGAGGATATTTCCTTTTTCACCATAGCCCTCTAAGGGCTTCCAAATATCACTTTGCCAATTCGAGAAGAACTGACTTAGCGAAAGGCTTCTTGAGGGGAAATCTGTAACTCTGTGAGATGATTTCACAGAACACAATGATGTTTCTCAGAAAGCTTCTTTCTCTTTGTTATCGGAGGATATTTCCATTGGCCCTATAGTCTTCAAAGGGATCCCAAATATCAGTTCTCAGATTCCACAGAAATAAGGCTAGCAAAGAGATCCATGAAATACAGATGTAACTCTGTGAGTGGAAGTCACACATCACAGAGCACTTTCTAAGAAAGCTTCCATCCAGATTTCATCTGAGGATATTTCCTTTTTCACCATAGCCCTCTATGGGCTTCCAAATATCACTTTGCCAATTCCACAAGAAATGTCTTAGCGAAAGTCTTCTTGAGGGGAAAACTGTAACTCGGTGAGATGATTTCACAGAACACAAAGAAGTTTCTCAGAAAGCTTCTTTCTCTTTGTTATCGGAGGATATTTCCTTTTGCCCTATAGTCTTCAAAGGGATCCGAAATGTCTGTTCTCAGATTCCACAGAAATAAGGCTAGCAAAGAGATCAACGAAATACAGATGTAACCCTGTGAGTGGGAGTCACACATCACAGAGCAGTTTCTCAGAAAGCTTCTTTCCAGATTTCATCTGAGGATATTTACTTTTTCATCATAGCCCTCTATGGGCTTCCAAATATCACTTTGCCAATTCCACAAAAATTGTCTTAGCGAAAGGCTTCTTGAGGGGAAAGCTGTAACTCTGTGAGATGATTTCACAGAACACAAAGAAGTTTCTCAGAAAGCTTCTTTCTCTTTGTTATCGGAGGATATTTCCTTTGGCCCTCTAGTCTTCAAAGGGATCCGAAATATCTGTTCTCAGATTCCACAGAAATAAGGCTAGCAATGAGATCCACGAAATACAGATGTATCTCTGTGAGTGGAAGTTACATATCACGGAGCTGTCTCAGAAAGCTTCTTTCCAGATTTCATCTGAGGATATTTCCTTTTTCACCAGAGCCCTCTACGGGCTTCCAAATATCACTTTGCCAATTCCACAAGAACTGTCTTAGCGAAAGTCTTCTTGAGGGGAAAGCTGTAACTCTGTGAGATGATTTCAGAGAACACAAAGGAGTTTCTCAGAAAGCTTCTTTCCTTTTGTTATCAGAGGATATTTCCTTTTGCCCTATAGTCTTCAACGGGATACGAAATATTGCTCTCAGATTCCAGAGAAACAAGGCTAGCAAAGAGATCCACGAAATACAGATGTAACTTTGTGAGATGAATTAACAGGACACTAAGCAGTTTCTCAGAAAGCTTCTTTCCAGATTTCATCTGAGGATATTTCCTTTTTCACCATAGCCCTCTATGGGCTTCCAAATATCACTTTGCCAATTCCACAAGAACTGTCTTAGCGAAAGGCTTCTTGAGCGGAAAGCTGTAACTCTGTGAGATGATTTCACAGAACACAAAGAAGTTTCTCAGAAAGCTTCTTTCTCTTTGTTATCGGAGGATATTTCCATTGGCCCTATAGTCTTCAAAGGGATCCGAAATATCTGTTCTCCGATTCCACAGAAATAAGGCTAGCAAAGAGATCCACGAAATACAGATGTAACTTTGTGAGATGAATTAACAGAACACTAAGCAGTTTCTCAGAAAGCTTCTTTCCAGATTTCATCTGAGGATATTTCCTTTTTCACCATAGCCCTCTATGGGCTTCCATATATCACTTTGCGAATTCCACAAGAACGGTCTTAGCGAATGGCTTCTTGAGGGGAAAGCTGTAACTCTGTGAGATGATTTCACAGAACACAATGATGTTTCTCAGAAAGCTTCTTTCTCTTTTTTATTTGAGGATATTTCCTTTGGACCTATAGTCTTCCAAGGGATCCGAAATATCTGTTCTCAGATTACACAGAAATAAGGCTAGCAAAGAGATCCACGAAATACAGAGGTAACTTTGTGAGATGAATTAACAGAACACTAAGCAGTTTCTCAGAAAGCTGCTTTCCAGATTTCATCTGAGGATATTTCCTTTTTCACCATAGCCCTCTATGGGCTTCCAAATATCACTTTACCAATTCCACAAGAACTGTCTTAGAGAAAGGCTTCTTGAGGGGAAGGCTGTAACTCTGTGAGATTATTTCACAGAATACAAAGAAGTTTCTCAGAAAGCTTCTTTCTCTTTGTTATCGGAGGATATTTCCTTTGGCCCTATAGTCTTCAAAGGGATCCGAAATATCTGTTCTCAGATTCCACAGAAATAAGGCTAGCAAAGAGATCCACGAAATACAGATGTAACTCTGTGAGTGGAAGTCTCACATCACAGAGCAGTTTCTCAGAAAGCTTCTTTCCAGATTTCATCTGAGGATATTTCCTTTTTCACCATAGCCCTCTATGGGCTTCCAAATATCACTTTGCCATTTCCACAAGAACTGTCTTAGCGAAAGTCTTCTTGAGGGGAAAGCTGTAACTCTGTGAGATGATTTCACCGAACACAAAGAAGTTTCTCAGAAAGCTTCTTTCTCTTTGTTATCGGAGGATATTTCCTTTGGCCCTCTAGTCTTCAAAGGGATCCGAAATATCTGTCCTCAGATTCCACAGAAATAAGGCTAGCAATGAGATCCACGAAATACAGATGTATCTCTGTGAGTGGAAGTCACATATCACGGAGCTGTCTCAGAAAGCTTCTTTACAGATTTCATCTGAGGATATTTCCTTTTTCACCATAGCCCTCTACGGGCTTCCAAATATCACTTTGCCAATTCCACAAGAACTGTCTTAGCGAAAGGCTTCTTGAGGGGAAAGCTGTAAATCTGTGAGATGATTTCACAGAACACAAAGACGTTTCTCAGAAAGCTTCTTTCTCTTTGTTATCAGAGGATATTTCCTTTGGCCCAATAGTCTTCAAAGGGATCCGAAATATCTGTTCTCCGATTCCACAGAAATAAGGTTAGCAAAGAGATCCACGAAATACAGATGTAACTCTGTGAGATGAATTAACAGAACACTAAGCAGTTTCTCAGAAAGCTTCTTTCCAGATTTCATCTGAGGATATTTCCTTTTTCACCATAGCCCTCTAAGGGCTTCCAAATATCACTTTGCCAATTGAGAAGAACTGACTTAGCGAAAGGCTTCTTGAGGGGAAATCTGTAACTCTGTGAGATGATTTCACAGAACACAATGATGTTTCTCAGAAAGCTTCTTTCTCTTTGTTATCGGAGGATATTTCCATTGGCCCTATAGTCTTCAAAGGGATCCCAAATATCAGTTCTCAGATTCCACAGAAATAAGGCTAGCAAAGAGATCCATGAAATACAGATGTAACTCTGTGAGTGGAAGTCACACATCACAGAGCACTTTCTAAGAAAGCTTCTATCCAGATTTCATCTGAGGATATTTCCTTTTTCACCATAGCCCTCTATGGGCTTCCAAATATCACTTTGCCAATTCTACAAGAAATGTCTTAGCGAAAGTCTTCTTGAGGGGAAAACTGTAACTCGGTGAGATGATTTCACAGAACACAAAGAAGTTTCTCAGAAAGCTTCTTTCTCTTTGTTATCGGAGGATATTTCCTTTTGCCCTATAGTCTTCAAAGGGATCCGAAATGTCTGTTCTCAGATTCCACAGAAATAAGGCTAGCAAAGAGATCAACGAAATACAGATGTAACCCTGTGAGTGGGAGTCACACATCACAGAGCAGTTTCTCAGAAAGCTTCTTTCCAGATTTCATCTGAGGATATTTACTTTTTCATCATAGCCCTCTATGGGCTTCCAAATATCACTTTGCCAATTCCACAAAAATTGTCTTAGCGAAAGGCTTCTTGAGGGGAAAGCTGTAACTCTGTGAGATGATTTCACAGAACACAAAGAAGTTTCTCAGAAAGCTTCTTTCTCTTTGTTATCGGAGGATATTTCCTTTGGCCCTCTAGTCTTCAAAGGGATCCGAAATATCTGTTCTCAGATTCCACAGAAATAAGGCTAGCAATGAGATCCACGAAATACAGATGTATCTCTGTGAGTGGAAGTCACATATCACGGAGCTGTCTCAGAAAGCTTCTTTCCAGATTTCATCTGAGGATATTTCCTTTTTCACCAGAGCCCTCTACGGGCTTCCAAATATCACTTTGCCAATTCCACAAGAACTGTCTTAGCGAAAGGCTTCTTGAGGGGAAAGCTGTAACTCTGTGAGATGATTTCACAGAACACAAAGACGTTTCTCAGAAAGCTTCTTTCTCTTTGTTATCAGAGGATATTTCCTTTGGCCCAATAGTCTTCAAAGGGATCCGAAATATCTGTTCTCTGATTCCACAGAAATAAGGCTAGCAAAGAGATCCACGAAATACAGATGTAACCCTGTGAGTGGAAGTCACACATCACAGAGCTGTTTCTCAGAAAGCCTCTTTCCAGATTTCATCTGAGGATATTTCCTTTTTCACCATAGCCCTCTAAGGGCTTCCAAATTTCACTTTCCCAATTCCACAAGAAATGTCTTAGCGAATGTCTTCTTGAGGGGAAAGCTGTAACTCTGTTAGATGATTTCACCGAACACAAAGAAGTTTCTCAGAAAGCTTCTTTCTCTTTGTTATCGGAGGGTATTTCCTTTGGCCCTATAGTCTACAAAGGGATCCGAAATATTTGTTCTCAGATTCCACAGAAATAAGGCTAGCAAAGAGATCCACGAAATACAGAGGTAACTTTGTGAGATGAATTAATAGAACACTAAGCAGTTTCTCAGAAAGCTTCTTTCCAGATTTCATCTGAGGATATTTCCTTTTTCACCATAGCCCTCTATGGGCTTCCAAATATCACTTTGCCAATTCCACAAGAACTGTCTTAGCGAAAGGCTTCTTGAGGGGAAAGCTGTAACTCTGTGAGATGATTTCACCGAACACAAAGAAGTTTCTCAGAAAGCTTCTTTCTCTTTGTTATCGAAGGATATTTCCTTTGGTCCTATAGTCTTCAATGGGATCCGAAATATCTGTTCTCAGATTCCACAGAAATAAGATTAGCACAGAGATCTACGAAACAGTTGTAACTCTGTGAGTGGAAGTCACACATCACAGAGCAGTTTCTCAAAAAGCTTCTTTCCAGATTTCATCTGAGGATATTACCATTTTCACCATAACCCTCTATGGACTTGCATATATCACTTTGCCAATTCCACAAGAACTGTCTTAGCGAAAGGCTTTTTGAGGGAAAGCTCTAAATCTGTGAGATGATTTCCCAGAACACCAAGAAGTTTCTCAGAAAGCTACTTTCTCTTTGTTATCGGAGGATATTTCCTTTGGCCCTATAGTCTTCAAAGGGATCCAAAATATCTGTTCTCAGATTCCACAGAAATAAGGCTAGCAAAGAAATCCACGAAATACAGATGTACCTCTGTGAGTGGAAGTCACACATCACAGAGCAGTTTCTCAGAAAGCTTCTTTCCAGATTTCATCTGAGGATATTTCCTTTTTCACCATAGCCCTCTGTGGGATTCCAAATATCACTTCGCCAATTCCACAAGAACTGTCTTAACGAAAGGCTTTTGAGGGGAAAGCTGTAACTCTGTGAGATGATTTCACAGAACACAAAGAAGATTCTCAGAAAGCTTCTTTCTATTTGTTATCGGAGGATATTTCCTTTTACACTATAGTCTTCAAAGGGATCCGAAATATCTGTTCTCAGATTCCACAGAAATAAGGCTAGCAAAGAAATCCACGAAATACAGATGTACCTCTGTGAGTGGAAGTCACACATCACAGAGCAGTTTCTCAGAAAGCTTCTTTCCAGATTTCATCTGAGGATATTTCCGTTTTCACCATAGCCCTCTGTGGGCTTCCAAATATCACTTCGCCAATTCCACAAGAACTGTCTTAACGAAAGGCTTTTGAGGGGAAAGCTGTAACTCTGTGAGATGATTTCACAGAACACAAAGAAGATTCTCAGAAAGCTTCTTTCTATTTGTTATCGGAGGATATTTCCTTTTACACTATAGTCTTCAAAGGGATCCGAAATATCTGTTCTCAGATTCCACAGAAATAACGCTCGCAAAGAGATCCACGAAATACAGATGTAACTCTGTGAGTGGAAGTCACACATCACAGAGCAGTTTCTCAGAAAGCTTCTTTCCAGATTTCATCTGTGGATATTTCGTTTTTCACCGTAGCCCTCTATGGGCTTCCAAATATCACTTTGCCAATTTCACAAGAATTGTCTTAGCGAAAGGCTTCTTGAGGGGAAAGCTGTAACTCTGTGAGATGATTTCACCGAACACAAAGAAGTTTCTCAGAAAGCTTCTTTCTCTTTGTTATCGTAGGATATTTCCTTTGGCCCTATAGTCTTCAAAGGGATCCGAAATATGTGTTCTCAGATTCCACAGAAATAAGGCTAGCAAAGAGATCCACGAAATACAGAGGTAACTTTGTGAGATGAATTAATAGAACACTAAGCAGTTTCTCAGAAAGCTTCTTTCCAGATTTCATCTGAGGATATTTCCTTTTTCACCATACCCCTCTATGGGCTTCCAAATATCACTTTGCCAATTCCACAAGAAGTGTCTTAGGGAATGGCTTCTTGAGGGGAAAGCTGTAACTCTGTGAGATGATTTCACCGAACACAAAGAAGTTTCTCAGAAAGCTTCTTTCTCTTTGTTATCGAAGGATATTTCCTTTGGCCCTATAGTCTCCAATGAGATCCGAAATATCTGTTCTCAGATTCCACAGAAATAAGGCTAGCACAGAGATCTACGAAACAGTTGTAACACTGTGAGTGGAAGTCACACATCACAGAGCAGTTTCTCAAAAAGCTTCTTTCCAGATTTCATCTGAGGATATTTCCATTTTCACCATAACCCTCTAAGGACTTGCATATATCACTTTGCCAATTCCCCAAGAAGTGTCTTAGGGAAAGGCTTCTTGAGGGGAAAGCTGTAAGTCTGTGAGATGATTTCACAGAACACAAAGAAGTTTCTCAGAAAGCTTCTTTCTCTTTGTTATCGGAGGATATTTTCTTTTGCACTATTGTCTCCAAAGGGATCCGAAATATCTGTTCTCCGTTTACACAGAAATAAGGCTAGCAAAGAGATCCACGAAATACAGATGAAACTTTGTGAGATGAATTAACAGAACACTAAGCAGTTTCTCAGAAAGGTTCTTTCCAGATTTCATCTGAGGATATTTCCTTTTTCACCATAGCCCTCTATGGGCTTCGAAATATCACTTTGCCAATTCCACAAGAACTGTATTAGCGAAAGGCTTCTTGAGGGGAACGCTGTAACTCTGTGAGATGATTTCACAGAACACCAAGAAGTTTCTCAGAAAGCTTCTTTCTATTTGTTATCGGAGGATATTTCCTTTTACCCTATAGTCTTCAAAGGGATCCGAAATATCTGTTCTCAGATTCCACAGAAATAAGGCTAGCAAAGAGATCCATGAAATACAGATGTTACTCTGTGAGTGGAAGTCACACATCATAGAGCTCTTTCTTAGAAAGCTTCTTTTCAGATTTCATCTGAGGATATTTCCTTTTTCACCATAGCCCTCTATGGGCTTCCAAATATCACATTGCCAATTCCACAAGAAATGTCTTAGCGAAAGTCTTCGTGAGGGGAAAACTGTAACTCGGTGAGATGATTTCACAGAACACAAAGAAGTTTCTCAGAAAGCTTCTTTCTCTTTGTTATCGGAGGATATTTCCTTTCCCTATAGTCTTCAAAGGGATCCGAAATATCTGTTCTCAGATTCCACAGAAATAAGGCTGGCAAAGAGATCCACGAAATACAGATGTAATTCTGTGAGTGGAAGTCAATAATCACAGAGCAGTTTCTCAGAAAGCTTCTTTCCAGATTTCATCTGAGGATATTTCCTTTTTCACCATAGCCCTCTATGGGCTTCCAAATATCACTTTGCCAATTCCACGAGAACTGTCTTAGCGAAAGGCTTCTTGAGGGGAAAGCTGTAACTCTGTGAGATGATTTCACAGAACACAAAGAAGTTTCTCAGAAAGCTTCTTTCTCTTTGTTATCGGAGGATATTTCCTTTGGCCCTATAGTCTTCAAAGGGATCCGAAATATTTGTTCTCAGATTCCACAGAAATAAGGCTAGCAAAGAGATCCACGAAATACAGAGATAACTTTGTGAGGTGAATTAATAGAACACTAAGCAGTTTCTCAGAAAGCTTCTTTCCAGATTTCATCTGAGGATATTTCCTTTTTCAACATAGCCCTCTAAGGGCTTCCAAATATCACTTTGCCAATTCCACAAGAACTGCCTTAGCGAAAGGCTTCTTGAGGGGAAATCTGTAACTCTGTGAGATGATTTCACAAAACACAAAGAAGTTTCTCAGAAAGCTTCTTTCTCTTTGTTATCGGAGGATATTTCCATTGGCCCTAGAGTCTTTAAAGGGATCCCAAATATCAGTTCTTAGATTCCACAGAAATAAGGCTAGCAAAGAAATCCATGAAATACAGATGTAACTCTGTGAGTGGAAGTCACACATCACAGAGCACTTTCTAAGAAAGCTTCTTTCCAGATTTCATCTGAGGATATTTCCTTTTTCACCATAGCCCTCTATGGGCTTCCAAATATCACGTTGCCAATTCCACAAGAAATGTCTCAGCGCAAGTCTTCTTGAGGGGAAACATGTAACTCGGTGAGATGATTTCACAGAAGACAAAGAAGTTTCTCAGAAAGCTTCTTTCTCTTTGTTATCGGAGGATATTTCCTTTGGCCCTATAGTCTTCAAAGGGATCCGAAATATCTTTTCTCAGATTCCACAGAAATAAGGCTAGCAATGAGATCCACGAAATACAGATGTAACTCTGTGAGTGGAAGTCACACATCACAGAGCAGTTTCTCAGAAAGCTTCTTTCCAGATTTCATCTGTGGATATTTCGTTTTTCACCATAGCCCTCTATGGGCTTCCAAATATCACTTTACCAATTTCACAAGAATTGTCTTAGCGAAAGGCTTCTTGAGGGGAAAGCTGTAACTCTGTGAGATGATTTCACCGAACACAAAGAAGTTTCTCAGAAAGTTTCTTTCTCTTTGTTATCGGAGGATATTTCCTTTGGCCCTATAGTCTTCAATGGGATCCGAAATATCTGTTCTCAGATTCCACAGAAATAAGGCTAGCAAAGAGATCCGCGAAATACAGAGGTAACTTTGTGAGATGAATTAATAGAACACTAAGCAGTTTCTCAGAAAGCTTCTTTCCAGATTTCATCTGAGGATATTTCCTTTTTCACCATACCCCTCTATGGGCTTCCAAATATCACTTTGCCAATTCCACAAGAACTGTCTTAGCGAAAGGCTTCTTGAGGGGAAAGCTGTAACTCTGTGAGATGATTTCACCGAACACAAAGAAGTTTCTCAGAAAGCTTCTTTCTCTTTGTTATCGAAGGATATTTCCTTTGGCCCTATAGTCTCCAATGGAATCCGAAATATCTGTTCTCAGATTCCACAGAAGTAAGGCTAGCACAGAGATCTACGAAACAGTTGTAACACTGTGAGTGGAAGTCACACATCACAGAGCAGTTTCTCAAAAAGCTTCTTTCCAGATTTCATATGAGGATATTTCCATTTTCACCATAACCCTCTATGGACTTGCATATATCACTTTGCCAATTCCACAAGAACTGTCTTAGGGAAAGGCTTCTTGAGGGGAAAGCTGTAAGTCTGTGAGATGATTTCACAGAACACAAAGTAGTTTCTCAGAAAGCTTCTTTCTCTTTGTTATCGGAGGATATTTTCTTTTGCACTATTTTCTCCAAAGGGATCCGATATATCTGTTCTCCGTTTACACAGAAATAAGGCTAGCAAAGAGATCCACGAAATACAGATGTAACTTTGTGAGATGAATTAACAGAACACTAAGCAGTTTCTCAGAAAGCTTCTTTCCAGATTTCATCTGAGGATATTTCCTTTTTCACCATAGCCCTCTATGGGCTTCGAAATATCACTTTGCCAATTCCACAAGAACTGACTTAGCGAAAGGCTTCTTGAGGGGAACGCTGTAACTCTGTGAGATGATTTCACAGAACACCAAGAAGTTTCTCAGAAAGCTTCTTTCTATTTGTTATCGGAGGATATTTCCTTTTACCCTATAGTCTTCAAAGGGATCCGAAATATCTGTTCTCAGATTCCACAGAAATAAGGCTAGCAAAGAGATCCATGAAATACAGATGTTACTCTGTGAGTGGAAGTCACACATCATAGAGCTCTTTCTTAGAAAGCTTCTTTTCAGATTTCATCTGAGGATATTTCCTTTTTCACCATAGCCCTCTATGGGCTTCCAAATATCACTTTGCCAATTGCACAAGAAATGTCTTAGCGAAAGTCTTCTTGAGGGGAAACCTGTAACTCGGTGAGATGATTTCACAGAACACAAAGAAGTTTCTCAGAAAGCTTCTTTCTCTTTGTTATCGGAGGATATTTCCTTTCCCTATAGTCTTCAAAGGGATCCGAAATATCGGTTCTCAGATTCCACAGAAATAAGGCTGGCAAAGAGATCCACGAAATACAGATGTAATTCTGTGAGTGGAAGTCAATAATCACAGAGCAGTTTCTCAGAAAGCTTCTTTCCAGATTTCATCTGAGGATATTTCCTTTTTCACCATAGCCCTCTATGGGCTTCCAAATATCACTTTGCCAATTCCACAAGAAATGTCTTAGCGAAAGGCTTCTTGAGGGGAAAGCTGTAACTCTGTGAGATGATTTCACAGAACACAAAGAAGTTTCTCAGAAAGCTTCTTTCTCCTTGTTATCGGAGGATATTTCCTTTGGCCCTATAGTCTTCAAAGGGATCCGAAATATTTGTTCTCAGATTCCACAGAAATAAGGCTAGCAAAGAGATCCACGAAATACAGAGATAACTTTGTGAGATGAATTAATAGAACACTAAGCAGTTTCTCAGAAAGCTTCTTTCCAGATTTCATCTGAGGATATTTCCTTTTTCACCATAGCCCTCTATGGACTTGCAAATAACACTTTGCCAATTCCACAAGAACTGTCTCAGCGAAAGGCTTCTTGAGGGGAAAGCTGTAACTCTGTGAGATGATTTCACAGAACACAAAGAAGTTTCTCAGAAAGCTTCTTTCTCTTTGTTATCGGAGGATATTTCCTTTTGCACTATAGTCTCCAAAGGGATCCGAAATATCTGTTCTCCGATTCCACAGAAATAAGCCTAGCCAAGAGATCCACGAAATACAGATGTAACTTTGTGAGATGAATTAACAGAACACTAACCAGTTTCTCAGAAAGCTTCTTTCCAGATTTCATCTGAGGATATTTCCTTTTTCACCATAGCCCTCTATGGGCTTCCAAATATCACTTTGCCAATTCCACAAGAACTGTCTTAGCGAAAGGCTTCTTGAGGGGAAAGCTGTAACTCTGTGAGATGATTTCACAGAACCCAAGAAGTTTCTCAGAAAGCTTCTTTCTCTTTGTTATCGGAGGATATTTCCTTTGGCCCTATAGTCTTCCAAGGGATCCGAAATATCAGTTCTCAGATTCCACAGAAATAAGGCTAGCAAAGAGATCCACGAAATACAGAGGTAACTTTGTGAGATGAATTAACAGAACACTAAGCAGTTTCTCAGAAAGCTGCTTTCCAGATTTCATCTGAGGATATTTCCTTTTTCACCATAGCCCTCTATGGGCTTCCAAATATCACTTTGCCAGTTCCACAAGAACTGTCTTAGCGAAAGGCTTCTTGAGCGGAAAGCTGTAACTCTGTGAGATGATTTCACAGAACACAAAGAAGTTTCTCAGAAAGCTGCTTTCTCTTTGTTGTCGGAGGATATTTCCTTTGGCCCTATAGTCTTCAAAGGGATCCGAAATATCTGTTCTACGATTCCACAGAAATAAGGCTAGCAAAGAGATCTACGAAACAGTTTTAACTCTGTGAGTGGAAGTCACACATCACAGAGCAGTTTCTCAAAAAGCTTCTTTCCAGATTTCATCTGAGGATATTTCCATTTTCACCATAACCCTCTATGGACTTGCATATATCACTTTGCCAATTCCACAAGAACTGTCTTAGCGAAAGTCTTCTTGAGGGGAAAGCTGTAAATCTGTGAGATGATTTCACAGAACACCAAGAAGTTTCTCAGAAAGCTACTTTCTCTTTGTTATCGGAGGATATTTCCTTTGGCCCTATAGTCTTCAAAGGGATCCAAAATATCTGTTCTCAGATTCCACAGAAATAAGGCTAGCAAAGAAATCCACGAAATACAGATGTACCTCTGTGAGTGGAAGTCACACATCACAGAGCAGTTTCTCAGAAAGCTTCTTTCCAGATTTCATCTGAGGATATTTCCTTTTTCACCATAGCCCTCTGTGGGCTTCCAAATATCACTTCGCCAATTCCACAAGAACTGTCTTAACGAAAGGCTTTTGAGGGGAAAGCTGTAACTCTGTGAGATGATTTCACAGAACACAAAGAAGATTCTCAGAAAGCTTCTTTCTATTTGTTATCGGAGGATATTTCCTTTTACACTATAGTCTTCAAAGGGATCCGAAATATGTGTTCTCAGATTCCACAGAAATAAGGCTCGCAAAGAGATCCACGAAATACAGAGGTAACTTTGTGAGATGAATTAACAGAACACTAAGCAGTTTCTCAGAAAGCTTCTTTCCAGATTTCATCTGAGGATATTTCCTTTTTCACCATAGCCCTCTATGGGCTTCCAAATATCAGTTTGCCAATTCCACAAGAACTGTCTTATAAAAAGGCTTCTTGAGGGGAAGGCTGTAACTCTGTGAGATGATTTCACCGAAAACAAAGAAGTTTCTCAGAAAGCTTCTTTCTCTTTGTTATCGGAGGATATTTCCTTTGGCCCTATAGTCTTCAAAGGGATCCGAAATATCTGTTCTCAGATTCCACAGAAATAAGGCTAGCAAAGAGATCCACGAAATACAGATGTAATTCTGTGAGTGGAAGTCAATAATTACAGAGCAGTTTCTCAGAAAGCTTCTTTCCAGATTTCATCTGAGGATATTTCCATTTTCACCATAGCCCTCTAGGGGCTTCCAAATATCTCTTTGCCAATTCCACAAGAACTGTCTTAGCGAAAGTCTTCTTGAGGGGAAAGCTGTAACTCTGTGAGATCATTTCACAGAACACAAAGAAGTTTCTCAGAAAGCTTCTTTCTCTTTCTTATCGGAAGATATTTCCTTTGGCCCTATAGTCTTCCAAGGGATCCGAAATATCTGTTCTCAGATTCCACAAAAATAAGGCTAGCAAAGAGATCGACGAAATACAGATGTAACTCTGTGAGTGGAAGTCACAAATCACAGAGAACTTTCTCAGAAAGCTTCTTTCCAGATTTCATCTGAGGATATTTCCTTTCTCACCATAGCCCTCTCTCGGGTTCCAAATATCACTTTGCCAATTCCACAAGAACTGTCTTAGCGAAAGGCTTCTTGAGGGGAAAGCTGTAACTCTGTGAGATGATTTCACAGAACACAAAAGAGTTTCTCAGAAAGCTTCTTTCCCTTAGTTATCGGAGGATATTTCCTTTTGCACTATAGTCTTCAACGGGATACGAAATATTGTTCTCAGATTTCACAGAAATAAGGCTAGCAAAGAGATCCACGAAATAGAGATGTAACTTTGTGAGATGAATTAACAGGACACTAAGCAGTTTCTCAGAAAGCTTCTTTCCAGATTTCATCTGAGGATATTTCCTTTTTCACCATAGCCCTCTAAGGGCTTCCAAATTTCACTTTGCCAATTCCACAAGAAATGTCTTAGTGAATGTCTTCTTGAGGGGAAAGCTGTAACTCTGTGAGATGATTTCACAGAACACAAAGAAGTTTCTCAGAAAGCTTCTTTCTCTTTGTTATCGGAGGCTATTTCCTTTGGCCCTATAGTCTTCAAAGGGATCCGAAATATTTGTTCTCAGATTCCACAGAAATAAGGCTAGCAAAGAGATCCACGAAATACAGAGGTAACTTTGTGAGATGAATTAATAGAACACTAAGCAGGTTCTAAGAAAGCTTCTTTCCAGATTTCATCTGAGGATATTTCCTTTTTCACCATACCCCTCTATGGGCTTCGAAATATCACTTTGCCAATTCCACAAGAACTGTCTCAGCGAAAGGCTTCTTGAGGTGAAAGCTGTAACTCTGTGAGATGATTTCACCGAACACAAAGAAGTTTCTCAGAAAGCTTCTTTCTCTTTGTTATCGAAGGATATTTCCTTTGGCCCTATTGTCTTCAATGGGATCCGAAGTATCTGTTCTCAGATTCCACAGAAATAAGGCTAGCACAGAGATCTACGAAACAGTTGTAACTCTGTGAGTGGAAGTCACACATCACAGAGCAGTTTCTCAAAAAGCTTCTTTCCAGATTTCATCTGAGGATATTTCCATTTTCACCATAACCCTCTATGGACTTGCATATATCACTTTGCCAATTCCACAAGAACTGTCTTAGCGAAAGTCTTCTTGAGGGGAAAGCTGTAAATCTGTGAGATGATTTCACAGAACACCAAGAAGTTTCTCAGAAAGCTACTTTCTCTTTGTTATCGGAGGATATTTCCTTTGGCCCTATAGTCTTCAAAGGGATCCAAAATATCTGTTCTCTGATTCCACAGAAATAAAGCTAGCAAAGAAATCCACGAAATACAGATGTACCTCTGTGAGTGGAAGTCACACATCACAGAGCAGTTTCTCAGAAAGCTTCTTTCCAGATTTCATCTGAGGATATTTCCTTTTTCACCATAGCCCTCTGTGGGCTTCCAAATATCACTTCGCCAATTCCACAAGAACTGTCTTAACGAAAGGCTTTTGAGGGGAAAGCTGTAACTCTGTGAGATGATTTCACAGAACACAAAGAAGATTCTCAGAAAGCTTCTTTCTATTTGTTATCGGAGGATATTTCCTTTTACACTATAGTCTTCAAAGGGATCCGAAATATCTGTTCTCAGATTCCACAGAAATAAGGCTCGCAAAGAGATCCACGAAATACAGATGTAACTCTGTGAGTGGAAGTCACACATCACAGAGCAGTTTCTCAGAAAGCTTCTTTCCAGATTTCATCTGTGGATATTTCGTTTTTCACCATAGCCCTCTATGGGCTTCCAAATATCACTTTGCCAATTCCACAAGAATTGTCTTAGCGAAAGGCTTCTTGAGGGGAAAGCTGTAACTCTGTGAGATGATTTCACCGAACACAAAGAAGTTTCTCAGAAAGCTTCTTTCTCTTTGTTATCGGAGGATATTTCCTTTGGCCCTATAGTCTTCAAAGGGATCCGAAATATCTGTTCTCAGATTCCACAGAAATAAGGCTAGCAAAGAGATCCACGAAATACAGATGTAATTCTGTGAGTGGAAGTCAATAATTACAGAGCAGTTTCTCAGAAAGCTTCTTTCCAGATTTCATCTGAGGATATTTCCTTTTTCACCATAGCCCTCTAGGGGCTTCCAAATATCTCTTTGCCAATTCCACAAGAACTGTCTTAGCGAAAGTCTTCTTGAGGGGAAAGCTGTAACTCTGTGAGATGATTTCACAGAACACAAAGAAGTTTCTCAGAAAGCTTCTTTCTCTTTCTTATCGGAAGATATTTCCTTTGGCCCTATAGTCTTCCAAGGGATCCGAAATATCTGTTCTCAGATTCCACAAAAATAAGGCTAGCAAAGAGATCGACGAAATACAGATGTAACTCTGTGAGTGGAAGTCACAAATCACAGAGCACTTTCTCAGAAAGCTTCTTTCCAGATTTCATCTGAGGATATTTCCTTTCTCACCATAGCCCTCTCTCGGGTTCCAAATATCACTTTGCCAATTCCACAAGAACTGTCTTAGCGAAAGGCTTCTTGAGGGGAAAGCTGTAACTCTGTGAGATGATTTCACAGAACACAAAAGAGTTTCTCAGAAAGCTTCTTTCCCTTTGTTATCGGAGGATATTTCCTTTTGCACTATAGTCTTCAACGGGATACGAAATATTGTTCTCAGATTTCACAGAAATAAGGCTAGCAAAGAGATCCACGAAATAGAGATGTAACTTTGTGAGATGAATTAACAGGACACTAAGCAGTTTCTCAGAAAGCTTCTTTCCAGATTTCATCTGAGGATAATTCCTTTTTCACCATAGCCCTCTATGGGCTTCCAAATATCACATTGCCAATTCCACAGAACTGTCTTAGCGAAAGGCTTGTTGAGGGGAAAGCTGTAACTCTGTGAGATGATTTCACAGAACACAAAGAAGTTTATCAGAAAGCTTCTTTCTCTTTGTTATCGGAGGATATTTCCTTTTGCCCTATAGTCTTCTAAGGGATTAGAAATATCTGTTCTCAGATTGCAAAGAAATAAGGCTAGCAAAGAGATCCACGAAATACAGATGCAACTTTGGGAGATGAATTAACAGAACACTAATCAGTTTCTCAGAAAGCTTCTTTCCAGATTTCATCTGAGGATATTTCCTTTTTCACCACAGCCCTGTAATGGCTTCCAAATATCACTTTGCCAATTCCACAAGAACTGTCTTAGCGAAAGGCTTCTTGAGGGGAAAGCTGTAACTCTGTGAGATGATTTCACAGAACACAAAGAAGTTTCTCAGAAAGCTTCTTTCTCTTTGTTATCGGAGGATATTTCCATTGGCACTGTAGTCTTCAAAGGGATACCAAATATCTGTTCTCAGATTCCACAGAAATAAGGCTAGCGAAAAGATCCATGAAATACAGATGTAAATCTGTGAGTGGAAGTCACACATCAAAGAGCACTTTCTCAGAAAGCTTCTTTCCAGATTTCATCTGAGGATATTTCCTTTTTCAACATAGCCCTCTATGGGCTTCCAAATATCACTTTGCCAATTCCACAAGAAATGTCTTAGCGAAAGTCTTTTTGAGGGGAAACCTGTAACCCGGTGAGGTGATTTCACAGAACACAAAGAAGTTTCTCAGAAAGCTTCTTTCTCTTTGTTATCGGAGTATATTTCCTTTGGCCCTATATTCTTCAAAGGGATCCGAAATATCTGTTCTCAGATTCCACAGAAATAAGGCTAGCAAAGAGATACACGAAATACATATGTAACTCTGTGAGTGGAAGTCACACATCACAGAGCAGTTTCTCAGAAAGCTTCTTTCCAGATTTCATCTGGGGATATTTCCTTTTTCACCATCGCCCTCTAGGGGCTTCCAAATATCACTTTGCCAATTCCACAAGAAATGTCTTAGCGAAAGGCTTCTTGAGGGGAAAGCTGTAACTCTGTGAGATGATTTCACAGAACACAAAGAAGTTTCTCGGAAAGCATCTTTCTCTTTGTTATCGGAGGATATTTCCTTTGGCCCTCTAGTCTTCAAAAGGATCCGAAATATCTGTTCTCAGATTCCACAGAAATAAGGCTAGCAATGAGATCCACGAAGTACAGATGTAACTCTGTGAGTGGAAGTCACATATCACAGAGCTGTTTCTCAGAAAGCTTCTTTCCAGATTTCATCTGAGGATATTTCCTTTTTCCCCATAGCCCTCTACGGGCTTCCAAATATCTCTTTGCCAATTCCACAAGAACTGTCTCAGCGAAAGGCTTCTTGAGGGGAAAGCTGTAACTCTGTGAGATGATTTCACAGAACACAAAGACGTTTCTCAGAAAGCTTCTTTCTCTTTGTTATCAGAGGATATTTCCTTTGGCCCAATAGTCATCCAAGGGATCCGAAATATCTGTTCTCCGATTCCACAGAAATAAGGCTAGCAAAGAGATCCACGAAATACAGATGTAACTCCGTGAGATGAATTAACAGAACACTAAGTAGTTTCTCAGAAAGCTTCTTTCCAGATTTCATCTGAGGATACTTCCTTTTTCACCATAGCCCTCTATGGGCTTCCAAATATCACTTTGCCAATTCCAAAAGAACTGTCTTAGCGAAAGGCTTCTTGAGGGGAAAGCTGTAACTCTGTGAGATGATTTCACCGAACACAAAGAAGTTTCTCAGAAATCTTCTTTCTCTTTGTTATCGAAGGATATTTCCTTTGGCCCTCTGGTCTTCAAAGGGATCCGAAATATCTGTTCTCAGATTCAACAGAAATAAGGCTAGCAATGAGATCCACGAAGTACAGATGTAATTCTGTGAGTGGAAGTCACATATCACAGAGCTGTTTCTCAGAAAGCTTCTTTCCAGATTTCATCTGAGGATATTTCCTTTTTCACCATAGCCCTTTATGGGCTTCCAAATATCACTTTGCCAATTCCACAAGAACTGTCTTAGCGAAAGGCTTCTTGAGGGGAAAGCTGTAACTCTGTGAGATGATTTCACAGAACACAAAGAAGTTTCTCAGAAAGCTTCTTTCCCTTTGTTATCGGAGGATATTTCCTTTTGCATTACAGTCTCCAAAGGTATCCGAAATATCTGTTCTCCGATTCCACAGAAATAAGGCTAGCAAAGAGATCCACGAAATACAGATGTAACTCTGTGAGTGGAAGTCACACATCACAGAGCAGTTTCTCAGAAAGCTTCTTTCCAGATTTCATCTGAGGATATTTCCTTTTTCACCATAGCCCTCTAGGGGCTTCCAAATATCACTTCGCCAATTCCACAAGAACTGTCTTAGCGAAAGGCTTTTTGAGGGGAAAGCTGGAACTCTGTGAGATGATTTCACAGAACACAAAGAAGTTTCTCAGAAACCTTCTTTCTATTTGTTATCGGAGGATATTTCCTTTTACCCTATAGTCTTCAAAGGGATCCGAAATATCTGTTCTCAGATTCCACAGAAATAAGGCTAGCAAAGAGATCCACGAAATACAGAGGTAACTTTGTGAGATGAATTAACAGAACACTAAGCAGTTTCTCAGAAAGCTTCTTTCCAGATTTCATCTGAGGATATTTCCTTTTTCACCATAGCCCTCTATGGGCTTCCAAATATCAGTTTGCCAATTCCACAAGAACTGTCTTATAAAAAGGCTTCTTGAGGGGAAGGCTGTAACTCTGTGAGATGATTTCACCGAAAACAAAGAAGTTTCTCAGAAAGCTTCTTTCTCTTTGTTATCGGAGGATATTTCCTTTGGCCCTATAGTCTTCAAAGGGATCCGAAATATCTGTTCTCAGATTCCACAGAAATAAGGCTAGCAAAGAGATCCACGAAATACAGATGTAATTCTGTGAGTGGAAGTCAATAATTACAGAGCAGTTTCTCAGAAAGCTTCTTTCCAGATTTCATCTGAGGATATTTCCTTTTTCACCATAGCCCTCTAGGGGCTTCCAAATATCTCTTTGCCAATTCCACAAGAACTGTCTTAGCGAAAGTCTTCTTGAGGGGAAAGCTGTAACTCTGTGAGATCATTTCACAGAACACAAAGAAGTTTCTCAGAAAACTTCTTTCTCTTTCTTATCGGAAGATATTTCCTTTGGCCCTATAGTCTTCCAAGGGATCCGAAATATCTGTTCTCAGATTCCACAAAAATAAGGCTAGCAAAGAGATCGACGAAATACAGATGTAACTCTGTGAGTGGAAGTCACAAATCACAGAGCACTTTCTCAGAAAGCTTCTTTCCAGATTTCATCTGAGGATATTTCCTTTCTCACCATAGCCCTCTCTCGGGTTCCAAATATCACTTTGCCAATTCCACAAGAACTGTCTTAGCGAAAGGCTTCTTGAGGGGAAAGCTGTAACTCTGTGAGATGATTTCACAGAACACAAAAGAGTTTCTCAGAAAGCTTCTTTCCCTTCGTTATCGGAGGATATTTCCTTTTGCACTATAGTCTTCAACGGGATACGAAATATTGTTCTCAGATTTCACAGAAATAAGGCTAGCAAAGAGATCCACGAAATAGAGATGTAACTTTGTGAGATGAATTAACAGGACACTAAGCAGTTTCTTAGAAAGCTTCTTTCCAGATTTCATCTGAGGATATTTCCTTTTTCACCATAGCCCTCTATGGGCTTCCAAATATCACTTTGCCAATTCCACAAGAACTGTCTTAGCGAAAGGCTTCTTGAGGGGAAAGCTGTAACTCTGTGAGATGATTTCACAGAACACAAAGAAGTTTATCAGAAACCTTCTTTCTCTTTGTTATCGGAGGATATTTCCTTTGGCCCTATAGTCTTCAAAGGGATCCGAAATATCTGTTCTCCGATTCCACAGAAATAAGGCTAGCAAAGAGATCCACGAAATACAGATGTAACTTTGTGAGATGAATTAACAGAACACTAAGCAGTTTCTCAGAAAGATTCTTTCCAGATTTCATCTGAGGATATTTCCTTTCTCACCATAGCCCTCTCTCGGGTTCCAAATATCACTTTGCCAATTCCACAAGAACTGTCTTAGCGAAAGGCTTCTTGAGGGGAAAGCTATAACTCTGTGAGATGATTTCACAGAACACAAAAGAGTTTCTCAGAAAGCTTCTTTCCCTTTGTTATCGGAGGATATTTCCTTTGGCCCTATATTCTTCAAAGGGATCCGAAATATCTGTTCTCAGATTACACAGAAATAAGGCTAGCAAAGAGATCCACGAAATATAGATGTAACTCTGTGAGTGGAAGTCACACATCACAGAACAGTTTCTCAGAAAGCTTCTTTCCAGATTTCATCTGAGGATATTTCCTTTTTCACCATAACCCTCTATGGACTTGCAAATATCACTTTGCCAATTCCACAAGAACTGTCTTAGCGAAAGTCTTCTTGAGGGGAAAGCTGTAACTCTCTGAGATGATTTCACCGAACACAAAGAAGTTTCTCAGAAAGCTTCTTTCTCTTTGTTTTCGGAGGACATTTTCTTTTGCACTATAGTCTCCAAAGGGATCCGAAATATCTGTTCTCCGAATCCACAGAAATAAGGCTAGCAAAGAGATCCACGAAATACAGATGTAACTTTGTGAGATGAATTAACAGAACACTAAGCAGTTTCTCAGAAAGCTTCTTTCCAGATTTCATCTAAGGATTTTTCCTTTTTCACCATAGCCCTCTATGGGCTTCCAAATATCACTTTGCCAAATCCACAAGAACTGTCTTAGCGAAAGGCTTCTTGAGGGGAAAGCTGTAACTCTGTGTGATGATTTCACAGAACACCAAGAAGTTTCTCAGAAAGCTTCTTTGTATTTGTTATCGGACGATATTTCCTTTGGCCCTATAGTCTTCAAAGGGATCCGAAATATCTGTTCTCAGATTCCACAGAAATAAGGCTAGCAAAGAGATCCACGAAATACAGATGTAACTCTGTGAGTGGAAGTCACACATCACAGAGAAGTTTCTCGGAAAGCTTCTTTCCATATTTCATCTGAGGATATTTAATTTTTCACTATAGCCCTCTGTGGGCTTCCAAATATCACTTCGCCAATTAAACAAGAACTGTCTTAGCGAAAGGCTTCTTGAGGGGAATGCTGTAACTCTGTGAGATGATTTCACAGAACACCAAGAAGTTTCTCAGAAAGCTTCTTTCTATTTTTTATCGGAGGATATTTCCTTTTACCCTATAGTCTTCAAAGGGATCCGAAATATCTGTTCTCAGATTCCACGGAAATAAGGCTAGCAAAGAGATCCACGAAATACAGTGGTAACTTTGTAAGATGAATTAACAGAACACTAGCAGTTTCTCAGAAAGCTTCTTTCCAGATTTCATCTGAGGATATTTCCTTTTTCACCATAGCCCTCTATGGGCTTCCAAATATCACTTTGCCAATTCCTGAAGAACTGTCTTAGCGAAAGGCTTCTTGAGGGGAAAGCTGTAACTCTTTGAGATGATTTCACAGAACACAAAGGAGTTTCTCAGAAAGCTTCTTTCCCTTTGTTATCGGAGGATATTTCCTTTTGCCCTATAGTCTTCAACGGGATACGAAATATTGTTCTCAGATTCCACAGAAACAAGGCTAGCAAAGAGATCCACGAAATACAGATGTAACTTTGTGAGATGAGTTAACAGGACACTAAGCAGTTTCTCAGAAAGCTTCTTTCCAGATTTCATCTGAGGATATTTCCTTTTTCACCATAGCCCTCTATGGGCTTCCAAATATCACTTTGCCAATTCCACAAGAAATGTCCTAGCGAAAGTCTTCTTGAGGGGAAAACTGTAACTCGGTGAGATGATTTCACAGAACACAAAGAAGTTTCTCAGAAAGCTTCTTTCTCTTTGTTATCGGAGGATATTTCCTTTTGCCCTATAGTCTTCAAAGGGATCCGAAATGTCTGTTCTCAGATTCCACAGAAATAAGGCTAGCAAAGAGATCAACGAAATACAGATGTAACCCTGTGAGTGGGAGTCACACATCACAGAGCAGTTTCTCAGAAAGCTTCTTTCCAGATTTCATCTGAGGATATTTACTTTTTCATCATAGCCCTCTATGGGCTTCCAAATATCACTTTGCCAATTCCACAAGAATTGTCTTAGCGAAAGGCTTCTTGAGGGGAAAGCTGTAACTCTGTGAGATGATTTCACAGAACACAAAGAAGTTTCTCAGAAAGCTTCTTTCTCTTTGTTATCGGAGGATATTTCCTTTGGCCCTCTAGTCTTCAAAGGGATCCGAAATATCTGTTCTCAGATTCCACAGAAATAAGGCTAGCAAAGAGATCCACGAAATACAGATGTAATTCTGTGAGTGGAAGTCAATAATCACAGAGCAGTTTCTCAGAAATCTTCTTTCCAGATTTCATCTGAGGATATTTCCTTTTTCACCATAGCACTCTAAGGGCTTCCAAATATCACTTTGCCAATTCCACAAGAACTGTCTTAGCGAAAGGCTTCTTGAGGGGAAAACTGTAACTCTGTGAGATGATTTCACCGAACACAAAGAAGTTTCTCAGAAAGCTTCTTTCTCTTTGTTTTAGAAGAATATTCCTCTTGTCCCTATAGTCTTCAAAGGGATCCTAAATATCTGTTCTCAGATTCCACAGAAATAAGGCTAGCAAAGAGATCCACGAAATACAGATGTAACTCTGTGAGTGGAAGTGACACATCACAGAGCAGTTTCTCAGAAAGATTCTTTCCAGATTTCATCTGAGGATATTTCCTTTTTCACCAAAGCCCTCTAGGTGTTCCAAATATCACTTTGCCAATTCCACAAGAACTGTCTTAGCGAAAGGCTTCTTGAGGGGAAAGCTGTAACTCTGTGAGATGATTTCACAGAACACAAAGAAGTTTCTCAGAAAGCTTCTTTCTCTTTGTTATCGGAGGATATTTCCTTTGGCCCTATAGTCTTCAAAGGGATCCGAAATATCTGTTCTCCGATTCCACAGAAATAAGGCTAGCAAAGAGATCCACGAAATACAGATGTAACTTTGTGAGATGAATTAACAGAACACTAAGCAGTTTCTCAGAAAGCTTCTTTCCAGATTTCATCTGAGGATATTTCCTTTTTCACCATAGCCCTCTATGGGCTTCCAAATATCACTTTGCCAATTCCACAAGAACGGTCTTAGCGAATGGCTTCTTGAGGGGAAAGCTGTAACTCTGTGAGATGATTTCACAGAACACAAAGAAGTTTCTCAGAAAGCTTCTTTCTCTTTTTTATTGGAGGATATTTCCTTTGGACCTATAGTCTTCCAAGGGATCCGAAATATCTGTTCTCAGATTCCACAGAAATAAGGCTAGCAAAGAGATCCACGAAATACAGAGGTAACTTTGTGAGATGAATTAACAGAACACTAAGCAGTTTCTCAGAAAGCTTCTTTCCAGATTTCATCTGAGGATATTTCCTTTTTCACCATAGCCCTCTACGGGCTTCCAAATATCACTTTGCAAATTCCACAAGAACTGTCTTAGCGAAAGGCTTCTTGAGGGGAAAGCTGTAACTCTGTGAGATCATTTCACAGAACACAAAGAAGTTTCTCAGAAAGCTTCTTTCTCTTTGTTATCGGAGGATATTTCCTTTGGCCCTATAGTCTTCAAAGGAATCCGAAATATCTGTTCTCATATTCCACAGAAATAAGGCTAGCACAGAGATCTACGAAACATTTGTAACTCTGTGAGTGGAAGGCACACATCACAGAGCAGTTTCTCAGAAAGCTTCTTTCCAGATTTCATCTGAGGATATTTCCTTTTTCACCATAACCCTCTATGGACTTGCAAATATCACTTTGCCAATTCCACAAGAACTGTCTTAGCGAAAGGCTTCTTGAGGGGAAAGCTGTAACTCTGTGAGATGATTTCACAGAACACAAAGAAGTTTCTCAGAAAGCTTCTTTCTCTTTGTTATCGGAGGATATTTCCTTTTGCACTATAGTCTCCAAAGGGATCCGAAATATCTGTTCTCCGATTCCACAGAAATAAGGCTAGCAAAAATATCCACGAAATACAGATGTAACTTTGTGAGATGAATTAAGAGAACACTAAGCAGTTTCTCAGAAAGCTTCTTTCCAGATTTCATCTGAGGATATTTCCTTTTTCACCATAGCCCTCTATGGGCTTCCAAATATCACTTCGCCAATTACACAAGAACTGTCTTAGCGAAAGGCTTCTTGAGGGGAAAGCTGTAACTCTGTGAGATGATTTCACAGAACCCAAGAAGTTTCTCAGAAAGCTTCTTTCTCTTTGTTATCGGACGATACTTCCTTTGGCCCTATAGTCTTCAAAGGGATCCGAAATATCTGTTCTCCGATTCCACAGAAATAAGGCTAGCAAAGAGATCCACGAAATACAGATGTAACTCTGTGAGTGGAAGTCACACATCACAGAGCAGTTTCTCAGAAAGCTTCTTTCCAGATTTCATCTGAGGATATTTCCTTTTTCACCATAGCCCTCTACGGGTTTCCAAATATCACTTTGCCAATTCCACAAGAACTGTCTTAGCGAAAGGCTTCTTGAGGGGAAAGCTGTAACTCTGTGAGATGATTTCACAGAACACAAAGGAGTTTCTCAGAAAGCTTCTTTCCCTTTGTTATCGGAGGATATTTCCTTTTGCCCTATAGTCTTCAACGGGATACGAAATATTGTTCTCAGATTCCACAGAAACAAGGCTAGCAAAGAGATCCACGAAATACAGATGTAACTTTGTGAGATGAATTAACAGGACACTAAGCAGTTTCTCAGAAAGCTTCTTTCCAGATTTCATCTGAGGATATTTCCTTTTTCACCATAGCCCTCTATGGGCTTCCAAATATCACTTTGCCAATTCCACAAGAAATGTCCTAGCTAAAGTCTTCTTGAGGGGATAACTGTAACTCGGTGAGATGATTTCACAGAACACAAAGAAGTTTCTCAGAAAGCTTCTTTCTCTTTGTTGTCGGAGGATATTTCCTTTTGCCCTATAGTCTTCAAAGGGATCAGAAATGTCTGTTCTCAGATTCCACAGAAATAAGGCTAGCAAAGAGATCAACGAAATACAGATGTAACCCTGTGAGTGGGAGTCACACATCACAGAGCAGTTTCTCAGAAAGCTTCTTTCCAGATTTCATCTGAGGATATTTACTTTTTCATCATAGCCCTCTATGGGCTTCCAAATATCACTTTGCCAATTCCACAAGAATTGTCTTAGCGAAAGGCTTCTTGAGGGGAAAGCTGTAACTCTGTGAGATGATTTCACAGAACACAAAGAAGTTTCTCAGAAAGCTTCTTTCTCTTTGTTATCGGAGGATATTTCCTTTGGCCCTATAGTCTTCAAAGGGATCCGAAATATCTGTTCTCAGATTCCACAGAAATAAGGCTAGCAAAGAGATCCACGAAATACAGATGTAATTCTGTGAGTGGAAGTCAATAATCACAGAGCAGTTTCTCAGAAAGCTTCTTTCCAGATTTCATCTGAGGATATTTCCTTTTTCACCATAGCCCTCTATGGGCTTCCAAATATCACTTTGCCAATTCCACAAGAACTGTCTTAGCGAAAGGCTTCTTGAGGGGAAAGCTGTAACTCTGTGAGATGATTTCAGAGAACACAAAGAAGTTTCTCAGAAAGCTTCTTTCTCTTTGTTATCGGAGGATATTTCCTTTGGCCCTATAGTCTTCAAATGGATCCGAAATATTTGTTTTCAGATTCCACAGAAATAAGGCTAGCAAAGAGATCCACGAAATACAGAGATAACTTTGTGAGATGAATTAATAGAACACTAAGCAGTTTCTCAGAAAGCTTCTCTCCAGATTTCATCTGAGGATATTTCCTTTTTCAACATAGCCCTCTAAGGGCTTCCAAATATCACTTTGCCAATTCCACAAGAACTGCCTTAGAGAAAGGCTTCTTGAGGGGAAATCTGTAACTCTGTGAGATGATTTCACAGAACACAAAGAAGTTTCTCAGAAAGCTTCTTTCTCTTTGTTATCGGAGGATATTTCCATTGGCCCTATAGTCTTTAAAGGGATCCCAAATATCAGTTCTTAGATTCCACAGAAATAAGGCTAGCAAAGAGATCCATGAAATACAGATGTAACTCTGTGAGTGGAAGTCACACATCACAGAGCACTTTCTAAGAAAGCTTCTTTCCAGATTTCATCTGAGGATATTTCCTTTTTCACCATAGCCCTCTATGGGCTTCCAAATATCACGTTGCCAATTCCACAAGAAATGTCTCAGCGCAAGTCTTCTTGAGGGGAAACATGTAACTCGGTGAGATGATTTCACAGAAGACAAAGAAGTTTCTCAGAAAGCTTCTTTCTCTTTGTTATCGGAGGATATTTCCTTTGGCCCTATAGTCTTCAAAGGGATCTGAAATGTCTGTTCTCAGATTCCACAGAAATAAGGCTAGCAAAGAGATCCACGAAATACAGATGTAACCCTGTGAGTGGAAGTCACACATCACAGAGCAGTTTCTCAGAAAGCTTCTTTCCAGATTTCGTCTGAGAATATTTCCTTTTTCACCATAGCCCTCTATGGGCTTCCAAATATCACTTTGCCAATTCCACAAGAATTGTCTTAGCGAAAGGCTTCTTGAGGGGAAAGCTGTAACTCTGTGAGATGATTTCACAGAACACAAAGAAGTTTCTCAGAAAGCTTCTTTCTCTTTGTTATCGGAGGATATTTCCTTTGGCCCTATAGTCTTCAAAGGGATCCGAAATATATTTTCTCAGATTCCACAGAAATAATGCTAGCAATGAGATCCACGAAATACAGATGTAACTCTGTGAGTGGAAGTCACATATCACAGAGCTGTTTCTCAGAAAGCTTCTTTCCAGATTTCATCTGAGGATATTTCCTTTCTCACCATAGCCCTCTAAGCGCTTCCAAATATCACTTTGCCAATTCCACAAGAACTGTCTTAGCGAAAGGCTTCTTGAGGGGAAAGCTGTAACTCTGTGAGATGATTTCACAGAACACAAAGGAGTTTCTCAGAAAGCTTCTTTTCCTTTGTTATCGGAGGATATTTCCTTTGGCCCTATAGTCTTCAAAGGGATCCGAAATATCTGTTCTCCGATTCCACAGAAATAAGGCAAGCAAAGAGATCCACGAAATACAGATGTAACTTTGTGAGATGAATTAACAGAACACTAAGCAGTTTCTCAGAAAGATTCTTTCCAGATTTCATCTGAGGATATTTCCTTTTTCACCATAGCCCTCTATGGTCTTCCAAATATCACTTTGCGAATTCCACAAGAACTGTCTTAGCGAATGGCTTCTTGAGGGGAAAGCTGTAACTCTGTGAGATGAATTCACAGAACACAAAGAAGTTTCTCAGAAAGCTTCTTTCTCTTTTTTATTTGAGGATATTTCCTTTGGACCTATAGTCTTCCAAGGGTTCCGAAATATCTGTTCTCAGATTCCACAGAAATAAGGCTAGCAAAGAGATCCACGAAATACAGAGGTAACTTTGTGAGATGAATTAACAGAACACTAAGCAGTTTCTCAGAAAGCTTCTTTCCAGATTTCATCTGAGGATATTTCCTTTTTCACCATAGCCCTCTACGGGCTTCCAAATATCACTTTGCCAATTCCACAAGAACTGTCTTAGGGAAAGGCTTCTTGAGGGGAAAGCTGTAACTCTGTGAGATGATTTCACAGAACACAAAGAAGTTTCTCAGAAAGCTTCTTTCTCTTTGTTATCGGAGGATATTTCCTTTGGCCCTATAGTCTTCAAAGGATTCCGAAATATCTGTTCTCAGATTCCACAGAAATAAGGCTAGCACAGAGATCTACGAAACAGTTGTAACTCTGTGAGTGGAAGGCACACATCACAGAGCAGTTTCTCAGAAAGCTTCTTTCCAGATTTCATCTGAGGATATTTCCTTTTTCACCATAACCCTCTATGGACTTGCAAATAACACTTTGCCAATTCCACAAGAACTGTCTCAGCGAAAGGCTTCTTGAGGGGAAAGCTGTAACTCTGTGAGATGATTTCACAGAACACAAAGAAGTTTCTCAGAAAGCTTTTCTCTTTGTTATCGGAGGATATTTCCTTTTGCACTATAGTCTCCAAAGGGATCCGAAATATCTGTTCTCCGATTCCACAGAAATAAACCTAGCCAAGAGATCCACGAAATACAGATGTAACTTTGTGAGATGAATTAACAGAACACTAAGCAGTTTCTCAGAAACCTTCTTTCCAGATTTCATCTGAGGATATTTCCTTTTTCACCATAGCCCTCTATGGGCTTCCAAATATCACTTTGCCAATTCCACAAGAACTGTCTTAGCGAAAGGCTTCTTGAGGGGAAAGCTGTAACTCTGTGAGATGATTTCACAGAACCCAAGAAGTTTCTCAGAAAGCTTCTTTCTCTTTGTTATCGGACGATACTTCCTTTGGCCCTATAGTCTTCCAAGGGATCCGAAATATCTGTTCTCAGATTCCACAGAAATAAGGCTAGCAAAGAGATCCACGAAATACAGAGGTAACTTTGTGAGATGAATTAACAGAACACTAAGCAGTTTCTCAGAAAGCTGCTTTCCAGATTTCATCTGAGGATATTTCCTTTTTCACCATAGCTCTCTATGGGCTTCCAAATATCATTTTACCAGTTCCACAAGAACTGTCTTAGAGAAAGGCTTCTTGAGGGGAAGGCTGTAACTCTGTGAGATGATTTCACAGAATACAAAGAAGTTTCTCAGAAAGCTTCTTTCTCTTTGTTATCGGAGGATATTTCCTTTGGCCCTATAGTCTTCAAAGGGATCCGAAATATCTGTTCTCAGATTCCACAGAAATAAGGCTAGCAAAGAGATCCACGAAATACAGATGTAACTCTGTGAGTGGAAGTCACACATCACAGAGCAGTTTCTCAGAAAGCTTCTTTCCAGATTTCATCTGAGGATATTTCCTTTTTCACCATAGCCCTCTATGGGCTTCCAAATATCACTTTGCCATTTCCACAAGAACTGTCTTAGCGAAAGTCTTCTTGAGGGGAAAGCTGTAATTCTGTGAGATGATTTCACCGAACACAAAGAAGTTTCTCAGAAAGCTTCTTTCTCTTTGTTATCGGAGGATATTTCCTTTGGCCCTCTAGTCTTCAAAGGGATCCGAAATATCTGTCCTCAGATTCCACAGAAATAAGGCTAGCAATGAGATCCACGAAATACAGATGTATCTCTGTGAGTGGAAGTCACATATCACGGAGCTGTCTCAGAAAGCTTCTTTCCAGATTTCATCTGAGGATATTTCCTTTTTCACCATAGCCATCTACGGGCTTCCAAATATCACTTTGCCAATTCCACAAGAACTGTCTTAGCGAAAGGCTTCTTGAGGGGAAAGCTGTAACTCTGTGAGATGATTTCACAGAACACAAAGACGTTTCTCAGAAAGCTTCTTTCTCTTTGTTATCAGAGGATATTTCCTTTGGCCCAATAGACTTCAAAAGGATCCGAAATATCTGTTCTCGGATTCCACAGAAATAAGGTTAGCAAAGAGATCCACGAAATACAGATGTAACTCTGTGAGATGAATTAACAGAACAATAAGCAGTTTCTCAGAAAGCTTCTTTCCAGATTTCATCTGAGGATATTTCCTTTTTCACCATAGCCCTCTAAGGGCTTCCAAATATCACTTTGCCAATTCGAGAAGAACTGACTTAGCGAAAGGCTTCTTGAGGGGAAATCTGTATCTCTGTGAGATGATTTCACAGAACACAAAGATGTTTCTCAGAAAGCTTCTTTCTCTTTGTTATCGGAGGATATTTCCATTGGCCCTATAGTCTTCAAAGGGATCCCAAATATCAGTTCTCAGATTCCACAGAAATAAGGCTAGCAAAGAGATCCATGAAATACAGATGTAACTCTGTGAGTGGAAGTCACACATCACAGAGCACTTTCTAAGAAAGCTTCTATCCAGATTTCATCTGAGGATATTTCCTTTTTCACCATAGCCCTCTATGGGCTTCCAAATATCACTTTGCCAATTCCACAAGAAATGTCCTAGCGAAAGTCTTCTTGAGGGGAAAACTGTAACTCGGTGAGATGATTTCACAGAACACAAAGAAGTTTCTCAGAAAGCTTCTTTCTCTTTGTTATCGGATGATATTTCCTTTTGCCCTATAGTCTTCAAAGGGATCCGAAATGTCTGTTCTCAGATTCCACAGAAATAAGGCTAGCAAAGAGATCAACGAAATACAGATGTAACCCTGTGCATGGGAGTCACACATCACAGAGCAGTTTCTCAGAAAGCTTCTTTCCAGATTTCATCTGAGGATATTTACTTTTCATCATAGCCCTCTATGGGCTTCCAAATATCACTTTGCCAATTCCACAAGAATTGTCTTAGCGAAAGGCTTCTTGAGGGGAAAGCTGTAACTCTGTGAGATGATTTCACAGAACACAAAGAAGTTTCTCAGAAAGCTTCTTTCTCTTTGTTATCGGAGGATATTTCCTTTGGCCCTCTAGTCTTCAAAGGGATCCGAAATATCTCTTCTCAGATTCCACAGAAATAAGGCTAGCAATGAGATCCACGAAATACAGATGTATCTCTGTGAGTGGAAGTCACATATCACGGAGCTGTCTCAGAAAGCTTCTTTCCAGCTTTCATCTGAGGATATTTCCTTTTTCACCAGAGCCCTCTACGGGCTTCCAAATATCACTTTGACAATTCCACAAGAACTGTCTTAGCGAAAGGCTTCTTGAGGGGAAAGCTGTAACTCTGTGAGATGATTTCACAGAACACAAAGACGTTTCTCAGAAAGCTTCTTTCTCTTTGTTATCAGAGGATATTTCCTTTGGCCCAATAGTCTTCAAAGGGATCTGAAATATCTGCTCTCCGATTCCACAGAAATAAGGCTAGCAAAGAGATCCACGAAATACAGATGTAACTTTGTGAGATGAATTAACAGAACACTAAGCAGTTTCTCAGAAAGCTTCTTTCCAGATTTCATCTGAGGATATTTCCTTTTTCACCATAGCCCTCTATGGGCTTCCAAATATCACTTTGCCAATTCCACAAGAACTGTCTTAGCGAAAGGCTTCTTGAGGGGAAGGCTGTAACTCTGTGAGATGATTTCACAGAACACAAAGAAGTTTCTCAGAAAGCTTCTTTCTCTTTGTTATCGAAGGATATTTCCTTTGGCCCTATAGTCTTCAATGGGATCCGAAATATCTGTTCTCAGATTCCACAGAAATAAGGCTAGCACAGAGATCTACGAAACAGTTGTAACTCTGTGAGTGGAAGTCACACATCACAGAGCAGTTTCTCAAAAAGCTTCTTTCCAGATTTCATCTGAGGATATTTCCATTTTCACCGTAACCCTCTATGGACTTGCATATATCACTTTGCCAATTCCACAAGAACTGTCTTAGCGAACGTCTTCTTGAGGGGAAAGCTGTAAATCTGTGAGATGATTTCACAGAACACCAAGAAGTTTCTCAGAAAGCTACTTTCTCTTTGTTATCGGAGGATATTTCCTTTGGCCCTATAGTCTTCAAAGGGATCCAAAATATGTGTTCTCAGATTCCACAGAAATAAGGCTAGCAAAGAGATCCACGAAATACAGATGTAACTCTGTGAGTCGAAGTCACACATCACAGAGCAGTTTCTCAGAAAGCTTCTTTTCAGATTTCATCTGAGGATATTTCCTTTTTCACCATAGCCCTCTAAGGGCTTCCAATTATCACTTCGCCAATTCCACAAGAAGTGTCTTAACGAAAGGCTTTTGAGGGGAAAGCTGTAACTCTGTGAGATGATTTCACAGAACACAAAGAAGATTCTCAGAAAGCTTCTTTCTATTTGTTATTGGAGGATATTTCCTTTTACACTATAGTCTTCAAAGGGATCCGAAATATCTGTTCTCAGATTCCACAGAAATAAGGCTCGCAAAGAGATCCACGAAATACAGATGTAACTCTGTGAGTGGAAGTCACACATCACAGAGCAGTTTCTCAGAAAGCTTCTTTCCAGATTTCATCTGTGGATATTTCCTTTTTCACCATAGCCCTCTATGGGCTTCCAAATATCACATTGCCAATTCCACAAGAATTGTCTTAGCGAAAGGCTTCTTGGGGGGAAAGCTGTAACTCTGTGAGATGATTTCACCGAACACAAAGAAGTTTCTCAGAAAGCTTCTTTCTCTTTGTTATCGGAGGATATTTCCTTTGGCCCTATAGTCTTCAAAGGGATCCGAAATATTTGATCTCAGATTCCACAGAAATAAGGCTAGCAAAGAGATCCACGAAATACAGAGGTAACTTTGTGAGATGAATTAATAGAACACTAAGCATTTTCTCAGAAAGCTTCTTTCCAGATTTCATCTGAGGATATTTCCTTTTTCACCATACCCCTCTATGGGCTTCCAAATATCACTTTGCCAATTCCGCAAGAACTGTCTTAGCGAAAGGCTTCTTGAGGGGAAAGCTTTAACTCTGTGAGATGATTTCACCGAACACAAAGAAGTTTCTCAGAAAGCTTCTTTCTCTTTGTTATCGAAGGATATTTCCTTTGGCCCTATAGTCTTCAATGGGATCCGAAATATCTGTTCTCAGATTCCACAGAAATGAGGCAAGCACAGAGATCTACGAAACAGTTGTAACACTGTGAGTGGAAGTCACACATCACAGAGCAGTTTCTCAAAAAGCTTCTTTCCAGATTTCATCTGAGGATATTTCCATTTTCACCGTAACCCTCTATGGACTTGCATATATCACTTTGCCAATTCCACAAGAACTGTCTTAGGGAAAGGCTTCTTGAGGGGAAAGCTGTAAGTCTGTGAGATGATTTAACATAACACCAAGAAGTTTCTCAGAAAGCTTCTTTCTCTTTGTTATCGGAGGATATTTTCTTTTGCACTATAGTCTCCAAAGGGATCCGAAATATCTGTTCTCCGTTTACACAGAAATAAGGCTAGCAAAGAGATCCACGAAATACAGATGTAACTTTGTGAGATGAATTAACAGAACACTAAGCAGTTTCTCAGAAAGCTTCTTTCCAGATTTCATCTGAGGATATTTCCTTTTTCACCATAGCCCTCTGTGGGCTTCCAAATATCACTTCGCCAATTCCACAAGAACTGTCTTAACGAAAGGATTTTGAGGGGAAAGCTGTAACTCTGTGAGATGATTTCACAGAACACAAAGAAGATTCTCAGAAAGCTTCTTTCTATTTGTTATCGGAGGATATTTCCTTTGGCCCTATAGTCTTCAAAGGGATCCGAAATATTTGTTCTCAGATTCCACAGAAATAAGGCTAGCAAAGAGATCCACGAAATACAGAGGTAACTTTGTGAGATGAATTAATAGAACACTAAGCAGTTTCTCAGAAAGCTTCTTTCCAGATTTCATCTGAGGATATTTCCTTTTTCACCATACCCCTCTATGGGCTTCCAAATATCACTTTGCCAATTCCACAAGAACTGTCCTAGGGAAAGGCTTCTTGAGGGGAAAGCTGTAAGTCTGTGAGATGATTTCACAGAACACAAAGAAGTTTCTCAGAAAGCTTCTTTCTCTTTGTTATCGGAGGATATTTTCTTTTGCACTATAGTCTCCAAAGGTATCCGAAATATCTGTTCTCCGTTTACACAGAAATAAGGCTAGCAAAGAGATCCGCGAAATACAGATGTAACTTTGTGAGATGAATTAACAGAACACTAAGCAGTTTCTCAGAAATCTTCTTTCCAGATTTCATCTGAGGATATTTCCTTTTTCACCATAGCCCTCTATGGGCTTCGAAATATCACTTTGCCAATTCCACAAGAACTGTCTTAGCGAAAGGCTTCTTGAGGGGAACGCTGTAACTCTGTGAGATGATTTCACAGAACACCAAGAAGTTTCTCAGAAAGCTTCCTTCTATTTGTTATCGGAGGATATTTCCTTTTACCCTATAGTCTTCAAAGGGATCCGAAATATCTGTTCTCAGATTCCACAGAAATAAGGCTAGCAAAGAGATCCATGAAATACAGATGTTACTCTGTGAGTGGAAGTCAAACATCATAGAGCTCTTTCTTAGAAAGCTTCTTTTCAGATTTCATCTGAGGATATTTCCTTTTTCACCATAGCCCTCTATGGGCTTCCAAATATCACTTTGCCAATTCCACAAGAAATGTCTTAGCGAAAGTCTTCTTGAGGGGAAACCTGTAACTCGGTGAGATGATTTCACAGAACACAAAGAAGTTTCTCAGAAAGCTTCTTTCTCTTTGTTATCGGAGGATATTTCCTTTCCCTATAGTCTTCAAAGGGATCCGAAATATCTGTTCTCAGATTCCACAGAAATAAGGCTAGCAAAGAGATCCACGAAATACAGATGTAATTCTGTGAGTGGAAGTCAATAATCACAGAGCAGTTTCTCAGAAAGCTTCTTTCCAGATTTCATCTGAGGATATTTCCTTTTTCACCATAGCCCTCTATGGGCTTCCAAATATCACGTTGCCAATTCCACAAGAAATGTCTCAGCGCAAGTCTTCTTGAGGGGAAACATGTAACTCGGTGAGATGATTTCACAGAAGACAAAGAAGTTTCTCAGAAAGCTTCTTTCTCTTTGTTATCGGAGGATATTTCCTTTGGCCCTATAGTCTTCAAAGGGATCTGAAATGTCTGTTCTCAGATTCCACAGAAATAAGGCTAGCAAAGAGATCCACGAAATACAGATGTAACCCTGTGAGTGGAAGTCACACATCACAAAGCAGTTTCTCAGAAAGCTTCTTTCCAGATTTCGTCTGAGAATATTTCCTTTTTCACCATAACCCTCTATGGGCTTCCAAATATCACTTTGCCAATTCCACAAGAATTGTCTTAGCGAAAGGCTTCTTGAGGGGAAAGCTGTAACTCTGTGAGATGATTTCACAGAACACAAAGAAGTTTCTCAGAAACCTTCTTTCTCTTTGTTATCGGAGGATATTTCCTTTGGCCCTATAGTCTTCAAAGGGATCCGAAATATCTGTTCTCAGATTCCACAGAAATAAGGCTAGCAATGAGATCCACGAAATACAGATGTAACTCTGTGAGTGGAAGTCACATATCACAGAGCTGTTTCTCAGAAAGCTTCTTTCCAGATTTCATCTGAGGATATTTCCTTTCTCACCATAGCCCTCTAAGCGCTTCCAAATATCACTTTGCCAATTCCACAAGAACTGTCTTAGCGAAAGGCTTCTTGAGGGGAAAGCTGTAACTCTGTGAGATGATTTCACAGAACACAAAGGAGTTTCTCAGAAAGCTTCTTTCCCTTTGTTATCGGAGGATATTTCCTTTTGCCCTATAGTCTTCAAAGGGATACGAAATATTGTTCTCAGATTCCACAGAAATAAGGCTAGCAAAGAGATCCACGAAATACAGATGTAACTTTGTGAGATGAATTTACAGGACACTAAGCAGTTTCTCAGAAAGTTTCTTTCCTGATTTCATCTGAGGATATTTCCTTTTTCACCATAGCCCTCTATGGGCTTCCAAATATCACTTTGCCAATTCCACAAGAACTGTCTTAGCGAAAGGCTTCTTGAGCGGAAAGCTGTAACTCTGTGAGATGATTTCACAGAACACAAAGAAGTTTCTCAGAAAGCTGCTTTCTCTTTGTTATCGGAGGATATTTCCTTTGGCCCTATAGTCTTCAAAGGGATCCGAAATATCTGTTCTCAGATTCCACAGAAAGAAGGCTAGCAAAGAGATCCACGAAATACAGTTGTAACTCTGTGAGTGGAAGTCACATATCACAGAGCAGTTTCTCAGAAAGCTTCTTTCCAGATTTCATCTGAGGATATTTCCTTTTTCACCATAGCCCTCTATGGGCTTCCAAATATCACTTTGCCATTTCCACAAGAACTGTCTTAGCGAAAGTCTTCTTGAGGGGAAAGCTGTAACTCTTTGAGATGATTTCACCGAACACAAAGAAGTTTCTCAGAAGGCTTCTTTCTCTTTGTTATCGGAGGATATTTCCTTTGGCCCTATAGTCTTCAAAGGGATCCGAAATATTTGTTCTCAGATTCCACAGAAATAAGGCTAGCAAAGAGATCCACGACATACAGAAGTAATTTGTGAGATGAATTAATAGAACACAAAGCAGTTTCTCAGAAAGCTTCTTTCCAGATTTCATCTGAGGATGTTTCCTTTTTCACCATAGCTCTCTAAGGGCTTCCAAATATCACTTTGCCAATTCGAGAAGAACTGTCTTAGCGAAAGGCTTCTGAGGGGAAATCAGTAACTCTGTGAGATGATTTCACAGAACACAAAGAAGTTTCTCAGAAAGCTTCTTTCTCTTTGTTATCGGAGGATATTTCCTTTGGCCCTATAGTCTTCAAAGGGATCCCAAATATCAGTTCTCAGATTCCACAGAAATAAGGCTAGCAAAGAGATCCATGAAATACAGATGTAACTCTGTGAGTGGAAGACACACATCACAGAGCACTTTCTAAGAAAGCTTCTTTCCAGATTTCATCTGAGGATATTTCCTTTTTCACCATAGCCCTCTATGGGCTTCCAAATATCATTTTGCCAATTCCACAAGAAATGTCTTAGCGAAAGTCTTCTTGAGGGGAAAACTGTTACTTGGTGAGATGATTTCACAGAACACAAAGAAGTTTCTCAGAAAGCTTCTTTCTCTTTGTTATCGGAGGATATTTCCTTTGGCCCTCTAGTCTTCAAAGGGATCCGAAATATCTGTTCTCAGATTCCACAGAAATAAGGCTAGCAAAGAGATCCACGAAATACAGATGTAACTCTGTGAGTGGAAGTCACACAACACAGAGCAGTTTCTCAGAAAGCTTCTTTCCATATTTCATCTGAGGATATTTCCTTTTTCACCATAGCCCTCTATGGGCTTCGAAATATCACTTTGCCAATTCCACAAGAACTGTCTTAGCGAAAGGCTTCTTGAGGGGAAAGCTGTAACTCTGTGAGATTATTTCACAGAACACCAAGAAGTGTCTCAGAAAGCTGCTTTCTCTTTGTTATCGGAGGATATTTCCTTTGGCCCTATAGTCTTCAAAGGGATCCGAAATATCTGTTCTCAGATTCCACAGAAATAAGGCTAGCAAAGAGATCTACGAAAAAGATGTAACCCTGTGAGTGGAAGTCACACATCACAGAGCAGTTTCTCCGATAGCTACTTTCCAGAGTTCATCTGAGGATATTTCCTTTTTCACCATAGCACTCTATGGGCTTCCAAATATCACTTTGTCAATTCCACAAGAACTGTCTTAGCGAAAGGCTTCTTGAGGGGAAAGCTGTAACTCTGTGAGATGATTTCACAGAACACAAAGAAGTTTCTCAGAAAGCTTCTTTCTCTTTGTTATCGGAGGATATTTCCTTTGTCCCTATAGTCTTCAAAGGGATCCGAAATATCTGTTCTCATATTCCACAGAAATAAAGCTAGCAAAGAGATCCACGAAATACAGATGTAACTCTGTGAGTGGAAGTCACACATTACAGAGCAGTTTCTCAGAAAGCTTCTTTCCATATTTCATCTGAGGATATTTCCTTTTTCACCATAGCCCTCTATGGGCTTCCAAATATCACTTTGCCAATTCCACAAGAACTGTCTTAGCGAAAGGCTTCTTGAAGGGAAAGCTGAAACTCTGTGAGATGATTTCACAGAACACAAAGAAGTTTCTCAGAAAGCTACTTTCTCTTTGTTATCCGAGGATATTTCCTTTGGCCCTACAGTCTTCAAAGGGATCCAAAATATCTGTTCTCAGATTCCACAGAAATAAGGCTAGCAAAGAGATCCACGAAATACAGATGTAACTCTGTGAGTGGAAGTCACACATCACAGAGCAGTTTCTCAGAAAGCTTCTTTACAGATTTCATCTGAGGATATTTCCTTTTTCACCATAGCCCTCTGTGGGCTTCCAAATATCACTTCGCCAATTCCGCAAGAACTGTCCTAACGAAAGGCTTTTGAGGGGAAAGCTGTAACACTGTGAGATGATTTCACAGAACACAAAGAAGTTTCTCAGAAAGCTTCTTTCTATTTGTTATCGGAGGATATTTCCTTTTTCCCTATAGTCTTCAAAGGGATCCGAAATATCTGTTCTCAGATTCCACAGAAATAAGCCTAGCAAAGAGATCCACGAAATACAGAGGTAACTTTGTGAGATGAATTAACAGAACACTAAGCAATTTCTCAGAAATCTGCTTTCCAGATTTCATCTGAGGATATTTCCTTTTTCACCATAGCCCTCTATGGGCTTCCAAATATCACTTTACCAATTCCACAAGAACTGTCTTAGAGAAAGGCTTCTTGAGGGGAAGGCTGTAACTCTGTGAGATGATTTCACAGAACACAAAGAAGTTTCTCAGAAAGCTTCTTTCTCTTTGTAATCGGAGGATATTTCCATTGGCCCTATAGTCTTCAAAGGGATCCCAAATATCAGTTCTCAGATTCCACAGAAATAAGGCTAGCAACGAGATCCATGAAATACAGATGTAACTCTGTGAGTGGAAGTCACACATCACAGAGCACTTTCTAAGAAAGCTTCTTTCCAGATTTCATCTGAGGATATTTCCTTTTTCACCATAGCCCTCTATGGGATTCCAAATGTCACTATGCCAATTCCACAAGAAATGGTTTAGCGAAAGTCTTCTTGAGGGGAAAACTGTAACTCTGTGAGATGATTTCACAGAACACAAACAAGTTTCTCAGAAAGCTGCTTTCTCTTTGTTATCGGAGGATATTTCCTTTGGCCCTATAGTCTTCAAAGGGATCCGAAATGTCTGTTCTCAGATTCCACAGAAATAAGGCTAGCAAAGAGATCCACGAAATACAGATGTAACCCTGTGAGTGGAAGTCACACATCACGGAGTAGTTTCTCAGAAAGCTTCTTTCCAGATTTCATCTGAGGATATTTCCTTTTTCAACATAGCCCTCTATGGGCTTCCAAATATCACTTTGCCAATTCCACAAGAATTGTCTTAGCGAAAGGCTTCTTGAGGGGAAAGCTGTAACTCTGTGAGATGATTTCACAGAACACAAAGAAGTTTCTGAGAAAGCTTCTTTCTCTTTGTTATCGGAGGATATTTCCTTTGGCCCTCTAGTCTTCAAAGGGATCCGAAATATCTGTTCTCAGATTCCACAGAAATAAGGCTAGCAATGAGATCCACGAAATATAGATGTAACTCTCTGAGTGGAAGTCACATATCACCGAGCTGTTTCTCAGAAAGCTTCTTTCCAGATTTCATCTGAGGATATTTCCTTTTTCAACATAGCCCTCTACGGGCTTCCAAATATCAGTTTGCCAATTCCACAAAAACTGTCTTAGCGAAAGGCTTCTTGAGGGGAAAGCTGTAACTCTGTGAGATGATTTCACAGAACACAAAGAAGTTTCTCAGAAAGCTTCTTTCTCTTTGTTATTGGAGGATATTTCTATTGGCCCTATAGCCTTCAAATGGATCCCAAATATCAGTTCTCAGATTCCACAGAAATAAGGCTAGCAAAGAGATCCATGAAATACAGATGTAACTCTGTGAGTGGAAGTCACACATCACAGAGCACTTTCTACGAAAGCTTCTTTCCAGATTTCATCTGAGGATATTTCCGTTTTCACCGTAGCCCTCTATGGGCTTCCAAATATCACTTTGCGAATTCCACAAGAACTGTCTTAGCGAATGGCTTCTTGAGGGGAAAGCTGTAAGTCTGTGAGATGAATTCACAGAAAACAAAGAAGTTTCTCAGAAAGCTTCTTTCTCTTTTTTATTTGAGGATATTTACTTTGGAACTATAGTCTTCCAAGGGATCCGAAATATCTGTTCTCAGATTCCACAGAAATAAGGCTAGCAAAGAGATCCACGAAATACAGAGGTAACTTTGTGAGATGAATTAACAGAACACTAAGCAGTTTCTCAGAAAGCTTCCTTCCAGTTTTCATCTGAGGATACTTCCTTTTTCACCATAGCCCTCTATGGGCTTCCAAATATCACTTTGCCAATACCACAAGAACTGTCTTAGAGAAAGGCTTCTTTAGGAGAAGGTGTAACTCTGTGAGATGATTTCACAGAAGACAAAGAAGTTTCTCAGAAATCTTCTTTCTCTTTGTTATCGGAAAATATTTCCTTTGGCCGTATAGACTTCAAAGGTATCCGAAATATCTATTCTCCGATTCCACAGAAATAAGGTTAGCAAAGAGTTCCACGAAATACAGATGTAACTTTTTGAGATGAATTAACAGAACACTAAGCAATTTCGCAGAAAGCTTCTTTCCAGATTTCATCTGAGGATATTTCCTTTTTCACCATAGCCCTCTATGGGCTTCCAAATATCACTTTGCCAATTCCACAAGAAGTGTCTTTGCGAAAGGCTTCTTTAGGGGAAAGCTGTAACTCTGTGAGATGATTTCACCGAACACAAAGAAGTTTCTCAGAAAGCTTCTTTCTCTTTGTTATTGGAGGATATTTCCTTTGGCCCTATAGTCTTCAAAGGGATCCGAAATATCTGTTCTCAGATTCCACAGAAATAAGGCTAGCACAGAGATCTACGAAACAGTTGTAACTTTGTGAGTGGAAGTCACACATCACAGAGCAGTTTCTCAAAAACCTTCTTTCCAGATTTCATCGGAGGATATTTCCATTTTCACCATAACCCTCCATGGACTTGCATATATCACTTTGCCAATTCCACAAGAACTGTCTTAGCGAAAGTCTTCTTGAGGGGAAAACTGTAAATCTGTGAGATGATTTCACAGAACACCAAGAAGTTTCTCAGAAAGCTACTTTCTCTTTGTTATCGGAGGATATTTCCTTTGGCCCTATAGTCTTCAAAGGGATCCAAAATATCTGTTCTCAGATTCCACAGAAATAAGGCTAGCAAAGAAATCCACGAAATACAGATGTAACTCTGTGAGTGGAAGTCACACATCACAGAGCAGTTTCTCAGAAAGCTTCTTTCCAGATTTCATCTGAAGATATTTCCTTTTTCACCATAGCCCTCTGTGGGCTTCCAAATATCACTTCGACAATTCCACAAGAACTGTCTTAACGAAAGGCTTCTTGAGGGGAAAGCTGTAACTCTGTGAGATGATTTCACAGAACACAAAGAAGATTCTCAGAATGCTTCTTTCTATTTGTTATCGGAGGATATTTCCTTTTACACTATAGTCTTCAAAGGGATCCGAAATATCTGTTCTCAGATTCCACAGAAATAAGGCTAGCAAAGAGATCCACGAAATACAGATGTAATTCTGTGAGTGGAAGTCAATAATCACAGAGCAGTTTCTCAGAAAGCTTCTTTCCAGATTTCATCTGAGGATATTTCCTTTTTCACCATAGCCCTCTATGGGCTTCCAAATATCACATTGCCAATTCCACAAGAACTGTCTTAGCGAAAGGCTTCTTGAGGGGAAAGCTGTAACTCTGTGAGATGATTTCACAGAACACAAAGAAGTTTCTCAGAAAGCTTCTTTCTCTTTGTTATCGGAGGATATTTCCTTTGGCACTATAGTCTTCAAAGGGATCCGAAATATTTTTTCTCAGATTCCACAGAAATAAGGCTAGCAAAGAGATCCACGAAATACAGAGATAACTTTGTGAGATGAATTAATAGAACACTAAGCAGTTTCTCAGAAAGCTTCTTTCCAGATTTCATCTGAGGATATTTCCTTTTTCACCATAGCCCTCTAAGGGCTTCCAAATATCACTTTGCCAATTCCACAAGAACTGCCTTAGCGAAAGGCTTCTTGAGGGGAAATCTGTAACTCTGTGAGATGATTTCACAGAACACAAAGAAGTTTCTCAGAAAGCTTCTTTCTCTTTGTTATCGGAGGATATTTCCATTGGCCCTATAGTCTTTAAAGGGATCCCAAATATCAGTTCTTAGATTCCACAGAAATAAGGCTAGCAAAGAGATCCATGAAATACAGATGTAACTCTGTGAGTGGAAGTCACACATCACAGAGCACTTTCTAAGAAAGCTTCTTTCCAGATTTCATCTGAGGATATTTCCTTTTTCACCATAGCCCTCTATGGGCTTCCAAATATCACGTTGCCAATTCCACAAGAAATGTCTCAGCGCAAGTCTTCTTGAGGGGAAACATGTAACTCGGTGAGATGATTTCACAGAAGACAAAGAAGTTTCTCAGAAAGCTTCTTTCTCTTTGTTATCGGAGGATATTTCCTTTGGCCCTATAGTCTTCAAAGGGATCTGAAATGTCTGTTCTCAGATTCCACAGAAATAAGGCTAGCAAAGAGATCCACGAAATACAGAGGTAACTTTGTGAGATGAATTAACAGAACACTAAGCAGTTTCTCAGAAAGCTTCCTTCCAGTTTTCATCTGAGGATACTTCCTTTTTCACCATAGCCCTCTATGGGCTTCCAAATATCACTTTGCCAATACCACAAGAACTGTCTTAGAGAAAGGCTTCTTTAGGAGAAGGTGTAACTCTGTGAGATGATTTCACAGAAGACAAAGAAGTTTCTCAGAAATCTTCTTTCTCTTTGTTATCGGAAAATATTTCCTTTGGCCGTATAGACTTCAAAGGTATCCGAAATATCTATTCTCCGATTCCACAGAAATAAGGTTAGCAAAGAGTTCCACGAAATACAGATGTAACTTTTTGAGATGAATTAACAGAACACTAAGCAATTTCGCAGAAAGCTTCTTTCCAGATTTCATCTGAGGATATTTCCTTTTTCACCATAGCCCTCTATGGGCTTCCAAATATCACTTTGCCAATTCCACAAGAAGTGTCTTTGCGAAAGGCTTCTTTAGGGGAAAGCTGTAACTCTGTGAGATGATTTCACCGAACACAAAGAAGTTTCTCAGAAAGCTTCTTTCTCTTTGTTATTGGAGGATATTTCCTTTGGCCCTATAGTCTTCAAAGGGATCCGAAATATCTGTTCTCAGATTCCACAGAAATAAGGCTAGCACAGAGATCTACGAAACAGTTGTAACTCTGTGAGTGGAAGTCACACATCACAGAGCAGTTTCTCAAAAACCTTCTTTCCAGATTTCATCGGAGGATATTTCCATTTTCACCATAAACCTCCATGGACTTGCATATATCACTTTGCCAATTCCACAAGAACTGTCTTAGCGAAAGTCTTCTTGAGGGGAAAGCTGTAAATCTGTGAGATGATTTCACAGAACACCAAGAAGTTTCTCAGAAAGCTACTTTCTCTTTGTTATCGGAGGATATTTCCTTTGGCCCTATAGTCTTCAAAGGGATCCAAAATATCTGTTCTCAGATTCCACAGAAATAAGGCTAGCAAAGAAATCCACGAAATACAGATGTAACTCTGTGAGTGGAAGTCACACATCACAGAGCAGTTTCTCAGAAAGCTTCTTTCCAGATTTCATCTGAAGATATTTCCTTTTTCACCATAGCCCTCTGTGGGCTTCCAAATATCACTTCGACAATTCCACAAGAACTGTCTTAACGAAAGGCTTCTTGAGGGGAAAGCTGTAACTCTGTGAGATGATTTCACAGAACACAAAGAAGATTCTCAGAATGCTTCTTTCTATTTGTTATCGGAGGATATTTCCTTTTACACTATAGTCTTCAAAGGGATCCGAAATATCTGTTCTCAGATTCCACAGAAATAAGGCTAGCAAAGAGATCCACGAAATACAGATGTAATTCTGTGAGTGGAAGTCAATAATCACAGAGCAGTTTCTCAGAAAGCTTCTTTCCAGATTTCATCTGAGGATATTTCCTTTTTCACCATAGCCCTCTATGGGCTTCCAAATATCACTTTGCCAATTCCACAAGAACTGTCTTAGCGAAAGGCTTCTTGAGGGGAAAGCTGTAACTCTGTGAGATGATTTCACAGAACACAAAGAAGTTTCTCAGAAAGCTTCTTTCTCTTTGTTATCGGAGGATATTTCCTTTGGCCCTATAGTCTTCAAAGGGATCCGAAATATTTTTTCTCAGATTCCACAGAAATAAGGCTAGCAAAGAGATCCACGAAATACAGAGATAACTTTGTGAGATGAATTAATAGAACACTAAGCAGTTTCTCAGAAAGCTTCTTTCCAGATTTCATCTGAGGATATTTCCTTTTTCACCATAGCCCTCTAAGGGCTTCCAAATATCACTTTGCCAATTCCACAAGAACTGCCTTAGCGAAAGGCTTCTTGAGGGGAAATCTGTAACTCTGTGAGATGATTTCACAGAACACAAAGAAGTTTCTCAGAAAGCTTCTTTCTCTTTGTTATCGGAGGATATTTCCATTGGCCCTATAGTCTTTAAAGGGATCCCAAATATCAGTTCTTAGATTCCACAGAAATAAGGCTAGCAAAGAGATCCATGAAATACAGATGTAACTCTGTGAGTGGAAGTCACACATCACAGAGCACTTTCTAAGAAAGCTTCTTTCCAGATTTCATCTGAGGATATTTCCTTTTTCACCATAGCCCTCTATGGGCTTCCAAATATCACGTTGCCAATTCCACAAGAAATGTCTCAGCGCAAGTCTTCTTGAGGGGAAACATGTAACTCGGTGAGATGATTTCACAGAAGACAAAGAAGTTTCTCAGAAAGCTTCTTTCTCTTTGTTATCGGAGGATATTTCCTTTGGCCCTATAGTCTTCAAAGGGATCTGAAATGTCTGTTCTCAGATTCCACAGAAATAAGGCTAGCAAAGAGATCCACGAAATACAGATGTAACCCTGTGAGTGGAAGTCACACATCACAGAGCAGTTTCTCAGAAAGCTTCTTTCCAGATTTCGTCTGAGAATATTTCCTTTTTCACCATAGCCCTCTATGGGCTTCCAAATATCACTTTGCCAATTCCACAAGAATTGTCTTAGCGAAAGGCTTCTTGAGGGGAAAGCTGTAACTCTGTGAGATGATTTCACAGAACACAAAGAAGTTTCTCAGAAAGCTTCTTTCTCTTTGTTATCGGAGGATATTTCCTTTGGCCCTATAGTCTTCAAAGGGATCCGAAATATCTGTTCTCAGATTCCACAGAAATAAGGCTAGCAATGAGATCCACGAAATACAGATGTAACACTGTGAGTGGAATTCACATATCACAGAGCTGTTTCTCAGAAAGCTTCTTTCCAGATTTCATCTGAGGATATTTCCTTTCTCACCATAGCCCTCTAAGCGCTTCCAAATATCACTTTGCCAATTCCACAAGAACTGTCTTAGCGAAAGGCTTCTTGAGGGGAAAGCTGTAACTCTGTGAGATGATTTCACAGAACACAAAGGAGTTTCTCAGAAAGCTTCTTTCCCTTTGTTATCGGAGGATATTTCCTTTTGCACTATAGTCTTCAATGGGATACGAAATATTGTTCTCAGATTCCACAGAAATAAGGCTAGCAAAGAGATCCACGAAATACAGATGTAACTTTGTGAGATGAATTAACAGGACACTAAGCAGTTTCTCAGAAAATTTCTTTCCAGATTTCATCTGAGGATAATTCCTTTTTCACCATAGCCCTCTATGGGCTTCCAAATATCACTTTGCCAATTCCACAAGAACTGTCTTAGCGAAAGGCTTCTTGAGCGGAAAGCTGTAACTCTGTGAGATGATTTCACAGAACACAAAGAAGTTTCTCAGAAAGCTGCTTTCTCTTTGTTATCGGAGGATATTTCCCTTGGCCCTATAGTCTTCAAAGGGATCCGAAATATCTGTTCTCCGATTCCACAGAAATAAGGCTAGCAAAGAGATCCACGAAATACAGATGTAACTTTGTGAGATGAATTAACAGAACACTAAGCAGTTTCTCAGAAAGCTTCTTTCCAGATTTCATCTGAGGATATTTCCTTTTTCACCATAGCCCTCTATGGGCTTCCAAATATCACTTTGCGAATTCCACAAGAACTGTCTTAGCGAATGGCTTCTTGAGGGGAAAGCTGTAACTCTGTGAGATGATTTCACAGAACACAAAGAAGTTTCTCAGAAAGCTTCTTTCTCTTTTTTATTTGAGGATATTTCCTTTGGACCTATAGTCTTTCAAGGGTTCCGAAATATCTGTTCTCAGATTCAACAGAAATAAGGCTAGCAAAGAGATCCACGAAATACAGAGGTAACTTTGTGAGATGAATTAACAGAACACTAAGCAGTTTCTCAGAAAGCTTCTTTCCAGATTTCATCTGAGGATGTTTCCTTTATCACCATAGCCCTCTAAGGGCTTCCAAATATCACTTTGCCAATTCGAGAAGAACTGTCTTAGCGAAAGGCTTCCTGAGGGGAAATCAGTAACTCTGTGAGATGATTTCACAGAACACAAAGAAGTTTCTCAGAAAGCTTCTTTCTCTTTGTTATCGGAGGATATTTCCATTGGCCCTATAGTCTTCAAAGGGATCCCAAATATCAGTTCTCAGATTCCACAGAAATAAGGCTAGCAAAGAGATCCATGAAATACAGATGTAACTCTGTGAGTGGAAGACACACATCACAGAGCACTTTCTAAGAAAGCTTCTTTCCAGATTTCATCTGAGGATATTTCCTTTTTCACCATAGCCCTCTATGGGCTTCCAAATATCATTTTGCCAATTCCACAAGAAATGTCTTAGCGAAAGTCTTCTTGAGGGGAAAACTGTTACTTGGTGAGATGATTTCACAGAACACAAAGAAGTTTCTCAGAAAGCTTCTTTCTCTTTGTTATCGGAGGATATTTCCTTTTACCCTATAGTCTTCAAAGGGATCCGAAATGTCTGTTCTCAGATTCCACAGAAATAAGGCTAGCAAAGAGATCCACGAAATACAGATGTAACCCTGTGAGTGGGAGTCACACATCACAGAGCAGTTTCTCAGAAAGCTTCTTTCCAGATTTCATCTGAGGATATTTCCTTTTTCACCATACACCTCTATGGGCTTCCAAATATCACTTTGCCAATTTCACAAGAATTGTCTTAGCGAAAGGCTTCTTGAGGGGAAAGCTGTAACTCTGTGAGATGATTTCACAGAACACAAAGAAGTTTCTCAGAAAGCTTCTTTCTCTTTGTTATCGGAGGATATTTCCTTTGGCCCTCTAGTCTTCAAAGGGATCCGAAATATCTGTTCTCAGATTCCACAGAAAGAAGGCTAGCAAAGAGATCCACGAAATAGAGATGTAACTCTGTGAGATGAATTAAAAGAACACTAAGCAGTTTCTCAGAAAGCTTCTTTCCAGATTTCATCTGAGGATATTTCCTTTTTCACCATAGCCCTCTACGGGCTTCCAAATATCACTTTGCCAATTCCACAAGAACTGTCTTAGCGAAAGGCTTCTTGAGGGGAAAGCTGTAACTCTGTGAGATGATTTCACCGAACACAAAGAAGTTTCTCAGAAAGCTTCTTTCTCTTTGTTATCGAAGGATATTTCCTTTGGCCCTATAGTCTTCAAAGGGATCCGAAATATCTGATCTCAGATTCCACAAAAATAAGGCTAGCAAAGATATCTACGAAATAGATGTAACTCTGTGAGTGGAAGTCACACATCACAGAGCAGTTTCTCAGAAAGCTTCTTTCCAGATTTCATCTGAGGATATTTCCTTTTTCACCGTAGCCCTCTATGGGCTTCCAAATATCACTTTGTCAATTCCACAAGAACTGTCTTAGCGAAAGGCTTCTTGATGGGAAAGCTGTAACTCTGTGAGATGATTTCACAGAACACAAAGAAGTTTCTTAGAAAGCTACTTTCTCTTTGTTATCGGAGGATATTTCCTTTGGCCCTAGAGTCTTCAAAGGGATCCGAAATATCTGTTCTCAGATTCCACAGAAATAAGGCTAGCAAAGAGATCCACGAAATACCGATGTAACTCTGTGAGTGGAAGTCACACATCACAGAGCTGTTTCTCAGAAAGCTTCTTTCCAGATTTCATCTGAGGATATTTCCTTTTTCACCATAGCCCTCTACGGGCTTCCAAATATCACTTTGCCAATTCCACAAGAACTGTCTTAGCGAAAGGCTTCTTGAGGGGAAAGCTGTAACTCTGTGAGATGATTTCACCGAACACAAAGAAGTTTCTCAGAAAGCTTCTCTCTCTTTGTTATTGAAGGATATTTCCTTTGGCCCTATAGTCTTCAAAGGGATCCGAAATATCTGTTCTCAGATTCCACAGAAATAAGGCTAGCAAAGATATCTACGAAACAGATGTAACGCTGTGAGTGGAAGTCACACATCACAGAGCAGTTTCTCAGAAAGCTTCTTTGCAGATTTCATCTGAGGATATTTCCTTTTTCACCATAGCACTCTATGGGCTTCCAAATATCACTTTGTCAATTCCACAAGAACTGTCTTAAAGAAAGGCTTCTTGAGGGGAAAGCTGTAACTCTGTGAGATGATTTCACAGAACACAAAGAAGTTTCTCAGAAAGCTTCTTTCTCTTTGTTATCGGAGGATATTTCCTTTGGCCCTATAGTCTTCAAAGGGATCCGAAATATCAGTTCTCAGATTCCACAGAAATAACGCTAGCAAAGAGATCCACGAAATACAGATGTAACTCTGTGAGTGGAAGTCACACATTACAGAGCAGTTTCTCAGAGAGCTTCTTTCCAGATTTCATCTGAGGATATTTCCTTTTTCACCATAGCCCTCTATGGGCTTCGAAATATCACTTTGCCAATTCCACAAGAACTGTCTTAGCGAAAGGCTTCTTGAGGGGAAAACGGTAACTCTGTGAGATGATTTCACAGAACACCAAGAAGTTTCTCAGAAAGCTTCTTTCTCTTTGTTATCGGACGATATTTCCTTTGGCCCTATAGTCTTCAAAGAGATCCGAAATATCTGTTCTCAGATTCCACAGAAATAAGGCAAGCAACGACATCCACGAAATACAGTTGTAACTCTGTGAGTGGAAGTCACACATCACAGAGCAGTTTCTCAGAAATCTTCTTACCAGATTTCATCTGAGGATATTTCCTTTTTCACCATAGCCCTCTATGAGCTTCCAAATATCACTTTGCCAATTCCACAAGAACTGTCTTAGCGAAAGTATTCTTGAGGGGAAAGCTGTAACTCTTTGAGATGATTTCACCGAACACAAAGAAGTTTCTCAGAAAGCTTCTTTCTCTTTGTTATCAGAGGATATTTCCTTTGGCCCTATAGTCTTCAAAGGGATCCGAAATATTTGCTCTCAGATTCCACAGAAATAAGGCTAGCAAAGAGATCCACGAAATACAGAGGTAACTTTGTGAGATGAATTAATAGAACACCAAGCAGTTTCTCAGAAAGCCTCTTTCCAGATTTCATCTTAGGATATTTCCTTTTTCAGCATAGCCCTCTAAGGGCTTCCAAATATCACTTTGCCAATTCCACAAGAACTGTCTTAGCGAAAGGCTTCTTGAGGGGAAATCTGTAACTCTGTGAGATGATTTCACAGAACACGAATAAGTTTCTGAGAAAGCTTCTTTCTCTTTGTTATCGGAGGATATTTCCATTGGCCCTATAGTCTTCAAAGGGATCCCAAATATCAGTTCTCAGATTCCACAGAAATAAGGCTAGCAAAGAGATCCACGAAATACAGATGTAACTGTGTGAGTGGAAGACACACATCACAGAGCTATTTCTCAGAAAGCTTCTTTCCAGATTTCATCTGAGGATATTTCCTTTTTCACCATAGCCCTCTACGGGCTTCCAAATATCACTTTGCCAATTCCACAAGAATTGTCTTAGCGAAAGGCTTCTTGAGGGGAAAGCTGTAACTCTGTGAGATGATTTCACAGAACACAAAGAAGTTTCTCAGAAAGCTTCTTTCTCTTTGTTATCGGAGGATATTTCCTTTGGCCCTCTAGTCTTCAAAGGGATCCGAAATATCTGTTCTCAGATTCCACAGAAGAAGGCTAGCAAAGAGATCCACGAAATAGAGATGTAACTCTGTGAGATGAATTAAAAGAACACTAAGCAGTTTCTCAGAAAGCTTCTTTCCAGATTTCATCTGAGGATATTTCCTTTTTCACCATAGCCCTCTACGGGCTTCCAAATATCACTTTGCCAATTCCACAAGAACTGTCTTAGCGAAAGGCTTCTTGAGGGGAAAGCTGTAACTCTGTGAGATGATTTCACCGAACACAAAGAAGTTTCTCAGAAAGCTTCTTTCTCTTTGTTATCGAAGGATATTTCCTTTGGCCCTATAGTCTTCAAAGGGATCCGAAATATCTGTTCTCAGATTCCACAAAAATAAGGCTAGCAAAAATATCTACGAAATAGATGTAACTCTGTGAGTGGAAGTCACACATCACAGAGCAGTTTCTCAGAAAGCTTCTTTCCAGATTTCATCTGAGGATATTTCCTTTTTCACCATAGCACTCTATGGGCTTCCAAATATCACTTTGTCAATTCCACAAGAACTGTCTTAGCGAAAGGCTTCTTGAGGGGAAAGCTGTAACTCTGTGAGATGATTTCACAGAACACAGAGAAGTTTCTTAGAAAGCTACTTTCTCTTTGTTATCGGAGGATATTTCCTTTGGCCCTAGAGTCTTCAAAGGGATCCGAAATATCTGTTCTCAGATTCCACAGAAATAAGGCTAGCAAAGAGATCCACGAAATACCGATGTAACTCTGTGAGTGGAAGTCACACATCACAGAGCTGTTTCTCAGAAAGCTTCTTTCCAGATTTCATCTGAGGATATTTCCTTTTTCACCATAGCCCTCTACGGGCTTCCAAATATCACATTGCCAATTCCACAAGAACTGTCTTAGCGAAAGGCTTCTTGAGGGGAAAGCTGTAACTCTGTGAGATGATTTCACCGAACACAAAGAAGTTTCTCAGAAAGCTTCTTTCTCTTTGTTATTGAAGGATATTTCCTTAGGCCCTATAGTCTTCAAAGGGATCCGAAATATCTGTTCTCAGATTCCACAGAAATAAGGCTAGCAAAGATATCTACGAAACAGATGTAACGCTGTGAGTGGAAGTCACACATCACAGAGCAGTTTCTCAGAAAGCTTCTTTGCAGATTTCATCTGAGGATATTTTCTTTTTCACCATAGCACTCTATGGGCTTCCAAATATCACTTTGTCAATTCCACAAGAACTGTCTTAAAGAAAGGCTTCTTGAGGGGAAAGCTGTAATTCTGTGAGCTGATTTCACAGAACACAAAGAAGTTTCTCAGAAAGCTTCTTTCTCTTTGTTATCAGAGGATATTTCCTTTGGCCCTATAGTCTTCAAAGGGATCCGAAATATTTGCTCTCAGATTCCACAGAAATAAGGCTAGCAAAGAGATCCACGAAATACAGACGTAACTTTGTGAGATGAATTAATAGAACACCAAGCAGTTTCTCAGAAAGCCTCTTTCCAGATTTCATCTGAGGATATTTCCTTTTTCAGCATAGCCCTCTAAGGGCTTCCAAATATCACTTTGCCAATTCCACAAGAACTGTCTTAGCGAAAGGCTTCTTGAGGGGAAATCTGTAACTCTGTGAGATGATTTCACAGAACACGAATAAGTTTCTGAGAAAGCTTCTTTCTCTTTGTTATCGGAGGATATTTCCATTGACCCTATAGTCTTCAAAGGGATCCCAAATATCAGTTCTCAGATTCCACAGAAATAAGGCTAGCAAAGAGATCCACGAAATACAGATGTAACTATGTGAGTGGAAGACACACATCACAGAGCTGTTTCTCAGAAAGCTTCTTTCCAGATTTCATCTGAGGATATTTCCTTTTTCACCATAGCCCTCTAAGGGCTTCCAAGTATCACTTTGCCAATTCCACAAGAACTGCCTTAGCGAAAGGTTTCTTGAGGGGAAATCTGTAACTCTGTGAGATGATTTCACAGAACACAAAGAATTTTCGCAGAAAGCTTCTTTCTCTTTGTTATCGGAGGATATTTCCATTGGCCCTATAGTCTTTAAAGGGATCCCCAATATCAGTTCTTAGATTCCACAGAAATAAGGCTAGCAAAGTGATCCATGAAATACAGATGTTACTCTGTGAGTGGAAGTCACACATCACAGAGCTCTTTCTAAGAAAGCTTCTTTCCAGATTTCATCTGAGGATATTTCCTTTTTCACCATAGCCCTCTATGGGCTTCCAAATATCACTTTGCCAATTCCACAAGAAATGTCTTAGCGAAAGTCTTCTTGAGGGGAAACCTGTAACTCGGTGAGATGATTTCACAGAACACAAAGAAGTTTCTCAGAAAGCTTCTTTCTCTTTGTTATCGGAGGATATTTCCTTTGGCCCTATAGTCTTCAAAGGGATCCGAAATATCTGTTCTCAGATTCCACAGAAATAAGGCTAGCAAAGAGATCCACGAAGTACAGATGTAACCCTGTGAGTGGAAGTCACACATCACAGAGCAGTTTCTCAGAAAGCTTCTTTCCAGATTTCATCTGAGAATATTTCCTTTTTGACCATAGCCCTCTATGGGCTTCCAAATATCACTTTGCCAATTCCACAAGAATTGTCTTAGCGAAAGTCTTCTGGAGGGGAAAGCTGTAACTCTGTGAGATGATTTCACAGAACACAAAGAAGTTTCTCAGAAAGCTTCTTTCTCTTTGTTATCGGAGGATATTTCCTTTGGCCCTATAGTCTTCAAAGGGATCCGAAATATCTGTTCTCAGATTCCACAGAAATAAGGCTAGCAATGAGATCCACGAAATACAGATGCAACTCTGTGAGTGGAAGTCACATATAACAGAGCTGTTTCTCAGAAAGCTTCTTTCCAGATTTCATCTGAGGATATTTCCTTTTTCACCATAGCTCTCTACGGGCTTCCAAATATCACTTTGCCAATTCCACAAGAACTGTCTTAGCGAAAGGCTTCTTGAGGGGAATGCTGTAACTCTGTGAGATGATTTCACATAACACAAAGACGTTTCTCAGAAAGCTTCTTTCTGTTTGTTATCAGAGGATATTTCCTTTGGCCCAATAGTCTTCAAAGGGATCCGAAATATCTGTTCTCCGATTCCACAGAAATAAGGCTAGCAAAGAGATCCACGAAATAAAGATGTAACACTGTGAGATGAATTAACAGAACACTAAGCAGTTTCTCAGAAAGCTTCTTTCCAGATTTCATCTGAGAATATTTCCCTTTTCACCATAGACCTCTATGGGCTTCCAAATATCACTTTGCCAATTTCACAAGAACTGTCTTAGCGAAAGGCTTCTTGAGGGGAAAGCTGTAACTCTGTGAGATGATTTCACCGAACACAAAGAAGTTTCTAAGAAAGCTTCTTTCTCTTTGTTATCGAAGGATATTTCCTTTGGCCCTATAGTCTTCAAATGGATCCGAAATATATGTTCTCAGATTCCACAGATATAAGGCTAGCATAGAGATCTACGAAACAGTTGTAACTCTGTGAGTGGAAGTCACACATCACAGAGCAGTTTCTCAGAAAGCTTCTTTCCAGATTTCATCTGAGGATATTTCCTTTTTCACCATAGCCCTCTATGGCCTTCCAAATATCACTTTGCCAATTCCACAAGAACCTTCTTAGCGAAAGGCTTCTTGAGGGGAAAGCTGTAACTCTATGAGATGATTTCACAGAAAACAAAGAAGTTTCTCAAAAAGCTTCTTTCTCTTTGTTATCGGAGGATATTTCATTTGGACCTATAGTCTTCTAAGGGATCCGAAATATCTGTTCTCAGATTCCAAAGAAATAAGGCTAGCAAGGAGATCCACGAAATACAGATGTAACTCTGTGAGTGGAAGTCACACATCACAGAGCAGTTTCTCAGAGAGCTTCTTTCCAGATTTCATCTGAGGATATTTCGTTTTTCACCATAGCCCTCTATAGGCTTCCAAATATCACTTTGCCAATTCCACAAGAACTGTCTTAGCGAAAGGCTTCTTGAGGGGAAAGCTCTAACTCTGTGAGATGATTTTACAGAACACAAAGTAGTTTCTCAGAAAGCTTCTTTCTCTTTGTTATCGGAGGATATTTCCTTTTGCCCTATAGTCTTCAAAGGGATCCGAAATGTCTGTTCTCAGATTCCACAGAAATAAGGCTAGCAAAGAGATCCACGAAATACAGATGTAACCCTGTGAGTGGGAGTCACACATCACAGAGCAGTTTCTCAGAAAGCTTCTTTCCAGATTTCATCTGAGGATATTTCCTTTTTCACCATACCCCTCTATGGGCTTCCAAATATCACTTTGCCAATTCCACAAGAATAGTCTTAGCGAAAGGCTTCTTGAGGGGAAAGCTGTAACTCTGTGAGACGATTTCACAGAACACAAAGAAGTTTCTCAGAAAGCTTCTTTCTCTTTGTTATCGGAGGATATTTCCTTTGGCCCTCTAGTCTTCAAAGGGATCCGAAATATCTGTTCTCAGATTCCACAGAAAGAAGGCTAGCAAAGAGATCCACGAAATAGAGATGTAACTCTGTGAGATGAATTAAAAGAACACTAAGCAGTTTCTCAGAAAGCTTCTTTCCAGATTTCATCTGAGGATATTTCCTTTTTCACCATAGCCCTCTACGGGCTTCCAAATATCACTTTGCCAATTCCACAAGAACTGTCTTAGCGAAAGGCTTCTTGAGGGGAAAGCTGTAACTCTGTGAGATGATTTCACCGAACACAAAGAAGTTTCTCAGAAAGCTTCTTTCTCTATGTTATCGAAGGATATTTCCTTTGGCCCTATAGTCTTCAAAGGGATCCGAAATATCTGTTCTCAGATTCCACAAAAATAAGGCTAGCAAAGATATCTACGAAATAGATGTAACTCTGTGAGTGGAAGTCACACATCACAGAGCAGTTTCTCAGAAAGCTTCTTTCCAGATTTCATCTGAGGATATTTCCTTTTTCACCATAGCCCTCTATGGGCTTCCAAATATCACTTTGTCAATTCCACAAGAACTGTCTTAGCGAAAGGCTTCTTGAGGGGAAAGCTGTAACTCTGTGAGATGATTTCACAGAACACAAAGAAGTTTCTTAGAAAGCTACTTTCTCTTTGTTATCGGAGGATATTTCCTTTGGCCCTAGAGTCTTCAAAGGGATCCGAAATATCTGTTCTCAGATTCCACAGAAATAAGGCTAGCAAAGAGATCCACGAAATACTGATGTAACTCTGTGAGTGGAAGTCACACATCACAGAGCTGTTTCTCAGAAAGCTTCTTTCCAGATTTCATCTGAGGATATTTCCTTTTTCACCATAGCCCTCTACGGGCTTCCAAATATCACTTTGCCAATTCCACAAGAACTGTCTTAGCGAAAGGCTTCTTGAGGGGAAAGCTGTAACTCTGTGAGATGATTTCACCGAACACAAAGAAGTTTCTCAGAAAGCTTCTTTCTCTTTGTTATTGAAGGATATTTCCTTTGGCCCTATAGTCTTCAAAGGGATCCGAAATATCTGTTCTCAGATTCCACAGAAATAAGGCTAGCAAAGATATCTACGAAACAGATGTAACTCTGTGAGTGGAAGTCACACATCACAGAGCAGTTTCTCAGAAAGCTTCTTTCCAGATTTCATCTGAGGATATTTCCTTTTTCACCATAGCACTCTATGGGCTTCCAAATATCACTTTGTCAATTCCACAAGAACTGTCTTAAAGAAAGGCTTCTTGAGGGGAAAGCTGTAACTCTGTGAGATGATTTCACAGAACACAAAGAAGTTTCTCAGAAAGCTTCTTTCTCTTTGTTATCGGAGGTTATTTCCTTTGGCCCTATAGTCTTCAAAGGGATCCGAAATATCTGTTCTCAGATTCCACAGAAATAAGGCTAGCAAAGAGATCGACGAAATACAGATGTAACTCTCTTAGTGGAAGTCACACATCACAGAGCAGTTTCTCAGAGAGCTTCTTTCCAGATTTCATCTGAGGATATTTCCTTTTTCACCATAGCACTCTATGGGCTTCGAAATATCACTTTGCCAATTCCACAAGAACTGTCTTAGCGAAAGGCTTCTTGAGGGGAAAGCGGTAACTCTGTGAGATGATTTCACAGAACACCAAGAAGTTTCTCAGAAAGCTTCTTTCTCTTTGTTATCGGACGATATTTCCTTTGGCCCTATAGTCTTCAAAGAGATCCGAAATATCTGTTCTCAGATTCCACAGAAATAAGGCAAGCAACGACATCCACGAAATACAGATGTAACTCTGTGAGTGGAAGTCACACATCACAGAGCAGTTTCTCAGAAATCTTCTTACCAGATTTCATCTGAGGATATTTCCTTTTTCACCATAGCCCTCTATGAGCTTCCAAATATCACTTTGCCAATTCCACAAGAACTGTCTTAGCGAAAGTATTCTTGAGGGGAAAGCTGTAACTCTTTGAGTTGATTTCACAGAACACAAAGAAGTTTCTCAGAAAGCTTCTTTCTCTTTGTTATCAGAGGATATTTCCTTTGGCCCTATAGTCTTCAAAGGGATCCGAAATATTTGTTCTCAGATTCCACAGAAATAAGGCTAGCAAAGAGATCCACGAAATACAGAGGTAACTTTGTGAGATGAATTAATAGAACACCAAGCAGTTTCTCAGAAAGCCTCTTTCCAGATTTCATCTGAGGATATTTCCTTTTTCAGCATAGCCCTCTAAGGGCTTCCAAATATCACTTTGCCAATTCCACAAGAACTGTCTTAGCGAAAGGCTTCTTGAGGGGAAATCTGTAACTCTGTGAGATGATTTCACAGAACACGAATAAGTTTCTGAGAAAGCTTCTTTCTCTTTGTTATCGGAGGATATTTCCATTGACCCTATAGTCTTCAAAGGGATCCCAAATATCAGTTCTCAGATTCCACAGAAATAAGGCTAGCAAAGAGATCCACGAAATACAGATGTAACTATGTGAGTGGAAGACACACATCACAGAGCTGTTTCTCAGAAAGCTTCTTTGCAGATTTCATCTGAGGATATTTCCTTTTTCACCATAGACCTCTACGGGCTTCCAAATATCACTTTGCCAATTCCACAAGAACTGTCTTAGCGAAAGGCTTCTTGAGGGGAAAACTGTAACTCTGTGTGATGATTTCACCGAACACAAAGAAGTTTCTCAGAAAGCTTCTTTCTCTTTGTTATCGAAGGATATTTCCTTTGGCCCTATAGTCTTCAAAGTGATCCGAAATATCTGTTCTCAGATTCCACAGAAATAAGGCTAGCAAAGATATCTACGAAACAGATGTAACTCTGTGAGTGGAAGTCACACATCACAGAGCAGTTTTCAGAAAGCTTCTTTCCAGATTTCATCTGAGGATATTTCCTTTTTCACCATAGCACTCTGTGGGCTTCCAAATATCACTTTGTCAATTCCACAAGAACTGTCTAAGCGAAAGGCTTCTTGAGGGGAATGCGGTAACTCTGTGAGATGATTTCACAGAACACCAAGAAGTTTCTCAGAAAGCTACTTTCTCTTTGTTATCGGAGGATATTTCCTTTGGCCCTATAGTCTTCAAAGGGATCCAAAATATCTGTTCTCAGATTCCACAGAAATAAGGCTAGCAAAGAGATCCACGAAATACAGATGTAACTCTGTGAGTGGAAGTCACACATCACAGAGCAGTTTCTCAGAAAGCTTCTTTCCAGATTTCATCTGAGGATATTTCCTTTTTCACCATAGCGCTCTGTGGGCTTCCAAATATCACTTCGCCAATTCCAGAAGAACTATCTTAACGAAAGGCTTTTGAGGGGAAAGCTGTAACTCTGTGAGATGATTTCACAGAACACAAAGAAGTTTCTCAGAAAGCTTCTTTCTATTTCTTATCGGGGGATATTTCCTTTTACCCTATAGTCTTCAAAGGGATCCGAAATATCTGTTCTCAGATTCCACAGAAATAAGCCTAGCGAATAGATCCACGAAATAGAGGTAACTTTGTGAGATGAATTAACAGAACACTAAGCAGATTCTCTGAAAGCTGCTTTCCAGATTTCATCTGAGGATATTTCCTTTTTCACCATAGCCCTCTATGGGCTTCCAAATATCACTTTACCAATTCCACAAGAACTGTCTTAGAGAAAGGCTTCTTGAGGGGAAGGCTGTAACTCTGTATGATGATTTCACAGAATACAAAGAAGTTTCTCAGAAAGCTTCTTTCTCTTTGTTATTGGAGGATATTTCCTTTGGCACTATAGTCTTCAAAGGGATCCGAAATATTTGTTCTCAGATTCCACAGAAATAAGGCTAGCAAAGAGATACACGAAATACAGAGATAACTTTGTGAGATGAATTAATAGAACACTAAGCAGTTTCTCTGAAAGCTTCTTTCCAGATTTCATCTGAGGATATTTCCTTTTTCATCATAGCCCTCTAAGGGCTTCCAAGTATCACTTTGCCAATTCCACAAGAACTGCCTTAGCGAAAGGTTTCTTGAGGGGAAAGCTGTAACTCTGTGAGATGATTTCACAGAACACAAAGAATTTTCTCAGAAAGCTTCTTTCTCTTTGTTATCGGAGGATATTTCCATTGGCCCTATAGTCTTTAAAGGGATCCCAAATATCAGTTCCTAGATTCCACAGAAATAAGGCTAGCAAAGAGATCCATGAAATACAGATGTAACTCTGTGAGTCGAAGTCACACATCACAGAGCTCTTTCTAAGAAAGCTTCTTTCCAGATTTCATCTGAGGATATTTCCTTTTTCACCATAGCCCTCTATGGGCTTCCAAATATCACTTTGCCAATTCCACAAGAAATGTCTTAGCGAAAGTCTTCTTGAGGGGAAACCTGTAACTCGGTGAGATGATTTCACAGAACACAAAGAAGTTTCTCAGAAAGCTTCTTTCTCTTTGTTATCGGAGGATATTTCCATTGGCACTGTAGACTTCAAAGGGATCCGAAATATCTGTTCTCAGATTCCACAGAAATAAGGCTAGCAAAGAGATCCACGAAATACAGATGTAATTCTGTGAGTGGAAGTCAATAATCACTGAGCAGTTTCTCAGAAAGCTTCTTTCCAGATTTCATCTGAGGATATTTCCTTTTTCACCATAGCCCTCTATGGGCTTCCAAATATCACTTTGCCAATTCCACAAGAACTGTCTTAGCGAAAGTCTTCTTGAGGGGAAAGCTGTAACTCTGTGAGATGATTTCACAGAACACAAAGAAGTTTCTCAGAAAGCTTCTTTCTCTTTGTTATCGGAGGATATTTCCTTTGGCCCTATAGTCTTCAATGGGATCCGAAATATTTGTTCTCAGATTCCACAGAAATAAGGCTAGCAAAGAGATACAGGAAATACAGACATAACTTTGTGAGATGAATTAATAGAACACTAAGCAGTTTCTCAGAAAACTTCTTTCCAGATTTCATCTGAGGATATTTCCTTTTTCACCATAGCCCTCTAAGGGCTTCCAAATATCACTTTGCCAATTCCACAAGAACTGCCTTAGCGAAAGGCTTCTTGAGGGGAAATCTGTAACTCTGTGAGATGATTTCACAGAACACAAAGAAGTTTCTCAGAAAGCTTCTTTCTCTTTGTTATCGGAGGATATTTCCATTGGCCCTAGAGTCTTTAAAGGGATCCCAAATATCAGTTCTTAGATTCCACAGAAATAAGGCTAGCAAAGAGATCCATGAAATACAGATGTAACTCTGTGAGTGGAAGTCACACATCACAGAGCACTTTCTAAGAAAGCTTCTTTCCAGATTTCATCTGAGGATATTTCCTTTTTCACCTTAGCCCTCTATGGGCTTCCAAATATCACTTTGCCAATTCCACAAGAAATGTCTTAGCGCAAGTCTTCTTGAGGGGAAACCTGTAACTCGGTGAGATGATTTCACAGAACACAAAGAAGTTTCTCAGAAAGCTTCTTTCTCTTTGTTATCGGAGGATATTTCCTTTGGCCTTATAGTCTTCAAAGGGATCTGAAATGTCTGTTCTCAGATTCCACAGAAATAAGGCTAGCAAAGAGATCCACGAAGTACAGATGTAACCCTGTGAGTGGAAGTCACACATCACAGAGCAGTTTCTCAGAAAGCTTCTTTCCAGATTTCATCTGAGAATATTTCCTTTTTGACCATAGCCCTCTATGGGCTTCCAAATATCACTTTGCCAATTCCACAAGAATTGTCTTAGCGAAAGGCTTCTTGAGGGGAAAGCTGTAACTCTGTGAGATGATTTCACAGAACACAAAGAAGTTTCTCAGAAAGCTTCTTTCTCTTTGTCATCGGAGGATATTTCCTTTGGCACTATAGTCTTCAAAGGGATCCGAAATATTTGTTCTCAGATTCCACAGAAATAAGGCTAGCAAAGAGATACACGAAATACAGAGATAACTTTGTGAGATGAATTAATAGAACACTAAGCAGTTTCTCAGAAAGCTTCTTTCCAGATTTCATCTGAGGATATTTCCTTTTTCACCATAGCCCTCTAAGGGCTTCCAAGTATCACTTTGCCAATTCCACAAGAACTGCCTTAGCGAAAGGTTTCTTGAGGGGAAAGCTGTAACTCTGTGAGATGATTTCACAGAACACAAAGAATTTTCTCAGAAAGCTTCTTTCTCTTTGTTATCGGAGGATATTTCCTTTGGCCCTATATTCTTTAAAGGGATCCCAAATATCAGTTCCTAGATTCCACAGAAATAAGGCTAGCAAAGAGATCCATGAAATACAGATGTTACTCTGTGAGTCGAAGTCACACATCACAGAGCTCTTTCTAAGAAAGCTTCTTTCCAGATTTCATCTGAGGATATTTCCTTTTTCACCATAGCCCTCTATGGGCTTCCAAATATCACTTTGCCAATTCCACAAGAAATGTCTTAGCGAAAGTCTTCTTGAGGGGAAACCTGTAACTCGGTGAGATGATTTCACAGAACACAAAGAAGTTTCTCAGAAAGCTTCTTTCTCTTTGTTATCGGAGGATATTTCCTTTGGCCCTATAGTCTTCAAAGGGATCCGAAATATCTGTTCTCAGATTCCACAGAAATAAGGCTAGCAAAGAGATCCACGAAATACAGATGTAATCCTGTGAGTGGAAGTCAATAATCACAGAGCAGTTTCTCAGAAAGCTTCTTTCCAGATTTCATCTGAGGATATTTCCTTTTTCACCATAGCCCTCTATGGGCTTCCAAATATCACTTTGCCAATTCCACAAGAACTGTCTTAGCGAAAGTCTTCTTGAGGGGAAAGCTGTAACTCTGTGAGATGATTTCACAGAACACAAAGAAGTTTCTCAGAAAGCTTCTTTCTCTTTGTTATCGGAGGATATTTCCTTTGGCCCTATAGTCTTCAAAGGGATCCGAAATATTTGTTCTCAGATTCCACAGAAATAAGGCTAGCAAAGAGATACACGAAATACAGAGATAACTTTTTGAGATGAATTAACAGAACACTAAGCAGTATCTCAGAAAGCTTCTTTCCAGATTTCATCTGAGGATATTTCCCTTTTCACCATAGACCTCTATGGGCTTCCAAATATCACTTTGCCAATTTCACAAGAACTGTCTTAGCGAAAGGCTTCTTGAGGGGAAAGCTGTAACTCTGTGAGATGATTTCACCGAACACAAAGAAGTTTCTTAGAAAGCTTCTTTCTCTTTGTTATCGAAGGATATTTCCTTTGGCCCTATAGTCTTCAAATGGATCCGAAATATATGTTCTCAGATTCCACAGATATAAGGCTAGCATAGAGATCTACGAAACAGTTGTAACTCTGTGAGTGGAAGTCACACAACACAGAGCAGTTTCTCAGAAAGCTTCTTTCCAGATTTCATCTGAGGATATTTCCTTTTTCACCATAGCCCTCTATGGCCTTCCAAATATCACTTTGCCAATTCCACAAGAACCTTCTTAGCGAAAGGCTTCTTGAGGGGAAAGCTGTAACTCTATGAGATGATTTCACAGAAAACAAAGAAGTTTCTCAAAAAGCTTCTTTCTCTTTGTTATCGGAGGATATTTCATTTGGACCTATAGTCTTCTAAGGGTTCCGAAATATCTGTTCTCAGATTCCAAAGAAATAAGGCTAGCAAGGAGATCCACGAAATACAGATGTAACTCTGTGAGTGGAAGTCACACATCACAGAGCAGTTTCTCAGAGAGCTTCTTTCCAGATTTCATCTGAGGATATTTCGTTTTTCACCATAGCCCTCTATAGGCTTCCAAAAATCACTTTGCCAATTCCACAAGAACTGTCTTAGCGAAAGGCTTCTTGAGGGGAAAGCTCTAACTCTGTGAGATGATTTCACAGAACACAAAGTAGTTTCTCAGAAAGCTTCTTTCTCTTTGTTATCGGAGGATATTTTTTTGGCCCTATTGTCTTCAAAGGGATCCGAAATATCTGTTCTCAGATTCCACAGAAATAAGGCTAGCAAAGAGATCCACGAAATGCAGAAGTAACTTTGTGAGATGAATTAATAGAACACTAAGGAGTTTCTCAGAAAGCTTCTTACCAGATTTCATCTCAGGATATTTCCTTTTTCACCATAGCCCTCTACGGGCTTCGAAATATCACTTTGCCAATTCCACAGGAACTGTCTTAGCGAAAGGCTTCTTGAGGGGAAAGCTGTAACTCTGTGAGATGATTTCACAGAACACAAAGAAGTTTCTCAGAAAGCTTCTTTCTCTTTGTTATCGGAGGATATTTCCTTTGGCGCTATAGTCATCAAAGGGATCCGAAATATTTGTTCTCAGATTCCACAGAAATAAGGCTAGCAAAGAGATCCACGAAATATAGAGGTAACTTTGTGAGATGAATTAATAGAACACTAAGCAGTTTCTCAGAAACCTTCTTTCCAGATTTCATCTGAGGATATTACCTTTTTCATGATAGCCCTATAAGGGCTTCCAAATATCACTTTGCCAATTCCACAAGAACTGTCTTAGCGAAAGGCTTCTTGAGGGGAAAGCTGTAACTCTCTGAGATGATTTCACAGAACACAAATAAGTTTCTCAGAAAGTTTCTTTCTCTTTGTTATCGGAGGATATTTCCTTTGGCACTATAGTCTTCAAAGGGATCCGAAATATCTGTTCTCAGATTCCACAAAAATAAGGCTAGCAAAGAGATCCACGAAATACAGATGTACTCTGTGAGATGAATTAGGAGAACACTAAGCAGTTTCTCAGAAAGCTTCTTTCCAGAATTCATCTGAGGATATTTCCTTTTTCACCGTAGCCCTCTACGGGCTTCCAAATATCACCTTGCCAATTCCACAGGAACTTTCGTAGCGAAAGGCTTCTTGAGGGGAAAGCTGTAACTCTGTGAGATGATTTCACAGAACACAAAGAAGTCTCTCAGAAAGCTTCTTTCTCTTTGTTATCGGAGGATATTTCCTTTGGCCCTCTAGTCTTCAAAAGGATCCGAAATATTTGTTCTCAGATTTCACAGAAATAAGGCTAGCAAAGAGATCCACGAAACACAGAGGTAACTTTGTGAGTTGAATTAATAGAACACTAAGCAGTTTCTCAGAAACCTTCTTTTCAGATTTCATCTGAGGATATTTCCTTTTTCATGATAGCCCTCTAAGGGCTTCCAAATATCACTTTGCCAATTCCACAAGAACTGTCTTAGCGAAAGGCTACTTGAGGAGAAAGCTGTAACTCTCTGAGATGATTTCACAGAACACAAAGAAATTTCTCAGAAAGCTTCTTTCTCTTTGTTATCTGAGGATATTTCCATTGGCCCTATAGTCTTCAAAGGGATCCGAAATATCTGTTCTCAGATTCCACAGAAATAAGGCTAGCAAAGAGATCCATGAAATACAGATGTAACTCTGTGAGTGGAAGTCACAGATCACAGAGCACTTTCTCAGAAAGCTTCTTTCCAGATTTCATCTGAGGATATTTCCTTTTTCACCATAGCCCTCTATGGGCTTCCAAATATCACTTTGACAATTCCACAAGAAATATCTTAGCGAACGTTTTCTTGAGGGGAAACCTGTAATTCGGTGAGGTGATTTCCCCGAACACAAAGAAGTTTCTCAGAAAGCTTCTTTCTCTTTGTTATCGAAGGATATTTACTTTGGCCCTATAGTCTTCAAAGGGATCCGAAATATCTGTTCTCAGATTCCACAGAAATAAGGCTAGCAAAGAGATCTACGAAACAGATGTAACTCTGTGAGTGGAAGTCACACATCACAGAGCAGATTCTCAGAAAGCTTCTTTCCAGATTTCATCTGAGGATATTTCCTTTTTCACCATAGCCTTCTATGGGCTTGCAAATATCACTTTGCCAATTCCACAAGAACTGTCTTAGCGAAAGGCTTCTTGAGGGGAAAGCTGTAACTCTGTGAGATGATTTCACAGAACACAAAGAAGTTTCTCAGAAAGCTTCTTTCTCTTTGTTATCGGAGGATATTTCCTTTTGCCCTATAGTCTTCAAAGGGATCCGAAATATCTGTTCTCAGATTCCACAGAAATAAGGCTAGCAAAGAGATCCACGAAATACAGATGTAACTGTGTGAGTGGAAGTCACACATCACAGAGCAGTTTCTCAGAAATCTTCTTTCCAGATTTCATCTGATTATATTTACTTTTTTCCAAAGCCCTCTATGGGCTTCCAAATATCACTTTGCCAATTCCACAAGAACTGTCTTAGCGAAAGGCTTCTTGAGGGGAAAGCTGTAACTCTGTGAGATGATTTCACAGAACACAAAGGAGTTCCTCAGAAAGCTTCTTTCTCTTTGTTATCGGACGATATTTCCTTTGGCCGTATAGTCTTCAAAGGGATCCGAAATATCTGTTCTCAGATTCCACAGAAATAAGGCTAGCAAAGGGATCCACGAAATACAGATGTAGCTCTGTGAGATGAATTAGGAGAACACTAAGCAGTTTCTCAGAAAGCTTCTTTCCAGATTTCATCTGAGGATATTTCCTTTTTCACCATAGCCCTCTACAGGCTTCCAAATATCACTTTGCCAATTCCACAGGAACTTTCTTAGCGAATGGCTTCTTGAGGGGAAAGCTGTTACTCTGTGAGATGATTTCACAGAACACAAAGAAGTTTCTCAGAAAGCTTCTTTCTCTTTGTTATCGGATGATATTTCCTTTGGTCCTATAGTCTTCAAAGGGATCCGAAATATTTGTTCTCAGATTCCACAGAAATAAGGCTAGCACAGAGAACCACGAAATACAGAGGTAACTTTGTGAGATGAATTAATAGAACACTAAGCAGTTTCTCAGAAACCTTCTTTCCAGATTTCATCTGAGGATATTTCCTTTTTCACCATAGCCCTATAAGGGCTTCCAAATATCACTTTGCCAATTCCACAAGAACTGTCTTAGCGAAAGGATTCTTGAGGGGAAAGCTGTAACTCTCTGAGATGATTTCACAGAACACAAATAAGTTTCTCAGAAAGCTTCTTTCTCTTTGTTATCGGAGGATATTTCCTTTGGCCCTATATTCTTCAAAGGGATCCGAAATATCTGTTCTCAGATTCCACAGAAATAAGGGTAGCAAAGAGGTCCACGAAATACAGATGTAACTCTGTGAGATGAATTAACAGAACACTAAGCCGTTTCTCAGAAAGCTTCTTTCCAGATTTCATCTGAGGATATTTCCTTTTTCACCATAGCCCTCTACTGGCTTCCAAATATCACTTTGCCAATTCCACAGGAACTTTCGTAGCGAAAGGCTTCTTGAGGGGAAAGCTGTAACTCTGTGAGATGATTTCACAGAACACAAAGAAGTTTGTCAGAAAGCTTCTTTCTCTTTGTTATCGGAGGATATTTCCTTTGGCCCTATAGTCTTCAAAGGGATCTGAAATATCTGTTCTCAGATTCCACAGAAATAAGGCTAGCAAAGAGATCCATGAAATACAGATGTAACTCTGTGAGTGGAAGTCACACATCACAGAGCAGATTCTCAGAAAGCTTCTTTCCAGATTTCATCTGAGGATATTTCCTTTTTCACCATAGCCTTCTATGGGCTTGCAAATATCACTTTGCCAATTCCACAAGACCTGTCTTAGCGAAAGGCTTCTTGAGGGGAAAGCTGTAACTCTGTGAGATGATTTCACAGAACACAAAGAAGTTTCTCAGAAGCTTCTTTCTCTTTGTTATAGGAGGATATTTCCTTTTGCCCTATAGTCTTCAAAGGGATCCGAAATATCTGTTCTCAGATTCCACAGAAATAAGGCTAGCAAAGAGATCCACGAAATACAGATGTAACTCTGTGAGTGGAAGTCACACATCACAGAGCAGTTTCTCAGAAATCTTCTTTCCAAATTTCATCTGAGGATATTTACTTTTTTACCAAAGCCCTCTATGGGCTTCCAAATATCACTTTGCCAATTCCACAAGAACTGTCTTAGCGAAAGGATTCTTGAGGGGAAAGCTGTAACTCTGTGAGATGATTTCACAGAACACAAAGAAGTTCCTCAGAAAGCTTCTTTCTCTTTGTTATCGGACGATATTTTCTTTGGCCCTATAGTCTTGAAAGGGCTCCGAAATATCTGCTCTCAGATTCCACAGAAAAAAGGCTAGCAAAGGGATCCACGAAATACAGATGTAGCTCTGTGAGATGAATTAGGAGAACACTAAGCAGTTTCTCAGAAAGCTTCTTTCCAGATTTCATCTGAGGATATTTCCTTTTTCACCATAGCCCTCTACTGGCTTCCAAATATCACTTTGCCAATTCCACAGGAACTTTCGTAGCGAAAGGCTTCTTGAGGGGAAAGCTGTAACTCTGTGAGATGATTTCACAGAACACAAAGAAGTTTCTCAGAAAGCTTCTTTCTCTTTGTTATCGGAGGATATTTCCTTTGTTCCTATAGTCTTCAAAGGGATCCGAAATATTTGTTCTCAGATTTCACAGAAATAAGGCTAGCAAAGAGATCCACGAAACACAGAGGTAACTTTGTGAGTTGAATTAATAAAACACTAAGCAGTTTCTCAGAAACCTTCTTTCCAGATTTCATCTGAGATTATTTTCTTTGTCATGATAGCCCTCTAAGGGCTTCCAAATATCACTTTGCCAATTCCACAAGAACTGTCTTAGCGAAAGGCTACTTGAGGGGAAAGCTGTAACTCTCTGAGATGATTTCACAGAACACAAAGAAGTTTCTCAGAAAGTTTCTTTCTCTTTGTTATCGGAGGATATTTCCATTGGCCCTATAGTCTTCAAAGGGATCCGAAATATCTGTTCTCAGATTCCACAGAAATAAGGCTAGCAAAGAGATCCATGAAATACAGATGTAACTCTGTGATTGGAAGTCACAGATCACAGAGCACTTTCTCAGAAAGCTTCTTTCCAGATTTCATCTGAGGATATTTCCTTTTTTACCATAGCCCTCTATGGGCTTCCAAATATCACTTTGACAATTCCACAAGAAATATCTTAGCGAAAGTTTTCTTGAGGGGAAACCTGTAACTCGGTGAGGTGATTTCCCCGAAAACAAAGAAGTTTCTTAGAAAGCTTCTTTCTCTTTGTTATCGAAGGATATTTCCTTTGGCCCTATAGTCATCAAAGGGATCCGAAATATCTGTTCTCAGATTCCACCGAAATAAGGCTAGCAAAGAGATCCACGAAATACAGATGTAACTCTGTGAGATGAATTAACAGAACACTAAGCAGTTTCTCAGAAAGCTTCTTTCCAGATTTCATCTGAGGATATTTCCTTTTGCAACATAGCCCTTTATGGGCTTCCAAATATCATTTTGCCAATACCACAAGAACTGTCTTAGCGAAAGGCTTCTTGAGCGGAAAGCTGTAACTCTGTGAGATGATTTCACAGAACACAAAGAAGTTTCTCAGACAGCTTCTTTCTATTTGTTATCAGAGGGTATTTCCTTTGGCCCTATAGTCTTCAAAGGGATCCGAAATATCTGTTCTCAGATTCCACAGAAATAAAGCTAGCAAAGAGATCCACGAAATACAGATGTAACTCTTTGAGTGGAAGTCACACATCACAGAGCAGTTTCTCAGAAAGCTTCTTTCCAGATTTCATCTGAGGATATTTCCCTTTTCACCATAGCCCTCTATGGGATTCCAAATATCACTGTGCCAATTAAACAAGAACTGTCTTAGCGAAAGGCTTCTTGAGGGGAAAGCTGTAACTCTGTGAGATGATTTCACAGAACACAATAAAGTTCTCAGAAAGCTTCTTTCTCTTTGTTATCGGAGGATATTTCCTTTGGCCCTATAGTCTTCAAAGGGATCCGAAATATCTTGTCTGAGATCCACAGAAATAAGGCTAGCAAAGAGATCCACGAAATACAGATGTAACTTTGTGAGATGAATTAACAGAACACTAAGCAGTTTCTCAGAAAGCTTCTTTCCAGATTTCATCTGAGGATATTTCCTTTTTCAACATAGCCCTCTGAGGGCTTCCAAATATCACTTTGCAAATTCCACAAGAAATGTCTTAACGAAAGGCTTCTTCAGGGGAAAGCTGTAACTCTGTGAGATGATTTCACAGATCACAAAGAAGTTTCTCAGAAAGCTTCTTTCTCTTTGTTATCGGAGGATATTTCCTTTGGCCCTATAGTCTTCAAACGGATCCGAAATATCTGTTCTCATATTCCACAGAAATAAGGCTAGCAAAGAGATCCACGAAATACAGATGTAGCTCTGTGAGATGTATTAGGAGAACACTAAGCAGTTTCTCAGCAAGCTTCTTTCCAGATTTCATCTGAGGATAATTCCTTTTTCACCATAGCCCTCTAAGGGCTTCCAAATATCGCTTTTCCAATTCCACAAGAACTGTCTTCGCGAAAGGCTTCTTGAGGGGAAAGCTGTAACTCTGTGAGATGATTTCACAGAACACAAAGAAGTTTCTCAGAAAGCTTCTTTATGTTTGTTATCGGAGGATATTTCCTTTGGCCCTATAGTCTGCAAAGGGATCCGAAATATCTGTTCTCAGATTCCACAGGAATAAGGCTAGTAAAGAGATCCACGAAATACAGATGTAACTCTGTGAGTGGAAGTCACACATCACAGAGCAGTTTCTCAGAAAGCTTCTTTCCAGATTTCATCTGAGGATATTTCCTTTTTCACCATAGCCCTCTAAGGGCTTCCAAATATCACTTTGCCAATTCCACAAGAACTGTCTTAGCGAAAGGCTTCTTGAGGGGAAAGCTGTAACTCTGTGAGATGATTTCACAGAACACAAAGAAGTTTCTGAGAAAGCTTCTTTCTCTTTCTTGTCGGAGGATATTTCCTTTTGCCCTATAGTCTTCAAAGGTATCCGAAATATCTGTTCTTAGATTCCACAGAAATATGGCTAGCAAAGAGATCCACGAAATACAGATGTAACTCTGTGAGATGAGTTAACCGAACACTAAGCATTTTCTCAGAAAGCTTCTTTCCAGATTTCATCTGAGGATATTTTCTTTTTCACCATAGCCCTCTATGGGCTTCCAAATATCACTGTGCCAATTCCACAAGAACTGTCTTAGCGAAAGGCTTCTTGAGGGGAAAGCTGTAACTCTGTGAGATGATTTCACAGAAGACAAAGAAGTTTCTCAGAAAGCTTCTTTCTCTTTGTTATCGGAGGATATTTCCTTTAGCCCTATAGACTTCCAAGGGATCCGAAATATCTATACTCAGATTCCACAGAAATAAGGCTAGCAAAGAGATCCACGAAATACAGATGTAACTCTTTCAGTGGAAGTCACACATCACAGAGCAGTTTCTCAGAAAGCTTCTTTCCAGATTTCATCTGAGGATATTTCCTTTTTCACCATAGCCCTCTATGGGATTCCAAATATCACTTTGCCAATTAAACAAGAACTGTCTTAGCGAAAGGCTTCTTGAGGGGAAAGCTGTAACTCTGTGAGATGATTTCACAGAACACAATAAAGTTCTCAGAAAGCTTCTTTCTCTTTGTTATCGGAGGATATTTCCTTTGGCCCTATAGTCTTCAAAGGGATCCGAAATATCTTGTCTGAGATCCACAGAAATAAGGCTAGCAAAGAGATCCACGAAATACAGATGTAACTTTGTGAGATGAATTAACAGAACACTAAGCAGTTTCTCAGAAAGCTTCTTTCCAGATTTCATCTGAGGATATTTCCTTTTTCAACATAGCCCTCTGAGGGCTTCCAAATATCACTTTGCAAATTCCACAAGAAATGTCTTAGCGAAAGGCTTCTTCAGGTGAAAGCTGTAACTCGGTGAGATGATTTCACAGATCACAAAGAAGTTTCTCAGAAAGCTTCTTTCTCTTTGTTATCGGAGGATATTTTCTTTGGCCCTATAGTCTTCAAAGGGATCCGAAATATCTGTTCTCAGATTCCACAGGAATAAGGCTAGCAAAGAGATCCACGAAATACAGATGTAACTCTGTGAGTGGAAGTCACACATCACAGAGCAGTTTCTCAGAAAGCTTCTTTCCAGATTTCATCTGAGGATATTTCCTTTTTCACCATAGCCCTCTAAGGGCTTCCAAATATCACTTTGCCAATTCCACAAGAACTGTCTTAGCGAAAGGCTTCTTGAGGGGAAAGCTGTAACTCTGTGAGATGATTTCACAGAACACAAAGAAGTTTCTGAGAAAGCTTCTTTCTCTTTGTTATCGGAGGATATTTCCTTTGGCCCTATTGTCTTCAAACGGATCCGAAATATCTGTTCTCAGATTCCACAGAAATAAGGCTGTCAAGAGATCCACGAAATACCGATGTAGCTCTGTGAGATGAATTAGGAGAACACTAAGCAGTTTCTCAGAAAGCTTCTTTCCAGATTTCATCTGAGGATATTTCCTTTTTCACCATAGCCCTCTACGGGCTTCCAAATATCACTTTGCCAATTCCACAAGAACTGTCTTAGCGAAAGGCTTCTTGAGGGGAAAGCTGTAACTCTGTGAGATGATTTCACCGAACACAAAGAAGTTTCTCAGAAAGCTTCTTTCTCTTTGTTATCGAAGGATATTTCCTTTGGCCCTATACTCTTCAAAGGGATCCGAAATATCTGTTCTCAGATTCCACAGAAATAAGGCTAGCAAAGAGATCTACGAAACAGATGTAACTCTGTGAGTGGAAGTCACACATCACAGAGCAGTTTCTCAGAAAGCTTCTTTCCAGATTTCATCTGAGGATATTTCCTTTTTCACCATAACCCTCTATGGGCTTGCAAATATCACTTTGCCAATTCCACAAGAACTGTCTTAGCGAAAGGCTTCTTGAGGGGAAAGCTGTAACTCTGTGAGATGATTTCACAGAACACAAAGAAGTTTCTCAGAAAGCTTCTTTCTCTTTCTTATCGGAGGATATTTCCTTTTGCACTATAGTCTTCAAAGGGATCCGAAATATCTGTTCTCCGATTCCACAGAAATAAGGCTAGCAAAGACATCCACGAAATACAGAGGTAACTCTTTGAGATGAATTAATAGAACACTAAGCAGTTTCTCAGAAAGCTTCTTTCCAGATTTCATCTGAGGATATTTCCTTTTTCACCATAGCCCTCTATAGGCTTCCAAATATCACTTTGCCAATTCCACAAGAACTGTCTTAGCGAAAGGATTCTTGAGGGGAAAGCTGTAACTCTCTGAGATGATTTCACAGAACACAAATAAGTTTCTCAGAAAGCTTCTTTCTCTTTGTTATCGGAGGATATTTCCTTTGGCCCTATATTCTTCAAAGGGATCCGAAATATCTGTTCTCAGATTCCACAGAAATAAGGCTAGCAAAGAGATCCACGAAATACAGATGTAACCCTGTGAGTGGAAGTCACACATCACAGAGCAGTTTCTCAGAAAGCTTCTTTCCAGATTTCATCTGAGGATATTTCCTTTTTCACCATAGCCCTCTATGGCCTTCCAAATATCACTTTGCCAATACCACAAGAACTGTCTTAGCGAAAGACTTCTTGAGGGGAAAGCTGTAACTCTGTGAGATGATTTCACAGAACACAAGGAAGTTTCTCAGAAAGCTTCTTTCTCTTTGTTATCGGAGGATATTTCCTTTGGCCCTATAGTCTTCATAGGGATCCGAAATATCTGTTCTCAGATTCCACAGAAAAAAGGCTAGCAAAGAGATACAAGAAATTCAGATGTAACTCTGTGAGTGGTAGTCACACATCACAGAGCAGTTTCTCAGAAAGCTTCTTTCCAGATTTCATCTGAGGATATTTCCTTTTTCAACATAGCCCTCTATGGGCTTCCAAATATCACTTTGCCAATTCCACAAGAACTGTCTTAGCGAAAGGCTTCTTGAGGGGAAAGCTGTAACTCTGTGAGATGATTTTACAGAACACAAAGAAGTTTCTGAGAAAGCTTCTTTCTCTTTGTTATCGGAGGATATTTCCTTTGGCCCTATAGTCTTCAAAGGGATCCGAAAAATTTGTTCTCAGATTTCACAGAAATAAGGCTAGCAAAGAGATCCACGAAACACAGAGGTAATTTTGTGAGTTGAATTAATAGAACACTAAGCAGTTTCTCAGAAACCTTCTTTCCAGATTTCATCTGAGGATATTTCCTTTTTCATGATAGCCCTCTAACGGGTTCCAAATATCACTTTGCCAATTCCACAAGAACTGTCTTAGCAAAAGGCTACTTGAGAGGAAAGCTGGAACTCTCTGAGATGATTTCACAGAAAACAAAGAAGTTTCTCTGAAAGCTTCTTTCTCTTTGTTATCTGAGGATATTTCCATTGGCCCTATAGTCTTCAAAAGGATCCGAAATATCTGTTCTCAGATTCCACAGAAATAATGCTAGCAAAGAGATCCATGAAATACAGATGTAACTCTGTGAGTGGAAGTCACAGATCACAGAGCACTTTCTCAGAAAGCTTCTTTCCAGATTTCATCTGAGGATATTTCCTTTTTCACCATAGCCCTCTATGGGCTTCCAAATATCACTTTTACAATTCCACAAGAAATATCTTATCGAAAGTTTTCTTGAGGGGAAACCTGTAACTCGGTGAGGTGATTTCCCCGAACACAAAGAAGTTTCTTAGAAAGCTTCTTTCTCTTTGTTATCGAAGGATATTTCCTTTGGCCCTATAGTCTTCAAAGGGATCAGAAATATCTGTTCTCAGATTCCACAGAAATAAGGCTAGCAAAGAGATCTACGAAACAGATGTAACTCTGTGAGTGGAAGTCACACATCACAGAGCAGATTCTCAGAAAGCTTCTTTCCAGATTTCATCTGAGGATATTTCCTTTTTCACCATAGCCTTCTATGGGCTTGCAAATATCACTTTGCCAATTCCACAAGAACTGTCTTAGCGAAAGGCTTCTTGAGGGGAAAGCTGTAACTCTGTGAGATGATTTCACAGAACACAAAGAAGTTTCTCAGAAGCTTCTTTCTCTTTGTTATAGGAGGATATTTCCTTTTGCCCTATAGTCTTCAAAGGGATCCGAAATATCTGTTCTCAGATTCCACAGAAATAAGGCTAGCAAAGAGATCCACGAAATACAGATGTAACTCTGTGAGTGGAAGTCACACATCACAGAGCAGTTTCTCAGAAATCTTCTTTCCAAATTTCATCTGAGGATATTTACTTTATTACCAAAGCCCTCTATGGGCTTCCAAATATCACTTTGCTAATTCCACAAGAACTGTCTTAGCGAAAGGATTCTTGAGGGGAAAGCTGTAACTCTGTGAGATGATTTCACAGAACACAAAGGAGTTCCTCAGAAAGCTTCTTTCTCTTTGTTATCGGACGATATTTCCTTTGGCCCTATAGTCTTGAAAGGGCTCCGAAATATCTGCTCTCAGATTCCACAGAAAAAAGGCTAGCAAAGGGATCCACGAAATACAGATGTAGCTCTGTGAGATGAATTAGGAGAACACTAAGCAGTTTCTCAGAAAGCTTCTTTCCAGATTTCATCTGAGGATATTTCCTTTTTCACCATAGCCCTCTACTGGCTTCCAAATATCACTTTGCCAATTCCACAGGAACTTTCGTAGCGAAAGGCTTCTTGAGGGGAAAGCTGTAACTCTGTGAGATGATTTCACAGAACACAAAGAAGTTTCTCAGAAAGCTTCTTTCTCTTTGTTATCGGAGGATATTTCCTTTGGCCCTATAGTCTTCAAAGGGTTCCGAAATATTTGTTCTCAGATTTCACAGAAATAAGGCTAGCAAACAGATCCACGAAACACAGAGGTAACTTTATGAGTTGAATTAATAAAACACTAAGCAGTTTCTCAGAAACCTTCTTTCCAGATTTCATCTGAGGATATTTCCTTTGTCATGATAGCCCTCTAAGGGCTTCCAAATATCACTTTGCCAATTCCACAAGAACTGTCTTAGCGAAAGGCTACTTGAGGGGAAATCTGTAACTCTCTGAGATGATTTCACAGAACACAAAGATGTTTCTCAGAAAGTTTCTTTCTCTTTGTTATCGGAGGATATTTCCATTGGCCCTATAGTCTTCAAAGGGATCCGAAATATCTGTTCTCAGATTCCACAGAAATAAGGCTAGCAAAGAGATCCATGAAATACAGATGTAACTCTGTGATTGGAAGTCACAGATCACAGAGCAGTTTCTCAGAAAGCTTCTTTCCAGATTTCATCTGAGGATATTTCCTTTTTCACCATAGCCCTCTATGGGCTTCCAAATATCACTTTGACAATTCCACAAGAAATATCTTAGCGAAAGTTTTCTTGAGGGGAAACCTGTAACTCGGTGAGGTGATTTCCCCGAACACAAAGAAGTTTCTTAGAAAGCTTCTTTCTCTTTGTTATCGAAGGATAATTCCTTTGGCCCTATAGTCATCAAAGGGATCCGAAATATCTGTTCTCAGATTCCACCGAAATAAGGCTAGCAAAGAGATCCACGAAATACAGATGTAACTCTGTGAGATGAATTAACAGAACACTAAGCAGTTTCTCAGAAAGCTTCTTTCCAGATTTCATCTGAGGATATTTCCTTTTGCAACATAGCCCTCTATGGGCTTCCAAATATCATTTTGCCAATACCACAAGAACTGTCTTAGCGAAAGGCTTCTTGAGCGGAAAGCTGTAACTCTGTGAGATGATTTCACAGAACACAAAGAAGTTTCTCAGACAGCTTCTTTCTATTTGTTATCAGAGGGTATTTCTTTTGGCCCTATAGTCTTCAAAGGGATCCGAAATATCTGTTCTCAGATTCCACAGAAATAAAGCTAGCAAAGAGATCCACGAAATACAGATGTAACTCTTTGAGTGGAAGTCACACATCACAGAGCAGTTTCTCAGAAAGCTTCTTTCCAGATTTCATCTGAGGATATTTCCCTTTTCACCATAGCCCTCTATGGGATTCCAAATATCACTGTGCCAATTAAACAAGAACTGTCTTAGCGAAAGGCTTCTTGAGGGGAAAGCTGTAACTCTGTGAGATGATTTCACAGAACACAATAAAGTTCTCAGAAAGCTTCTTTCTCTTTGTTATCGGAGGATATTTCCTTTGGCCCTATAGTCTTCAAAGGGATCCGAAATATCTTGTCTGAGATCCACAGAAATAAGGCTAGCAAAGAGATCCACGAAATACAGATGTAACTTTGTGAGATGAATTAACAGAACACTAAGCAGTTTCTCAGAAAGCTTCTTTCCAGATTTCATCTGAGGATATTTCCTTTTTCAACATAGCCCTCTGAGGGCTTCCAAATATCACTTTGCAAATTCCACAAGACCTGTCTTAGCGAAAGGCTTCTTGAGGGGAAAGCTGTAACTCTGTGAGATGATTTCACAGAACACAAAGAAGTTTCTCAGAAAGCTCCTTTCTATTTGTTATCGGAGGATATTTCCTTTTACCCTATAGTCTTCAAAGGGATCCGAAATATCTGTTCTCAGATTCCACAGAAATAAGGCTAGCAAAGACATCCACGAAATACAGAGGTAACTCTTTGAGATGAATTAATAGAACACTAAGCAGTTTCTCAGAAAGCTTCTTTCCAGATTTCATCTGAGGATATTTCCTTTTTCACCATAGCCCTCTATGGGCTTCCAAATATCACTTTGCCAATTCCACAAGAAATGTCTTTGCGAAACGTTTCTTGAAGGGAAAGCTGTAACTCTGTGAGATGATTTCACAGAACACAAAGAAGTTTCTCAGACAGCTTCTTTCTATTTGTTATCAGAGGGTATTTCCTTTGGCCCTATAGTCTTCAAAGGGATCCGAAATATCTGTTCTCAGATTCCACAGAAATAAAGCTAGCAAAGAGATCCACGAAATACAGATGTAACTCTTTCAGTGGAAGTCACACATCACAGAGCAGTTTCTCAGAAAGCTTCTTTCCAGATTTCATCTGAGGATATTTCCTTTTTCACCATAGCCCTCTATGGGATTCCAAATATCACTTTGCCAATTAAACAAGAACTGTCTTAGCGAAAGGCTTCTTGAGGGGAAAGCTGTAACTCTGTGAGATGATTTCACAGAACACAATAAAGTTCTCAGAAAGCTTCTTTCTCTTTGTTATCGGAGGATATTTCCTTTGGCCCTATAGTCTTCAAAGGGATCCGAAATATCTTGTCTGAGATCCACAGAAATAAGGCTAGCAAAGAGATCCACGAAATACAGATGTAACTTTGTGAGATGAATTAACAGAACACTAAGCAGTTTCTCAGAAAGCTTCTTTCCAGATTTCATCTGAGGATATTTCCTTTTTCAACATAGCCCTCTGAGGGCTTCCAAATATCACTTTGCAAATTCCACAAGAAATGTCTTAGCGAAAGGCTTCTTCAGGTGAAAGCTGTAACTCGGTGAGATGATTTCACAGATCACAAAGAAGTTTCTCAGAAAGCTTCTTTCTCTTTGTTATCGGAGGATATTTTCTTTGGCCCTATAGTCTTCAAAGGGATCCGAAATATCTGTTCTCAGATTCCACAGGAATAAGGCTAGCAAAGAGATCCACGAAATACAGATGTAACTCTGTGAGTGGAAGTCACACATCACAGAGCAGTTTCTCAGAAAGCTTCTTTCCAGATTTCATCTGAGGATATTTCCTTTTTCACCATAGCCCTCTAAGGGCTTCCAAATATCACTTTGCCAATTCCACAAGAACTGTCTTAGCGAAAGGCTTCTTGAGGGGAAAGCTGTAACTCTGTGAGATGATTTCACAGAACACAAAGAAGTTTCTGAGAAAGCTTCTTTCTCTTTGTTATCGGAGGATATTTCCTTTGGCCCTATTGTCTTCAAACGGATCCGAAATATCTGTTCTCAGATTCCACAGAAATAAGGCTGTCAAGAGATCCACGAAATACCGATGTAGCTCTGTGAGATGAATTAGGAGAACACTAAGCAGTTTCTCAGAAAGCTTCTTTCCAGATTTCATCTGAGGATATTTCCTTTTTCACCATAGCCCTCTACGGGCTTCCAAATATCACTTTGCCAATTCCACAAGAACTGTCTTAGCGAAAGGCTTCTTGAGGGGAAAGCTGTAACTCTGTGAGATGATTTCACCGAACACAAAGAAGTTTCTCAGAAAGCTTCTTTCTCTTTGTTATCGAAGGATATTTCCTTTGGCCCTATAGTCTTCAAAGGGATCCGAAATATCTGTTCTCAGATTCCACAGAAATAAGGCTAGCAAAGAGATCTACGAAACAGATGTAACTCTGTGAGTGGAAGTCACACATCACAGAGCAGTTTCTCAGAAAGCTTCTTTCCAGATTTCATCTGAGGATATTTCCTTTTTCACCATAACCCTCTATGGGCTTGCAAATATCACTTTGCCAATTCCACAAGAACTGTCTTAGCGAAAGGCTTCTTGAGGGGAAAGCTGTAACTCTGTGAGATGATTTCACAGAACACAAAGAAGTTTCTCAGAAAGCTTCTTTCTCTTTCTTATCGGAGGATATTTCCTTTTGCACTATAGTCTTCAAAGGGATCCGAAATATCTGTTCTCCGATTCCACAGAAATAAGGCTAGCAAAGACATCCACGAAATACAGAGGTAACTCTTTGAGATGAATTAATAGAACACTAAGCAGTTTCTCAGAAAGCTTCTTTCCAGATTTCATCTGAGGATATTTCCTTTTTCACCATAGCCCTCTATAGGCTTCCAAATATCACTTTGCCAATTCCACAAGAACTGTCTTAGCGAAAGGATTCTTGAGGGGAAAGCTGTAACTCTCTGAGATGATTTCACAGAACACAAATAAGTTTCTCAGAAAGCTTCTTTCTCTTTGTTATCGGAGGATATTTCCTTTGGCCCTATATTCTTCAAAGGGATCCGAAATATCTGTTCTCAGATTCCACAGAAATAAGGCTAGCAAAGAGATCCACGAAATACAGATGTAACCCTGTGAGTGGAAGTCACACATCACAGAGCAGTTTCTCAGAAAGCTTCTTTCCAGATTTCATCTGAGGATATTTCCTTTTTCACCATAGCCCTCTATGGCCTTCCAAATATCACTTTGCCAATACCACAAGAACTGTCTTAGCGAAAGACTTCTTGAGGGGAAAGCTGTAACTCTGTGAGATGATTTCACAGAACACAAAGAAGTTTCTCAGAAAGCTTCTTTCTCTTTGTTATCGGAGGATATTTCCTTTGGCCCTATAGTCTTCATAGGGATCCGAAATATCTGTTCTCAGATTCCACAGAAAAAAGGCTAGCAAAGAGATACAAGAAATTCAGATGTAACTCTGTGAGTGGTAGTCACACATCACAGAGCAGTTTCTCAGAAAGCTTCTTTCCAGATTTCATCTGAGGATATTTCCTTTTTCAACATAGCCCTCTATGGGCTTCCAAATATCACTTTGCCAATTCCACAAGAACTGTCTTAGCGAAAGGCTTCTTGAGGGGAAAGCTGTAACTCTGTGAGATGATTTTACAGAACACAAAGAAGTTTCTGAGAAAGCTTCTTTCTCTTTGTTATCGGAGGATATTTACTTTGGCCCTATAGTCTTCAAAGGGATCCGAAAAATTTGTTCTCAGATTTCACAGAAATAAGGCTAGCAAAGAGATCCACGAAACACAGAGGTAATTTTGTGAGTTGAATTAATAGAACACTAAGCAGTTTCTCAGAAACCTTCTTTCCAGATTTCATCTGAGGATATTTCCTTTTTCATGATAGCCCTCTAACGGGTTCCAAATATCACTTTGCCAATTCCACAAGAACTGTCTTAGCAAAAGGCTACTTGAGAGGAAAGCTGGAACTCTCTGAGATGATTTCACAGAAAACAAAGAAGTTTCTCTGAAAGCTTCTTTCTCTTTGTTATCTGAGGATATTTCCATTGGCCCTATAGTCTTCAAAAGGATCCGAAATATCTGTTCTCAGATTCCACAGAAATAATGCTAGCAAAGAGATCCATGAAATACAGATGTAACTCTGTGAGTGGAAGTCACAGATCACAGAGCACTTTCTCAGAAAGCTTCTTTCCAGATTTCATCTGAGGATATTTCCTTTTTCACCATAGCCCTCTATGGGCTTCCAAATATCACTTTTACAATTCCACAAGAAATATCTTATCGAAAGTTTTCTTGAGGGGAAACCTGTAACTCGGTGAGGTGATTTCCCCGAACACAAAGAAGTTTCTTAGAAAGCTTCTTTCTCTTTGTTATCGAAGGATATTTCCTTTGGCCCTATAGTCTTCAAAGGGATCAGAAATATCTGTTCTCAGATTCCACAGAAATAAGGCTAGCAAAGAGATCTACGAAACAGATGTAACTCTGTGAGTGGAAGTCACACATCACAGAGCAGATTCTCAGAAAGCTTCTTTCCAGATTTCATCTGAGGATATTTCCTTTTTCACCATAGCCTTCTATGGGCTTGCAAATATCACTTTGCCAATTCCACAAGAACTGTCTTAGCGAAAGGCTTCTTGAGGGGAAAGCTGTAACTCTGTGAGATGATTTCACAGAACACAAAGAAGTTTCTCAGAAGCTTCTTTCTCTTTGTTATAGGAGGATATTTCCTTTTGCCCTATAGTCTTCAAAGGGATCCGAAATATCTGTTCTCAGATTCCACAGAAATAAGGCTAGCAAAGAGATCCACGAAATACAGATGTAACTCTGTGAGTGGAAGTCACACATCACAGAGCAGTTTCTCAGAAATCTTCTTTCCAAATTTCATCTGAGGATATTTACTTTATTACCAAAGCCCTCTATGGGCTTCCAAATATCACTTTGCTAATTCCACAAGAACTGTCTTAGCGAAAGGATTCTTGAGGGGAAAGCTGTAACTCTGTGAGATGATTTCACAGAACACAAAGAAGTTCCTCAGAAAGCTTCTTTCTCTTTGTTATCGGACGATATTTCCTTTGGCCCTATAGTCTTGAAAGGGCTCCGAAATATCTGCTCTCAGATTCCACAGAAAAAAGGCTAGCAAAGGGATCCACGAAATACAGATGTAGCTCTGTGAGATGAATTAGGAGAACACTAAGCAGTTTCTCAGAAAGCTTCTTTCCAGATTTCATCTGAGGATATTTCCTTTTTCACCATAGCCCTCTACTGGCTTCCAAATATCACTTTGCCAATTCCACAGGAACTTTCGTAGCGAAAGGCCTCTTGAGGGGAAAGCTGTAACTCTGTGAGATGATTTCACAGAACACAAAGAAGTTTCTCAGAAAGCTTCTTTCTCTTTGTTATCGGAGGATATTTCCTTTGGCCCTATAGTCTTCAAAGGGTTCCGAAATATTTGTTCTCAGATTTCACAGAAATAAGGCTAGCAAAGAGATCCACGAAACACAGAGGTAACTTTGTGAGTTGAATTAATAAAACACTAAGCAGTTTCTCAGAAACCTTCTTTCCAGATTTCATCTGAGGATATTTCCTTTGTCATGATAGCCCTCTAAGGGCTTCCAAATATCACTTTGCCAATTCCACAAGAACTGTCTTAGCGAAAGGCTACTTGAGGGGAAAGCTGTAACTCTCTGAGATGATTTCACAGAACACAAAGAAGTTTCTCAGAAAGTTTCTTTCTCTTTGTTATCGGAGGATATTTCCATTGGCCCTATACTCTTCAAAGGGATCCGAAATATCTGTTCTCAGATTCCACAGAAATAAGGCTAGCAAAGAGATCCATGAAATACAGATGTAACTCTGTGATTGGAAGTCACAGATCACAGAGCAGTTTCTCAGAAAGCTTCTTTCCAGATTTCATCTGAGGATATTTCCTTTTTTACCATAGCCCTCTATGGGCTTCCAAATATCACTTTGACAATTCCACAAGAAATATCTTAGCGAAAGTTTTCTTGAGGGGAAACCTGTAACTCGGTGAGGTGATTTCCCCGAACACAAAGAAGTTTCTTAGAAAGCTTCTTTCTCTTTGTTATCGAAGGATAATTCCTTTGGCCCTATAGTCATCAAAGGGATCCGAAATATCTGTTCTCAGATTCCACCGAAATAAGGCTAGCAAAGAGATCCACGAAATACAGATGTAACTCTGTGAGATGAATTAACAGAACACTAAGCAGTTTCTCAGAAAGCTTCTTTCCAGATTTCATCTGAGGATATTTCCTTTTGCAACATAGCCCTCTATGGGCTTCCAAATATCATTTTGCCAATACCACAAGAACTGTCTTAGCGAAAGACTTCTTGAGTGGAAAGCTGTAACTCTGTGAGATGATTTCACAGAACACAAAGAAGTTTCTCAGACAGCTTCTTTCTATTTGTTATCAGAGGGTATTTCTTTTGGCCCTATAGTCTTCAAAGGGATCCGAAATATCTGTTCTCAGATTCCACAGAAATAAAGCTAGCAAAGAGATCCATGAAATACAGATGTAACTCTTTGAGTGGAAGTCACACATCACAGAGCAGTTTCTCAGAAAGCTTCTTTCCAGATTTCATCTGAGGATATTTCCCTTTTCACCATAGCCCTCTATGGGATTCCAAATATCACTGTGCCAATTAAACAAGAACTGTCTTAGCGAAAGGCTTCTTGAGGGGAAAGCTGTAACTCTGTGAGATGATTTCACAGAACACAATAAAGTTCTCAGAAAGCTTCTTTCTCTTTGTTATCGGAGGATATTTCCTTTGGCCCTATAGTCTTCAAAGGGATCCGAAATATCTTGTCTGAGATCCACAGAAATAAGGCTAGCAAAGAGATCCACGAAATACAGATGTAACTTTGTGAGATGAATTAACAGAACACTAAGCAGTTTCTCAGAAAGCTTCTTTCCAGATTTCATCTGAGGATATTTCCTTTTTCAACATAGCCCTCTGAGGGCTTCCAAATATCACTTTGCAAATTCCACAAGAAATGTCTTAACGAAAGGCTTCTTCAGGGGAAAGCTGTAACTCTGTGAGATGATTTCACAGATCACAAAGAAGTTTCTCAGAAAGCTTCTTTCTCTTTGTTATCGGAGGATATTTCCTTTGGCCCTATAGTCTTCAAACGGATCCGAAATATCTGTTCTCATATTCCACAGAAATAAGGCTAGCAAAGAGATCCAGGAAATACAGATGTAGCTCTGTGAGATGTATTAGGAGAACACTAAGCAGTTTCTCAGCAAGCTTCTTTCCAGATTTCGTCTGAGGATAATTCTTTTTTCACCATAGCCCTCTAAGGGCTTCCAAATATCACTTTGCCAATTCCACAAGAACTGTCTTAGCGAAAGGCTTCTTGAGGGGAAAGCTGTAACTCTGTGAGATGATTTCACAGAACACAAAGAAGTTTCTCAGAAAGCTTCTTTATGTTTGTTATCGGAGGATATTTCCTTTGGCCCTATAGTCTGCAAAGGAATCCGAAATATCTGTTCTCAGATTCCACAGGAATAAGGCTAGTAAAGAGATCCACGAAATACAGATGTAACTCTGTGAGTGGAAGTCACACATCACAGAGCAGTTTCTCAGAAAGCTTCTTTCCAGATTTCATCTGAGGATATTTCCTTTTTCACCATAGCCCTCTAAGGGCTTCCAAATATCACTTTGCCAATTCCACAAGAACTGTCTTAGCGAAAGGCTTCTTGAGGGGAAAGCTGTAACTCTGTGAGATGATTTCACAGAACACAAAGAAGTTTCTGAGAAAGCTTCTTTCTCTTTCTTATCGGAGGATATTTCCTTTTGCCCTATAGTCTTCAAAGGTATCCGAAATATCTGTTGTTAGATTCCACAGAAATAAGGCTAGCAAAGAGATCCACGAAATACAGATGTAACTCTGTGAGATGAGTTAACCGAACACTAAGCATTTTCTCAGAAAGCTTCTTTCCAGATTTCATCTGAGGATATTTTCTTTTTCACCATAGCCCTCTATGGGCTTCCAAATATCACTGTGCCAATTCCACAAGAACTGTCTTAGCGAAAGGCTTCTTGAGGGGAAAGCTGTAACTCTGTGAGATGATTTCACAGAAGACAAAGTAGTTTCTCAGAAAGCTTCTTTCTCTTTGTTATCGGAGGATATTTCCTTTAGCCCTATAGACTTCCAAGGGATCCGAAATATCTGTACTCAGATTCCACAGAAATAAGGCTAGCAAAGAGATCCACGAAATACAGATGTAACTCTGTGAGTGGAAGTCACACATGACAGAGCAGTTTCTCAGAAAGCCTCTTTCCAGATTTCATCTGAGGATATTTCCTTTTTCATCCTAGCCCTCTATGGGCTTCCAAATGTAACTTTGCCAATTCCACAAGAAGTGTCTTTGCGAAAGGCTTCTTGAGGGGAAAGCTGTACCTCTGTCAGATGATTTCACAGAACACAAAGGACTTTCTCAGAAAGCTTCTTTTTCTTTGTTATCAGAGGATATTTCCTTTTGCCCTTTAGTCTTCAAAGGGATCCGAAATATCTGTTCTCAGATTCCACAGAAATAAGGCTAGCAAAGAGTTCCACGAAATACAGATGTAACTCTGTGAGTGGAAGTCACACATCACTGAGCACTCTCTCAGAAAGCTTCTTTCCAGATTTCATCTGAGGATATTTCCTTTTTCACCATAGCCCTCTAAGGGCTTCCAAATATCACTTTGCCAATTCCACAAGAAATGTCTTAGCGAAAGGCTTCTTGAGGGGAAAGCTGTAACTCTGTGAGATGATTTCACAGAACACAAAGAAGTTTCTGAGAAAGCTTCTTTCTCTTTGTTATCGGAGGATATTTCCTTTGGCCCTATTGTCTTCAAACGGATCCGAAATATCTGTTCTCAGATTCCACAGAAATAAGGCTGTCAAGAGATCCACGAAATACCGATGTAGCTCTGTGAGATGAATTAGGAGAACACTAAGCAGTTTCTCAGAAAGCTTCTTTCCAGATTTCATCTGAGGATATTTCCTTTTTCACCATAGCCCTCTACGGGCTTCCAAATATCACTTTGCCAATTCCACAAGAACTGTCTTAGCGAAAGGCTTCTTGAGGGGAAAGCTGTAACTCTGTGAGATGATTTCACCGAACACAAAGAAGTTTCTCAGAAAGCTTCTTTCTCTTTGTTATCGAAGGATATTTCCTTTGGCCCTATAGTCTTCAAAGGGATCCGAAATATCTGTTCTCAGATTCCACAGAAATAAGGCTAGCAAAGAGATCTACGAAACAGATGTAACTCTGTGAGTGGAAGTCACACATCACAGAGCAGTTTCTCAGAAAGCTTCTTTCCAGATTTCATCTGAGGATATTTCCTTTTTCACCATAACCCTCTATGGGCTTGCAAATATCACTTTGCCAATTCCACAAGAACTGTCTTAGCGAAAGGCTTCTTGAGGGGAAAGCTGTAACTCTGTGAGATGATTTCACAGAACACAAAGAAGTTTCTCAGAAAGCTTCTTTCTCTTTCTTATCGGAGGATATTTCCTTTTGCACTATAGTCTTCAAAGGGATCCGAAATATCTGTTCTCCGATTCCACAGAAATAAGGCTAGCAAAGACATCCACGAAATACAGAGGTAACTCTTTGAGATGAATTAATAGAACACTAAGCAGTTTCTCAGAAAGCTTCTTTCCAGATTTCATCTGAGGATATTTCCTTTTTCACCATAGCCCTCTATAGGCTTCCAAATATCACTTTGCCAATTCCACAAGAACTGTCTTAGCGAAAGGATTCTTGAGGGGAAAGCTGTAACTCTCTGAGATGATTTCACAGAACACAAATAAGTTTCTCAGAAAGCTTCTTTCTCTTTGTTATCGGAGGATATTTCCTTTGGCCCTATATTCTTCAAAGGGATCCGAAATATCTGTTCTCAGATTCCACAGAAATAAGGCTAGCAAAGAGATCCACGAAATACAGATGTAACCCTGTGAGTGGAAGTCACACATCACAGAGCAGTTTCTCAGAAAGCTTCTTTCCAGATTTCATCTGAGGATATTTCCTTTTTCACCATAGCCCTCTATGGCCTTCCAAATATCACTTTGCCAATACCACAAGAACTGTCTTAGCGAAAGACTTCTTGAGGGGAAAGCTGTAACTCTGTGAGATGATTTCACAGAACACAAAGAAGTTTCTCAGAAAGCTTCTTTCTCTTTGTTATCGGAGGATATTTCCTTTGGCCCTATAGTCTTCATAGGGATCCGAAATATCTGTTCTCAGATTCCACAGAAAAAAGGCTAGCAAAGAGATACAAGAAATTCAGATGTAACTCTGTGAGTGGTAGTCACACATCACAGAGCAGTTTCTCAGAAAGCTTCTTTCCAGATTTCATCTGAGGATATTTCCTTTTTCAACATAGCCCTCTATGGGCTTCCAAATATCACTTTGCCAATTCCACAAGAACTGTCTTAGCCAAAGGCTTCTTGAGGGGAAAGCTGTAACTCTGTGAGATGATTTTACAGAACACAAAGAAGTTTCTGAGAAAGCTTCTTTCTCTTTGTTATCGGAGGATATTTACTTTGGCCCTATAGTCTTCAAAGGGATCCGAAAAATTTGTTCTCAGATTTCACAGAAATAAGGCTAGCAAAGAGATCCACGAAACACAGAGGTAATTTTGTGAGTTGAATTAATAGAACACTAAGCAGTTTCTCAGAAACCTTCTTTCCAGATTTCATCTGAGGATATTTCCTTTTTCATGATAGCCCTCTAACGGGTTCCAAATATCACTTTGCCAATTCCACAAGAACTGTCTTAGCAAAAGGCTACTTGAGAGGAAAGCTGGAACTCTCTGAGATGATTTCACAGAAAACAAAGAAGTTTCTCTGAAAGCTTCTTTCTCTTTGTTATCTGAGGATATTTCCATTGGCCCTATAGTCTTCAAAAGGATCCGAAATATCTGTTCTCAGATTCCACAGAAATAATGCTAGCAAAGAGATCCATGAAATACAGATGTAACTCTGTGAGTGGAAGTCACAGATCACAGAGCACTTTCTCAGAAAGCTTCTTTCCAGATTTCATCTGAGGATATTTCCTTTTTCACCATAGCCCTCTATGGGCTTCCAAATATCACTTTTACAATTCCACAAGAAATATCTTATCGAAAGTTTTCTTGAGGGGAAACCTGTAACTCGGTGAGGTGATTTCCCCGAACACAAAGAAGTTTCTTAGAAAGCTTCTTTCTCTTTGTTATCGAAGGATATTTCCTTTGGCCCTATAGTCTTCAAAGGGATCAGAAATATCTGTTCTCAGATTCCACAGAAATAAGGCTAGCAAAGAGATCTACGAAACAGATGTAACTCTGTGAGTGGAAGTCACACATCACAGAGCAGATTCTCAGAAAGCTTCTTTCCAGATTTCATCTGAGGATATTTCCTTTTTCACCATAGCCTTCTATGGGCTTGCAAATATCACTTTGCCAATTCCACAAGAACTGTCTTAGCGAAAGGCTTCTTGAGGGGAAAGCTGTAACTCTGTGAGATGATTTCACAGAACACAAAGAAGTTTCTCAGAAGCTTCTTTCTCTTTGTTATAGGAGGATATTTCCTTTTGCCCTATAGTCTTCAAAGGGATCCGAAATATCTGTTCTCAGATTCCACAGAAATAAGGCTAGCAAAGAGATCCACGAAATACAGATGTAACTCTGTGAGTGGAAGTCACACATCACAGAGCAGTTTCTCAGAAATCTTCTTTCCAAATTTCATCTGAGGATATTTACTTTATTACCAAAGCCCTCTATGGGCTTCCAAATATCACTTTGCTAATTCCACAAGAACTGTCTTAGCGAAAGGATTCTTGAGGGGAAAGCTGTAACTCTGTGAGATGATTTCACAGAACACAAAGAAGTTCCTCAGAAAGCTTCTTTCTCTTTGTTATCGGACGATATTTCCTTTGGCCCTATAGTCTTGAAAGGGCTCCGAAATATCTGCTCTCAGATTCCACAGAAAAAAGGCTAGCAAAGGGATCCACGAAATACAGATGTAGCTCTGTGAGATGAATTAGGAGAACACTAAGCAGTTTCTCAGAAAGCTTCTTTCCAGATTTCATCTGAGGATATTTCCTTTTTCACCATAGCCCTCTACTGGCTTCCAAATATCACTTTGCCAATTCCACAGGAACTTTCGTAGCGAAAGGCCTCTTGAGGGGAAAGCTGTAACTCTGTGAGATGATTTCACAGAACACAAAGAAGTTTCTCAGAAAGCTTCTTTCTCTTTGTTATCGGAGGATATTTCCTTTGGCCCTATAGTCTTCAAAGGGTTCCGAAATATTTGTTCTCAGATTTCACAGAAATAAGGCTAGCAAAGAGATCCACGAAACACAGAGGTAACTTTGTGAGTTGAATTAATAAAACACTAAGCAGTTTCTCAGAAACCTTCTTTCCAGATTTCATCTGAGGATATTTCCTTTGTCATGATAGCCCTCTAAGGGCTTCCAAATATCACTTTGCCAATTCCACAAGAACTGTCTTAGCGAAAGGCTACTTGAGGGGAAAGCTGTAACTCTCTGAGATGATTTCACAGAACACAAAGAAGTTTCTCAGAAAGTTTCTTTCTCTTTGTTATCGGAGGATATTTCCATTGGCCCTATACTCTTCAAAGGGATCCGAAATATCTGTTCTCAGATTCCACAGAAATAAGGCTAGCAAAGAGATCCATGAAATACAGATGTAACTCTGTGATTGGAAGTCACAGATCACAGAGCAGTTTCTCAGAAAGCTTCTTTCCAGATTTCATCTGAGGATATTTCCTTTTTTACCATAGCCCTCTATGGGCTTCCAAATATCACTTTGACAATTCCACAAGAAATATCTTAGCGAAAGTTTTCTTGAGGGGAAACCTGTAACTCGGTGAGGTGATTTCCCCGAACACAAAGAAGTTTCTTAGAAAGCTTCTTTCTCTTTGTTATCGAAGGATAATTCCTTTGGCCCTATAGTCATCAAAGGGATCCGAAATATCTGTTCTCAGATTCCACCGAAATAAGGCTAGCAAAGAGATCCACGAAATACAGATGTAACTCTGTGAGATGAATTAACAGAACACTAAGCAGTTTCTCAGAAAGCTTCTTTCCAGATTTCATCTGAGGATATTTCCTTTTGCAACATAGCCCTCTATGGGCTTCCAAATATCATTTTGCCAATACCACAAGAACTGTCTTAGCGAAAGACTTCTTGAGCGGAAAGCTGTAACTCTGTGAGATGATTTCACAGAACACAAAGAAGTTTCTCAGACAGCTTCTTTCTATTTGTTATCAGAGGGTATTTCTTTTGGCCCTATAGTCTTCAAAGGGATCCGAAATATCTGTTCTCAGATTCCACAGAAATAAAGCTAGCAAAGAGATCCACGAAATACAGATGTAACTCTTTGAGTGGAAGTCACACATCACAGAGCAGTTTCTCAGAAAGCTTCTTTCCAGATTTCATCTGAGGATATTTCCCTTTTCACCATAGCCCTCTATGGGATTCCAAATATCACTGTGCCAATTAAACAAGAACTGTCTTAGCGAAAGGCTTCTTGAGGGGAAAGCTGTAACTCTGTGAGATGATTTCACAGAACACAATAAAGTTCTCAGAAAGCTTCTTTCTCTTTGTTATCGGAGGATATTTCCTTTGGCCCTATAGTCTTCAAAGGGATCCGAAATATCTTGTCTGAGATCCACAGAAATAAGGCTAGCAAAGAGATCCACGAAATACAGATGTAACTTTGTGAGATGAATTAACAGAACACTAAGCAGTTTCTCAGAAAGCTTCTTTCCAGATTTCATCTGAGGATATTTCCTTTTTCAACATAGACCTCTGAGGGCTTCCAAATATCACTTTGCAAATTCCACAAGAAATGTCTTAACGAAAGGCTTCTTCAGGGGAAAGCTGTAACTCTGTGAGATGATTTCACAGATCACAAAGAAGTTTCTCAGAAAGCTTCTTTCTCTTTGTTATCGGAGGATATTTCCTTTGGCCCTATAGTCTTCAAACGGATCCGAAATATCTGTTCTCATATTCCACAGAAATAAGGCTAGCAAAGAGATCCAGGAAATACAGATGTAGCTCTGTGAGATGTATTAGGAGAACACTAAGCAGTTTCTCAGCAAGCTTCTTTCCAGATTTCGTCTGAGGATAATTCTTTTTTCACCATAGCCCTCTAAGGGCTTCCAAATATCACTTTGCCAATTCCACAAGAACTGTCTTAGCGAAAGGCTTCTTGAGGGGAAAGCTGTAACTCTGTGAGATGATTTCACAGAACACAAAGAAGTTTCTCAGAAAGCTTCTTTATGTTTGTTATCGGAGGATATTTCCTTTGGCCCTATAGTCTGCAAAGGAATCCGAAATATCTGTTCTCAGATTCCACAGGAATAAGGCTAGTAAAGAGATCCACGAAATACAGATGTAACTCTGTGAGTGGAAGTCACACATCACAGAGCAGTTTCTCAGAAAGCTTCTTTCCAGATTTCATCTGAGGATATTTCCTTTTTCACCATAGCCCTCTAAGGGCTTCCAAATATCACTTTGCCAATTCCACAAGAACTGTCTTAGCGAAAGGCTTCTTGAGGGGAAAGCTGTAACTCTGTGAGATGATTTCACAGAACACAAAGAAGTTTCTGAGAAAGCTTCTTTCTCTTTCTTATCGGAGGATATTTCCTTTTGCCCTATAGTCTTCAAAGGTATCCGAAATATCTGTTGTTAGATTCCACAGAATTAAGGCTAGCAAAGAGATCCACGAAATACAGATGTAACTCTGTGAGATGAGTTAACCGAACACTAAGCATTTTCTCAGAAAGCTTCTTTCCAGATTTCATCTGAGGATATTTTCTTTTTCACCATAGCCCTCTATGGGCTTCCAAATATCACTGTGCCAATTCCACAAGAACTGTCTTAGCGAAAGGCTTCTTGAGGGGAAAGCTGTAACTCTGTGAGATGATTTCACAGAAGACAAAGTAGTTTCTCAGAAAGCTTCTTTCTCTTTGTTATCGGAGGATATTTCCTTTAGCCCTATAGACTTCCAAGGGATCCGAAATATCTGTACTCAGATTCCACAGAAATAAGGCTAGCAAAGAGATCCACGAAATACAGATGTAACTCTGTGAGTGGAAGTCACACATGACAGAGCAGTTTCTCAGAAAGCCTCTTTCCAGATTTCATCTGAGGATATTTCCTTTTTCATCCTAGCCCTCTATGGGCTTCCAAATGTAACTTTGCCAATTCCACAAGAAGTGTCTTTGCGAAAGGCTTCTTGAGGGGAAAGCTGTACCTCTGTCAGATGATTTCACAGAACACAAAGGACTTTCTCAGAAAGCTTCTTTTTCTTTGTTATCAGAGGATATTTCCTTTTGCCCTTTAGTCTTCAAAGGGATCCGAAATATCTGTTCTCAGATTCCACAGAAATAAGGCTAGCAAAGAGTTCCACGAAATACAGATGTAACTCTGTGAGTGGAAGTCACACATCACTGAGCACTCTCTCAGAAAGCTTCTTTCCAGATTTCATCTGAGGATATTTCCTTTTTCACCATAGCCCTCTGAGGGCTTCCAAATATCACTTTGCCAATTCCACAAGACCTGTCTTAGCGAAAGGCTTCTTGAGGGGAAAGCTGTAACTCTGTGAGATGATTTCACAGAACACAAAGAAGTTTCTCAGAAAGCTCCTTTCTATTTGTTATCGGAGGATATTTCCTTTTACCCTATAGTCTTCAAAGGGATCCGAAATATCTGTTCTCAGATTCCACAGAAATAAGGCTAGCAAAGACATCCACGAAATACAGAGGTAACTCTTTGAGATGAATTAATAGAACACTAAGCAGTTTCTCAGAAAGCTTCTTTCCAGATTTCATCTGAGGATATTTCCTTTTTCACCGTAGCCCTCTATGGGCTTCCAAATATCACTTTGCCAATTCCACAAGCAATGTCTTTGCGAAACGTTTCTTGAAGGGAAAGCTGTAACTCTGTGAGATGATTTCACAGAACACAAAGAAGTTTCTCAGACAGCTTCTTTCTATTTGTTATCAGAGGGTATTTCCTTTGGCCCTATAGTCTTCAAAGGGATCCGAAATATCTGTTCTCAGATTCCACAGAAATAAAGCTAGCAAAGAGATCCACGAAATACAGATGTAACTCTTTGAGTGAAAGTCACACATCACAGAGCAGTTTCTCAGAAAGCTTCTTTCCAGATTTCATCTGAGGATATTTCCTTTTTCACCATAGCCCTCTATGGGATTCCAAATATCACTTTGCCAATTAAACAAGAACTGTCTTAGCGAAAGGCTTCTTGAGGGGAAAGCTGTAACTCTGTGAGATGATTTCACAGAACACAATAAAGTTCTCAGAAAGCTTCTTTCTCTTTGTTATCGGAGGATATTTCCTTTGGCCCTATAGTCTTCAAAGGGATCCGAAATATCTTGTCTGAGATCCACAGAAATAAGGCTAGCAAAGAGATCCACGAAATACAGATGTAACTTTGTGAGATGAATTAACAGAACACTAAGCAGTTTCTCAGAAAGCTTCTTTCCAGATTTCATCTGAGGATATTTCCTTTTTCAACATAGCCCTCTGAGGGCTTCCAAATATCACTTTGCAAATTCCACAAGAAATGTCTTAGCGAAAGGCTTCTTCAGGGGAAAGCTGTAACTCGGTGAGATGATTTCACAGATCACAAAGAAGTTTCTCAGAAAGCTTCTTTCTCTTTGTTATCGGAGGATATTTCCTTTGGCTCTATAGTCTTCAAACGGATCGGAAATATCTGTTCTCATATTCCACAGAAATAAGGCTAGCAAAGAGATCCACGAAATACAGATGTAGCTCTGTGAGATGAATTAGGAGAACACTAAGCAGTTTCTCAGAAAGCTTCTTTCCAGATTTCATCTGAGGATAATTCCTTTTTCACCATAGCCCTCTAAGGGCTTCCAAATATCACTTTGCCAATTCCACAAGAACTGTCTTAGCGAAAGGCTTCTTGAGCGGAAAGCTGTAACTCTGTGAGATGATTTCACAGAACACAAAGAAGTTTCTCAGAAAGCTTCTTTATCTTTGTTATCGGAGGATATTTCCTTTGGCCCTATAGTCTTCAAAGGGATCCGAAATATCTGTTCTCAGATTCCACAGGAATAAGGCTAGCAAAGAGATCCACGAAATACAGATGTAACTCTGTGAGTGGAAGTCACACATCACAGAGCAGTTTCTCAGAAAGCTTCTTTCCAGATTTCATCTGAGGATATTTCCTTTTCCACCATAGCCCTCTAAGGGCTTCCAAATATCACTTTGCCAATTCCACAAGAACTGTCTTAGCGAAAGGCTTCTTGAGGGGAAAGCTGTAACTCTGTGAGATGATTTCACAGAACACAAAGAAGTTTCTCAGAAAGCTTCTTTCTCTTTGTTATCGGAGGATATTTCCTTTGGCCCTATTGTCTTCAAACGGATCCGAAATATCTGTTCTCAGATTCCACAGAAATAAGGCTGGCAAGAGATCCACGAAATACCGATGTAGCTCTGTGAGATGAATTAGGAGAACACTAAGCAGTTTCTCAGAAAGCTTCTTTCCAGATTTCATCTGAGGATATTTCCTTTTTCACCATAGCCCTCTACGGGCTTCCAAATATCACTTTGCCAATTCCACAAGAACTGTCTTAGCGAAAGGCTTCTTGAGGGGAAAGCTGTAACTCTGTGAGATGATTTCACCGAACACAAAGAAGTTTCTCAGAAAGCTTCTTTCTCTTTGTTATCGAAGGATATTTCCTTTGGCCCTATAGTCTTCAAAGGGATCCGAAATATCTGTTCTCAGATTCCACAGAAATAAGGCTAGCAAAGAGATCTACGAAACAGATGTAACTCTGTGAGTGGAAGTCACACATCACAGAGCAGTTTCTCAGAAAGCTTCTTTCCAGATTTCATCTGAGGATATTTCCTTTTACACCATAACCCTCTATGGGCTTGCAAATATCACTTTGCCAATTCCACAAGAACTGTCTTAGCGAAAGGCTTCTTGAGGGGAAAGCTGTAACTCTGTGAGATGATTTCACAGAACACAAAGAAGTTTCTCAGAAAGCTTCTTTCTCTTTCTTATCGGAGGATATTTCCTTTTGCACTATAGTCTTCAAAGGGATCCGAAATATCTGTTCTCCGATTCCACAGAAATAAGGCTAGCAAAGAGATCGACAAAATACAGATGTAACTCTGTGAGTGGAAGTCACACATCAGACAGCAGTTTCTCAGAAAGCTTCTTTCCAGATTTCACCTAAGGATGTTTCCTTTTTCACCACAGCCTTCTGTGGGCTTCCAAATATCACTTCGCCAATTCCACAAGAACTGTCTTAGTGAAAGGCTTCTTGAGGCGAAAGCTGTAACTCTGTGAGATGATTTCACAGAACACAAAGAAGTTTCTCAGAAAGCTTCTTTCTGTTTGTTATCGGAGGATATTTCCTTTTACCATATCGTCTTCAAAGGGATCCGAAATATCTGTTCTCAGATTCCACAGAAATAAGGCTAGCAAAGACATCCACGAAATACAGAGGTAACTCTTTGAGATGAATTAATAGAACACTAAGCAGTTTCTCAGAAAGCTTCTTTCCGGATTTCATCTGAGGATATTTCCTTTTTCACCATAGCCCTCTATGGGCTTCCAAATATCACTTTGCCAATTCCACAAGAACTGTCTTAGCGAAAGGCTTCTTGAGGGGAAAGCTGTAACTCTGTGAGATGATTTCACAGAACACAAAGAAGTTTCTCAGAAAGCTTCTTTCTCTTTGTTATCGGAGGATATTTGCATTGGCCCTATAATCTATAAAGGGATCCCAAATATCTGTTCTCAGATTCCACAGAAATAAGGCTAGCAAAGAGATCCACGAAATACAGATGTAATTCTGTGAGTGGAAGTCAATAATCACAGAGCAGTTTCTCAGAAAGCTTCTTTCCAGATTTCATCTGAGGATATTTCCTTTTTCACCATAGCCCTCTATGGGCTTCCAAATATCACTTTGCCAATTCCACAAGAAGTGTCTTTGCGAAACGTTTCTTGAAGGGAAAGCTGTAACTCTGTGAGATGATTTCACAGAACACAAAGAAGTTTCTCGGACAGCTTCTTTCTATTTGTTATCAGAGGGTATTTCCTTTGGCCCTATAGTCTTCAAAGGGATCCGAAATATCTGTTCTCAGATTCCACAGAAATAAAGCTAGCAAAGAGATCCACGAAATACAGATGTAACTCTTTGAGTGGAAGTCACTCATCCCAGAGCAGTTTCTCAGAAAGCTTCTTTCCAGATTTCACCTAAGGATATTTCCTTTTTCACCATAGCCTTCTGTGGGCTTCCAAATATCACTTTGCCAATTCCACAAGAACTGTCTTAGCGAAAGGCTTCTTGAGGGGAAAGCTGTAACTCTGTGAGATGATTTCACAGAACACAAAGAAGTTTCTCAGAAAGCTTCTTTCTCTTTGTTATCGGAGGATATTTCCTTTTGCCCTATAGTCTTCAAAGGTATCCGAAATATCTGTTCTTAGATTCCACAGAAATAAGGCTAGCAAAGAGATCCACGAAATACAGATGTAACTCTGTGAGATGAGTTAACAGAACACTAAGCATTTTCTCAGAAAGCTTCTTTCCAGATTTCATCTGAGGATATTTCCTTTTTCACCATAGCCCTCTATGGGCTTCCAAATATCACTTTGCCAATGCCACAAGAACTGTCTTAGCGAAAGGCTTCTTGAGGGGAAAGCTGTAACTCTGTGAGATGATTTTACAGAACACAAAGAAGTTTCTCAGAAAGCTTCTTTCTCTTTGTTATCGGAGGATATTTCCTTTAGCCCTGTAGACTTCCAAGGGATCCGAAATATCTGTACTCAGATTCCACAGAAATAAGGCTAGCAAAGAGATCCACGAAATGCAGATGCAACTCTGTGAGTGGAAGTCACACATCACAGAGCAGTTTCTCAGAAAGCCTCTTTCCAGATTTCATCTGAGGATATTTCCTTTTTCACCGTAGCCCTCTATGGGCTTCCAAATATAACTTTGCCAATTCCACAAGAAGTGTCTTTGCGAAAGGCTTCTTGAGGGGAAAGTTGTACCTCTGTGAGATGATTTCACAGAACACAAAGGACTTTCTCAGAAAGCTTCTTTTTCTTTGTTATCAGAGGATATTTCCTTTTGCCCTTTAGTCTTCAAAGGGATCCGAAATATCTGTTCTCAGATTTCACAGAAATAAGGCTAGCAAAGTGTTCCACGAAATACAGATGTGACTCTGTGAGTGGAAGTCACACATCACAGAGCACTCTCTCAGAAAGCTTCTTTCCAGATTTCATCTGACGATATTTCCTTTTTCACCATAGCCCTCTGAGGGCTTCCAAATCTCACTTTGCCAATTCCACAAGACCTGTCTTAGCGAAAGGCTTCTTGAGGGGAAAGCTGTAACTCTGTGAGATGATTTCACAGAACACAAAGAAGTTTTTCCGAAAGCTTCTTTCTCTTTGTTATCGGAGGATATTTCCTTTGGCCCTATAGTCTTCGAACGGATCCGAAATATCTGTTCTCAGATTCCACAGAAATAAGGCTAGCAAGAGATCCACGAAATACAGATGTAGCTCTGTGAGATGAATTAGGAGAACACTAAGCAGTTTCTCAGAAAGCTTCTTTCCAGATTTCATCTGAGGATATTTCCTTTTTCACCATAGCCCTCTACGGGCTTCCAAATATCACTTTGCCAATTCCACAAGAACTGTCTTAGCGAAAGGCTTCTTGAGGGGAAAGCTGTAACTCTGTGAGATGATTTCACAGAACACAAAGAAGTTTCTCAGAAAGCTTCTTTCTCTTTGTTATCGGAGGATATTTGCATTGGCCCTATAGTCTATAAAGGGATCCCAAATATCTGTTCTCAGATTCCACAGAAATAAGGCTAGCAAAGAGATCCACGAAATACAGTTGTAATTCTGTGAGTGGAAGTCAATAATCACAGAGCAGTTCCTCAGAAAGCTTCTTTCCAGATTTCATCTGAGGATATTTCCTTTTTCACCATAGCCCTCTATGGGCTTCCAAATATCACTTTGCCAATTCCACAAGAAGTGTCTTTGCGAAACGTTTCTTGAAGGGAAAGCTGTAACTCTGTGAGATGATTTCACAGAACACAAAGAAGTTTCTCAGACAGCTTCTTTCTATTTGTTATCAGAGGGTATTTCCTTTGGCCCTATAGTCTTCAAAGGGATCCGAAATATCTGTTCTCAGATTCCACAGAAATAAAGCTAGCAAAGAGATCCACGAAATACAGATGTAACTCTTTGAGTGGAAGTCACACATCACAGAACAGTTTCTCAGAAAGATTCTTTCCAGATTTCATCTGAGGATATTTCCTTTTTCACCATAGCCCTTTATGGGATTCCAAATATCACTTTGCCAATTAAACAAGAACTGTCTTAGCGAAAGGCTTCTTGAGGGGAAAGCTGTAACTCTGTGAGATGATTTAACAGAACAGAATAAAGTTCTCAGAAAGCTTCTTTCTCTTTGTTATCCCAGGATATTTCCTTTGGCCCTATAGTCTTCAAAGGGATCCGAAATATCTTGTCTGAGATCCACAGAAATAAGGCTAGCAAAGAGATCCAAGCAATACAGATGTAACTTTGTGAGATGAATTAACAGAACACTAAGCAGTTTCTCAGAAAGCTTCTTTCCAGATTTCATCTGAGGATATTTCCTTTTTCAACATAGCCCTCTATGGGCTTCCAAATATAACTTTGCCAATTCCACAAGAAGTGTCTTTGCGAAAGGCTTCTTGAGGGGAAAGCTGTACCTCTGTGAGATGATTTCACAGAACACAAAGGACTTTCTCAGAAAGCTTCTTTTTCTTTGTTATCAGAGGATATTTCCTTTTGCCCTTTAGTCTTCAAAGGGATCCGAAATATCTGTTCCCAGATTTCACAGAAATAAGGCTAGCAAAGAGTTCCACGAAATACAGATGTGACTCTGTGAGTGGAAGTCACACATCACAGAGCACTCTCTCAGAAAACTTCTTTCCAGATTTCATCTGAGGATATTTCCTTTTTCACCATAGCCCTCTGAGGGCTTCCAAATATCACTTTGCCAATTCCACAAGACCTGTCTTAGCGAAAGGCTTCTTGAGGGGAAATCTGTAACTCTGTGAGATGATTTCACAGAACACAAAGAAGTTTCTCAGAAAGCTTCTTTCTCTTTGTTATCGGAGGATATTTCCTTTGGCCCTATAGTCTTCGAACGGATCCGAAATATCTGTTCTCAGATTCCACAGAAATAAGGCTAGCAAGAGATCCACGAAATACAGATGTAGCTCTGTGAGATGAATTAGGAGAACACTAAGCAGTTTCTCAGAAAGCTTCTTTCCAGATTTCATCTGAGGATATTTCCTTTTTCACCATAGCCCTCTTCGGGCTTCCAAATATCACTTTGCCAATTCCACAAGAACTGTCTTAGCGAAAGGCTTCTTGAGGGGAAAGCTGTAACTCTGTGAGATGATTTCACAGAACACAAAGAAGTTTCTCAGAAAGCTTCTTTCTCTTTGTTATCGGAGGATATTTGCATTGGCCCTATAGTCTATAAAGGGATCCCAAATATCTGTTCTCAGATTCCACAGAAATAAGGCTAGCAAAGAGATCCACGAAATACAGTTGTAATTCTGTGAGTGGAAGTCACACATCACAGAGCAGTTTCTCAGAAAGCTTCTTTCCAGATTTCATCTGAGGATATTTCCTTTTTCACCATAGCCCTCTATGGGCTTCCAAATATCACTTTGCCAGTTCCACAAGAAGTGTCTTTGGGAAACGTTTCTTGAAGGGAAAGCTGTAACTCTGTGAGATGATTTCACAGAACACAAAGAAGTTTCTCAGACAGCTTCTTTCTATTTGTTATCAGAGGGTATTTCCCTTGGCCCTATAGTCTTCAAAGGGATCCGAAATATCTGTTCTCAGATTCCACAGAAATAAGGCTAGCAAGAGATCCACGAAATACAGATGTAGCTCTGTGAGATGAATTAGGAGAACACTAAGCAGTTTCTCAGAAAGCTTCTTTCCAGATTTCATCTGAGGATATTTCCTTTTTCACCATAGCCCTCTTCGGGCTTCCAAATATCACTTTGCCAATTCCACAAGAACTGTCTTAGCGAAAGGCTTCTTGAGGGGAAAGCTGTAACTCTGTGAGATGATTTCACAGAACACAAAGAAGTTTCTCAGAAAGCTTCTTTCTCTTTGTTATCGGAGGATATTTGCATTGGCCCTATAGTCTATAAAGGGATCCCAAATATCTGTTCTCAGATTCCACAGAAATAAGGCTAGCAAAGAGATCCACGAAATACAGTTGTAATTCTGTGAGTGGAAGTCACACATCACAGAGCAGTTTCTCAGAAAGCTTCTTTCCAGATTTCATCTGAGGATATTTCCTTTTTCACCATAGCCCTCTATGGGCTTCCAAATATCACTTTGCCAGTTCCACAAGAAGTGTCTTTGGGAAACGTTTCTTGAAGGGAAAGCTGTAACTCTGTGAGATGATTTCACAGAACACAAAGAAGTTTCTCAGACAGCTTCTTTCTATTTGTTATCAGAGGGTATTTCCCTTGGCCCTATAGTCTTCAAAGGGATCCGAAATATCTGTTCTCAGATTCCACAGAAATAAAGCTAGCAAAGAGATCCACGAAATACAGATGTAACTCTTTGAGTGGAAGTCACACATCACAGAACAGTTTCTCAGAAAGATTCTTTCCTGATTTCATCTGAGGATATTTCCTTTTTCACCATAGCCCTTTAAGGGATTCCAAATATCACTTTGCCAATTAAACAAGAACTGTCTTAGCGAAAGGCTTCTTGAGGGGAAAGCTGTAACTCTGTGAGATGATTTAACAGAACAGAATAAAGTTCTCAGAAAGCTTCTTTCTCTTTGTTATCCCAGGATATTTCCTTTGGCCCTATAGTCTTCAAAGGGATCCGAAATATCTTGTCTGAGATCCAAAGAAATAAGGCTAGCAAAGAGATCCACGAAATACAGATGTAACTTTGTGAGATGAATTAACAGAACACTAAGCAGTTTCTCAGAAAGCTTCTTTCCAGATTTCATCTGAGGATATTTCCTTTTTCAACATAGCCCTCTGAGGGCTTCCAAATATCACTTTGCAAATTCCACAAGAAATGTCTTAGCGAAAGGCTTCTTCAGGGGAAAGCTGTAACTCTGTGAGATGATTTCACAGATCACAAAGAAGTTTCTCAGAAAGCTTCTTTCTCTTTGTTATCGGAGGATATTTCCTTTGGCCCTATAGGCTTCAAACGGATCCGAAATATCTGTTCTCATATTCCACAGAAATAAGGCTAGCAAAGAGATCCACGAAATACAGATGTAGCTCTGTGAGATGAATTAGGAGAACACTAAGCAGTTTCTCAGAAAGCTTCTTTCCAGATTTCATCTGAGGATAATTCCTTTTTCACCATAGCCCCCTAAGGGCTTCCAAATATCACTTTGCCAATTCCACAAGAACTGTCTTAGCGAAAGGCTTCTTGAGGGGAAAGCTGTAACTCTGTGAGATGATTTCACAGAACACAAAGAAGTTTCTCAGAAAGCTTCTTTATCTTTGATATCGGAGGATATTTCCTTTGGCCCTATAGTCTTCAAAGGGATCCGAAATATCTGTTCTCAGATTCCACAGGAATAAGGCTAGCAAAGAGATCCACGAAATACAGATGTAACTCTGTGAGTGGAAGTCACACATCACAGAGCAGTTTCTCAGAAAGCTTCTTTCCAGATTTCATCTGAGGATATTTCCTTTTTCGCCATAGCCCTCTAAGGGCTTCCAAATATCACTTTGCCAATTCCACAAGAACTGTCTTAGCGAAAGGCTTCTTGAGGGGAAAGCTGTAACTCTGTGAGATGATTTCACAGAACACAAAGAAGGTTCTGAGAAAGCTTCTTTCTCTTTGTTATCGGAGGATATTTCCTTTTGCCCTATATTCTTCAAAGGTATCCGAAATATCTGTTCTTAGATTCCACAGAAATAAGGCTAGCAAAGAGATCCACGAAATACAGACGTAACTCTGTGAGATGAGTTAACAGAACACTAAGCATTTTCTCAGAAAGCTTCTTTCCAGATTTCATCTGAGGATATTTCCTTTTTCACCATAGCCCTCTATGGGCTTCCAAATATCACTTTGCCAATTCCACAACAACTGTCTTACCGAAAGGATTCTTGAGGGGAAAGCTGTAACTCTGTGAGATGATTTCACAGAAGACAAAGAAGTTTCTCAGAAAGCTTCTTTCTCTTTCTTATCGGAGGATATTTCCTTTAGCCCTATAGTCTTCCAAGGGATCCGAAATATCTGTACTCATATTCCACAGAAATAAGGCTAGCAAAGAGATCCACGAAATACAGATGTAACTCTGTGAGTGGAAGTCACAAATCACAGAGCAGTTTCTCAGAAAGCCTCTTTCCAGATTTCATCTGAGGATATTTCCTTTTTCACCATAGCCCTCTATGGGCTTCCAAATATAACTTTGCCAATTCCACAAGAAGTGTCTTTGCGAAAGGCTTCTTGAGGGGAAAGCTGTACCTCTGTGAGATGATTTCACAGAACACAAAGGACTTTCTCAGAAAGCTTCTTTTTCTTTGTTATCAGAGGATATTTCCTTTTGCCCCTTAGTCTTCAAAGGGATCCGAAATATCTGTTCTCAGATTCCACAGAAATAAGGCTAGCAAAGAGTTCCACGAAATACAGATGTAACTCTGTGAGTGGAAGTCACACATCACAGAGCACTCTCTCAGAAAGCTTCTTTCCAGATTTCATCTGAGGATATTTCCTTTTTCACCATAGCCCTCTGAGGGCTTCCAAATATCACTTTGTCAATTCCACAAGACCTGTCTTGGCGAAAGGCTTCTTGAGGGGAAAGCTGTAACTCTGTGAGATGATTTCACAGAAGACAAAGAAGTTTCTCAGAAAGCTTCTTTCTCTTTCTTATCGGAGGATATTTCCTTTAGCCCTATAGACTTCCAAGGGATCCGAAATATCTGTACTCAGATTCCACAGAAATAAGGCTAGCAAAGAGATCCACGAAATACAGATGTAACTCTGTGAGTGGAAGTCACAAATCACAGAGCAGTTTCTCAGAAAGCCTCTTTCCAGATTTCATCTGAGGATATTTCCTTTTTCACCGTAGCCCTCTATGGGCTTCCAAATATCACTTTGCCAATTCCACAAGAAGTGTCTTTGCGAAAGGCTTCTTGAGGGGAAAGCTGTAACTCTGTGAGATGATTTCACAGAACACAAAGAAGTTTCTGAGAAAGGTTCTTTCTCTTTGTTATCGGAGGATATTTCCTTTTGCCCTATAGTCTTCAAAGGTATCCGAAATATCTGTTCTTAGATTCCACAGAAATAAGGCTAGCAAAGAGATCCACGAAATACAGATGTAACTCTGTGAGATGAGTTAACAGAACAGTAAGCATTTTCTCAGAAAGCTTCTTTCCAGATTTCATCTGAGGATATTTCCTTTTTCACCATAGCCCTCTATGGGCTTCCAAATATCACTTTGCCAATGCCACAAGAACTGTTTAGCGAAAGGCTTCTTGAGGGGAAAGCTGTAACTCTGTGAGATGATTTCACAGAAGACAAAGAAGTTTCTCAGAAAGCTTCTTTCTCTTTGTTATCGGAGGATAATTCCTTTAGCCCTGTAGACTTCCAAGGGATCCGAAATATCTGTACTCAGATTCCACAGAAATAAGGCTAGCAAAGAGATCCACGAAATACAGATGTAACTCTGTGAGTGGAAGTCACACATGACAGAGCAGTTTCTCAGAAAGCCTCTTTCCAGATTTCATCTGAGGATATTTCCTTTTTCACCGTAGCCCTCTATGGGCTTCCAAATATAACTTTGCCAATTCCACAAGAAGTGTCTTTGCGAAAGGCTTCTTGAGGGGAAAGCTGTACCTCTGTGAGATGATTTCACAGAACACAAAGGACTTTCTCAGAAAGCTTCTTTTTCTTTGTTATCAGAGGATATTTCCTTTTGCCCTTTAGTCTTCAAAGGGATCCGAAATATCTGTTCCCAGATTTCACAGAAATAAGGCTAGCAAAGAGTTCCACGAAATACAGATGTGACTCTGTGAGTGGAAGTCACACATCACAGAGCACTCTCTCAGAAAACTTCTTTCCAGATTTCATCTGAGGATATTTCCTTTTTCACCATAGCCCTCTGAGGGCTTCCAAATATCACTTTGCCAATTCCACAAGACCTGTCTTAGCGAAAGGCTTCTTGAGGGGAAAGCTGTAACTCTGTGAGATGATTTCACAGAACACAAAGAAGTTTCTCAGAAAGCTTCTTTCTCTTTGTTATCGGAGGATATTTCCTTTGGCCCTATAGTCTTCGAACGGATCCGAAATATCTGTTCTCAGATTCCACAGAAATAAGGCTAGCAAGAGATCCACGAAATACAGATGTAGCTCTGTGAGATGAATTAGGAGAACACTAAGCAGTTTCTCAGAAAGCTTCTTTCCAGATTTCATCTGAGGATATTTCCTTTTTCACCATAGCCCTCTACGGGCTTCCAAATATCACTTTGCCAATTCCACAAGAACTGTCTTAGCGAAAGGCTTCTTGAGGGGAAAGCTGTAACTCTGTGAGATGATTTCACAGAACACAAAGAAGTTTCTCAGAAAGCTTCTTTCTCTTTGTTATCGGAGGATATTTGCATTGGCCCTATAGTCTATAAAGGGATCCCAAATATCTGTTCTCAGATTCCACAGAAATAAGGCTAGCAAAGAGATCCACGAAATACAGTTGTAATTCTGTGAGTGGATTCACACATCACAGAGCAGTTTCTCAGAAAGCTTCTTTCCAGATTTCATCTGAGGATATTTCCTTTTTCACCATAGCCCTCTATGGGCTTCCAAATATCACTTTGCCAATTCCACAAGAAGTGTCTTTGCGAAACGTTTCTTGAAGGGAAAGCTGTAACTCTGTGAGATGATTTCACAGAACACAAAGAAGTTTCTCAGACAGCTTCTTTCTATTTGTTATCAGAGGGTATTTCCTTTGGCCCTATAGTCTTCAAAGGGATCCGAAATATCTGTTCTCAGATTCCACAGAAATAAAGCTAGCAAAGAGATCCACGAAATACAGATGTAACTCTTTGAGTGGAAGTCACACATCACAGAACAGTTTCTCAGAAAGATTCTTTCCTGATTTCATCTGAGGATATTTCCTTTTTCACCATAGCCCTTTTTGGGATTCCAAATATCACTTTGCCAATTAAACAAGAACTGTCTTAGCGAAAGGCTTCTTGAGGGGAAAGCTGTAACTCTGTGAGATGATTTAACAGAACAGAATAAAGTTCTCAGAAAGCTTCTTTCTCTTTGTTATCCCAGGATATTTCCTTTGGCCCTATAGTCTTCAAAGGGATCCGAAATATCTTGTCTGAGATCCACAGAAATAAGGCTAGCAAAGAGATCCACGAAATACAGATGTAACTTTGTGAGATGAATTAACAGAACACTAAGCAGTTTCTCAGAAAGCTTCTTTCCAGATTTCATCTGAGGATATTTCCTTTTTCAACATAGCCCTCTGAGGGCTTCCAAATATCACTTTGCAAATTCCACAAGAAATGTCTTAGCGAAAGGCTTCTTCAGGGGAAAGCTGTAACTCTGTGAGATGATTTCACAGATCACAAAGAAGTTTCTCAGAAAGCTTCTTTCTCTTTGTTATCGGAGGATATTTCCTTTGGCCCTATAGGCTTCAAACGGATCCGAAATATCTGTTCTCATATTCCACAGAAATAAGGCTAGCAAAGAGATCCACGAAATACAGATGTAGCTCTGTGAGATGAATTAGGAGAACACTAAGCAGTTTCTCAGAAAGCTTCTTTCCAGATTTCATCTGAGGATAATTCCTTTTTCACCATAGCCCCCTAAGGGCTTCCAAATATCACTTTGCCAATTCCAGAAGAACTGTCTTAGCGAAAGGCTTCTTGAGGGGAAAGCTGTAACTCTGTGAGATGATTTCACAGAACACAAAGAAGTTTCTCAGAAAGCTTCTTTCTCTTTGTTATCGGAGGATATTTGCATTGGCCCTATAGTCTATAAAGGGATCCCAAATATCTGTTCTCAGATTCCACAGAAATAAGGCTAGCAAAGAGATCCACGAAATACAGTTGTAATTCTGTGAGTGGAAGTCACCCATCACAGAGCAGTTTCTCAGAAAGCTTCTTTCCAGATTTCATCTGAGGATATTTCCTTTTTCACCATAGCCCTCTATGGGCTTCCAAATATCACTTTGCCAATTCCACAAGAAGTGTCTTTGCGAAACGTTTCTTGAAGGGAAAGCTGTAACTCTGTGAGATGATTTCACAGAACACAAAGAAGTTTCTCAGACAGCTTCTTTCTATTTGTTATCAGAGGGTATTTCCTTTGGCCCTATAGTCTTCAAAGGGATCCGAAATATCTGTTCTCAGATTCCACAGAAATAAAGCTAGCAAAGAGATCCACGAAATACAGATGTAACTCTTTGAGTGGAAGTCACACATCACAGAACAGTTTCTCAGAAAGATTCTTTCCTGATTTCATCTGAGGATATTTCCTTTTTCACCATAGCCCTTTATGGGATTCCAAATATCACTTTGCCAATTAAACAAGAACTGTCTTAGCGAAAGGCTTCTTGAGGGGAAAGCTGTAACTCTGTGAGATGATTTAACAGAACAGAATAAAGTTCTCAGAAACCTTCTTTCTCTTTGTTATCCCAGGATATTTCCTTTGGCCCTATAGTCTTCAAAGGGATCCGAAATATCTTGTCTGAGATCCAAAGAAATAAGGCTAGCAAAGAGATCCACGAAATACAGATGTAACCTTGTGAGATGAATTAACAGAACACTAAGCAGTTTCTCAGAAAGCTTCTTTCCAGATTTCATCTGAGGATATTTCCTTTTTCAACATAGCCCTCTGAGGGCTTCAAAATATCACTTTGCAAATTCCACAAGAAATGTCTTAGCGAAAGGCTTCTTCAGGGGAAAGCTGTAACTCTGTGAGATGATTTCACAGATCACAAAGAAGTTTCTCAGAAAGCTTCTTTCTCTTTGTTATCGGAGGATATTTCCTTTGGCCCTATAGGCTTCAAACGGATCCGAAATATCTGTTCTCATATTCCACAGAAATAAGGCTAGCAAAGAGATCCACGAAATACAGATGTAGCTCTGTGAGATGAATTAGGAGAACACTAAGCAGTTTCTCAGAAAGCTTCTTTCCAGATTTCATCTGAGGATAATTCCTTTTTCACCATAGCCCCCTAAGGGCTTCCAAATATCACTTTGCCAATTCCACAAGAACTGTCTTAGCGAAAGGCTTCTTGAGGGGAAAGCTGTAACTCTGTGAGATGATTTCACAGAACACAAAGATGTTTCTCAGAAAGCTTCTTTATCTTTGATATCGGAGGATATTTCCTTTGGCCCTATAGTCTTCAAAGGGATCCGAAATATCTGTTCTCAGATTCCACAGGAATAAGGCTAGCAAAGAGATCCACGAAATACAGAGGTAACTCTGTGAGTGGAAGTCACACATCACAGAGCAGTTTCTCAGAAAGCTTCTTTCCAGATTTCATCTGAGGATATTTCCTTTTTCACCATAGCCCTCTAAGGGCTTCCAAATATCACTTTGCCAATTCCACAAGAACTGTCTTAGCGAAAGGCTTCTTGAGGGGAAAGCTGTAACTCTGTGAGATGATTTCACAGAACACAAAGAAGGTTCTGAGAAAGCTTCTTTCTCTTTGTTATCGGAGGATATTTCCTTTTGCCCTATATTCTTCAAAGGTATCCGAAATATCTGTTCTTAGATTCCACAGAAATAAGGCTAGCAAAGAGATCCACGAAATACAGACGTAACTCTGTGAGATGAGTTAACAGAACACTAAGCATTTTCTCAGAAAGCTTCTTTCCAGATTTCATCTGAGGATATTTCCTTTTTCACCATAGCCCTCTATGGGCTTCCAAATATCACTTTGCCAATTCCACAACAACTGTCTTAGCGAAAGGATTCTTGAGGGGAAAGCTGTAACTCTGTGAGATGATTTCACAGAAGACAAAGAAGTTTCTCAGAAAGCTTCTTTCTCTTTCTTATCGGAGGATATTTTCTTTAGCCCTATAGACTTCCAAGGGATCCGAAATATCTGTACTCATATTCCACAGAAATAAGGCTAGCAAAGAGATCCACGAAATACAGATGTAACTCTGTGAGTGGAAGTCACAAATCACAGAGCAGTTTCTCAGAAAGCCTCTTTCCAGATTTCATCTGAGGATATTTCCTTTTTCACCGTAGCCCTCTATGGGCTTCCAAATATAACTTTGCCAATTCCACAAGAAGTGTCTTTGCGAAAGGCTTCTTGAGGGGAAAGCTGTACCTCTGTGAGATGATTTCACAGAACACAAAGGACTTTCTCAGAAAGCTTCTTTTTCTTTGTTATCAGAGGATATTTCCTTTTGCCCCTTAGTCTTCAAAGGGATCCGAAATATCTGTTCTCAGATTCCACAGAAATAAGGCTAGCAAAGAGTTCCACGAAATACAGATGTAACTCTGTGAGTGGAAGTCACACATCACAGAGCACTCTCTCAGAAAGCTTCTTTCCAGATTTCATCTGAGGATATTTCCTTTTTCACCATAGCCCTCTGAGGGCTTCCAAATATCACTTTGTCAATTCCACAAGACCTGTCTTGGCGAAAGGCTTCTTGAGGGGAAAGCTGTAACTCTGTGAGATGATTTCACAGAACACAAAGAAGTTTCTCAGAAAGCTTCTTTATCTTTGTTATCGGAGGATATTTCCTTTGGCCCTATAGTCTTCAAACGGATCCGAAATATCTGTTCTCAGATTCCACAGAAATAAGGCCAGCAAGAGATCCACGAAATACAGATGTAGCTCTGTGAGATGAATTAGGAGAACACTAAGCAGTGTCTCAGAAAGCTTCTTTCCAGATTTCATCTGAGGATATTTCCTTTTTCACCATAGCCCTCTACGGGCTTCCAAATATCACTTTGCCAATTCCACAAGAACTGTCTTAGCGAACGGCTTCTTGAGGGGAAAGCTATAACTCTGTGAGATGATTTCACCGAACACAAAGAAGTTTCTCAGAAAGCTTCTTTATTTTGTTATCGGAGGATATTTCCTTTTACCCTATAGTCTTCAAAGGGATCCGAAATATCTTTTCTCAGATTCCACAGAAATAAGGCTAGCAAAGAGATCCACGAAATACAGAGGTAACTTTGTGAGATTAATTAATAGAACACTAAGCAGTTTCTCAGAAAGCTTCTTTCCAGATTTCATCTGAGGATATTTCCTTTTTCACCACAGCCCTCTAAGGGCTTCCAAATATCACTTTGCTAATTCCACAATAACTGTCTTAGCGAAAGGCTTCTTGAGGGGAAAGCTGTAACTCCGTGAGATGATTTCACAGAACACAAAGCAGTTTCTCAGATAGCTTCTTCCTCTTTGTTATCGGAGGATATTTCCATTGGCCCTATAGTCTTCAAAGGGATCCGAAATATCTGTTCTCAGATTCCACAGAAATAAGGCTAGCAAAGAGATCCAAGAAATACAGATGTAACTCTGTGAGTGGAAGTCACAAATCACAGAGCACTTTCTCAGAAAGCTTCTTTCCAGATTTCATCTTAGGATATTTCCTTTTTCAACATAGCCCTCTGGGGGCTTCCAAATATCACTTTGCCAATTCCACAAGAACTGTCTTAGCGAAAGGCTTCTTGAGGGGAAAGCTGTAACTCTGTGAGATGATTTCACAGAATACAAAGAAGTTTCTCAGAAAGCTTCTTTCTCTTTGTTATCGGAGGATATTTCCTTTGGCCCTATAGTTTTCAAAGGGATTCGAAATATCTGTTCTCAGATTCCACAGAAGTAAGGCTAGCAAAGAGATCCACAAAATACAGAAGTAACTCTGTGAGATGAATTAACAGAACACTAAGCTTTTTTTCAGAAAGCTTCTTTCCAGATTTAATCTGAGGATATTTCCTTTTTCACCATAGCCCTCTAAGGGCTTCCAAATATCACTTTGCCAATTCCACAAGACCTGTCTTAGCGAAAGGCTTCTTGAGGGGAAAGCTGTAACTCTGTGAGATGATTTCACAGAAGACAAAGAAGTTTCTCAGAAAGCTTCTTTCTCTTTGTTATCGGAGGATATTTCCTTTAGCCCTATAGACTTCCAAGGGATCCGAAATATCTGTACTCAGATTCCACAGAAATAAGGCTAGCAAAGAGATCCACGAAATACAGAGGTAACTTTGTGAGATGAATTAACAGAACACTAAGCAGTTTCTCACAAAGCTTCTTTCCAGATTACATCAGAGGATATTTCGTTTTTCACCATAGCCCTCTATGGGCTTCCAAATATCACTTTGCCCATTCCACAAGAACTGTGTTAGCGAAAGGCTTCTTGAGCGGAAAGCTGTAACTCTGTGAGATGATTTCACAGAACACAAAGAAGTTTCTCAGAAAGCTTCTTTCTCTTTGTTATCGGAGGTTATTTCCTTTGGCCCTATAGTCTTCTAAGGGATCCGAAATATCTGTTCTCAGATTCCACAGAAATAAGGCTAGCAAAGAGATCCACGAAATACAGATGTAACTCTGTGAGTGGAAGTCACACATCACAGAGCAGTTTCTCAGAAAGCCTCTTTCCAGATTTCATCTGAGGATATTTCCTTTTTCAACATAGCCCTCTATGGGCTTCCAAATATCACTTTGCCAATTCCACAAGAACTGTCTTAGCGAAAGGCTTCTTGAGGGGAAAGCTGTAACTCTGTGAGATGATTTCACAGAACACAAAGAAGTTTCTCAGAAAGCTTCTTTCTCTTTGTTATCGGAGGATATTTCCATTGGCCCTATAGTCTTCAAAGGGATCCGAAATATCTGTTCTCAGATTCAACAGAAATAAGGCTAGCAAAGAGATCCGAGAAATACAGATGTAACTCTGTGAGAAAAAGTCACAAATCACAGAGCACTTTCTCAGAAAGCTTCTTTCCAGATTTCATCTGAGGATATTTCCTTTTTCAACATAGCCCTCTATGGGATTCCAAATATCTCTTTGCCAATTCCACAAGAAATGTCTTAGCGAAAGGCTTCTTGAGGGGAAACCTGTAACTCTGTGTGATGATTTCACAGAACACAAAGAAGTTTCTCAGAAAGCTTCTTTATCTTTGTTATCGGAGGATATTTCCTTTGGCCCTATAGTCTTCAAAGGGATCCGAAATATCTGTTCTCAGATTCCACAGAAATAAGGCTAGCAAAGAGATCCACGAAATACAGAGGTAACTCTGTGAGTGGAAGGCAATAATCACAGAGCAGTTTCTCAGAAAGCTTCTTTCCAGATTTCATCTGAGGATATTTCCTTTTTCACGGTAGCCCTCTATGGGCTTCCAAATATAACTTTGCCAATTCCACAAGAAGTGTCTTTGCGAAAGGCTTCTTGAGGGGAAAGCTGTACCTCTGTGAGATGATTTCACAGAACACAAAGGCCTTTCTCAGAAAGCTTCTTTCTCTTTGTTATCAGAGGATATTTCCTTTGGCCCTATAGTCTTCAAAGGGATCCGAAATATCTGTTCTCAGATTCCACAGAAATAAGGCTAGCAAAGAGATCCACGATATACCGATGTAACTCTGTGAGTGGAAGTCACACATCACAGAGCAGTTTCTCAGAAAGCTTCTTTCCAGATTTCATCTGAGGATATTTCCTTTTTCACCATAGCCCTCTATGGGCTTCCAAATATCACTTTGCCAATTCCACAAGACCTGTCTTAGCGAAAGGCTTCTTGAGGGGAAAGCTGTAACTCTGTGAGATGATTTCACAGAACACAAAGAAGTTTCTCAGAAAGCTTCTTTCTCTTTGTTATGGGAGGATATTTCCTTTGGCCCTATAGTCTTCAAAGGGATCCGGAATATCTGTTCTCAGATTCCACAGAAATAAGGCTAGCAAAGAGATCCACGAAATACAGATGTAACTCTGTGAGATGAATTAACAGAACACTAAGCAGTTTCTCAGAAAGCTTCTTTCCAGATTTCATCTGAGGATATTCCCATTTTCAACATAGCCCTCTAAGGGCTTCCAAATATCACTTTGCCAATTTCACAAGAACTGTCTTAGCGAAAGGCTTCTTGAGGGGAAAGCTGTAACTCTGTGAGATGATTTCACAGAACACAAAGAAGTTTCTCAGAAAGCTTCTTTCTCTTTGTTATCGGAGGATATTTCCTTTGGCCCTATAGTTTTCAAAGGGATTCGAAATATCTGTTCTCAGATTCCACAGAAATAAGGCTAGCAAAGAGATCCACGAAATACAGATGTAACTCTGTGAGTGGAAGGCAATAATCACAGAGCAGTTTCTCAGAAAGCTTCTTTCCAGTTTTCATCTGAGGATATTTCCTTTTTCACCGTAGCCCTCTATGGGCTTCCAAATATAACTTTGCCAATTCCACAAGAAGTGTCTTTGCGAAAGGCTTCTTGAGGGGAAAGCTGTACCTCTGTGAGATGATTTCACAGAACACAAAGGCCTTTCTCAGAAAGCTTCTTTCTCTTTGTTATCAGAGGATATTTCCTTTGGCCCTATAGTCTTCAAAGGGATCCGAAATATCTGTACTCAGATTCCACAGAAATAAGGCTAGCAAAGAGATCCACGAAATACAGAGGTAACTTTGTGAGATGAATTAACAGAACTCTAAGCAGTTTCTCAGAAAGCTTCTTTCCAGATTACATCTGAGGATATTTCGTTTTTCACCATAGCCCTCGATGGGCTTCCAAATATCACTTTGCCCATTCCACAAGAACTGTCTTAGCGAAAGGCTTCTTTAGGGGAAAGCTGTAACTCTGTGAGATGATTTCACAGAACACAAAGAAGTTTCTCAGAAAGCTTCTTTCTCTTTGTTATGGGAGGATATTTCCTTTGGCCCTATATTCTTCAAAGGGATCCGAAATATCTGTTCTTAGATTCCACAGAAATAAGGCTAGCAAAGAGATCCACGAAATACAGATGTAGCTCTGTGAGATGAATTAGGAGAACACTAAGCAGTTTCTCAGAAATCTTCATTCCAGATTTCATCTGAGGATATTTCCTTCTTCACCATAGCCCTCTACGGGCTTCCAAATATCACTTTGCCAATTCCACAAGAACTGTCTTAGCTAAAGGCTTCTTGAGGGGAAAGCTGTAACTCTGTGAGATGATTTCACAGAACACAAAGAAGTTTCTCAGAAAGCTTCTTTCTCTTTGTTATCGGAGGATATTTCCATTGGCCCTATAGTCTTCAAAGGGATCCGAAATATCTGTTCTCAGATTCCACAGAAATAAGGCTAGCAAAGAGATCCAAGAAATACAGATGTAACTCTGTGAGTGGAAGTCACATATCACAGAGCACTTTCTCAGAAAGCTTTTTCCAGATTTCATCTGAGGATATTTCCCTTTTCACCATAGCCCTCTTTGGGCTTCCAAATATCACTTTGCCAATTCCACAAGAACTGTCTTAGCGAAAGGCTTCTTGAGGGGAAAGCTGTAACTCTGTGCGATGATTTCACAGAACACAAAAAGTTTCTCAGAAAGCTTCTTTCTCTTTGTTATCCGAGGATATTTCCTTTTGCCCTATAGTCTTCAAAGGTATCCGAAATATCTGTTCTCCGATTCCACAGAAAGAAGGCTAGCAAAGAGATTCACGAAATACAGAGGTAACTCTGTGAGATGAATTAACAGAACAAGAAGCAGTTTCTCAGAAAGTTTCTTTCCAGATTTCATCTGATGATATTTCCTTTTTCGCAATAGCCCTCTATGGGCTTCCAAATATCACTTTGCCAATTCCACAAGAACTGTCTTAGTGAAAGGCTTCTTGAGGGGAAAGCTGTAACTCTGTGAGATGATTTCACAGAACACAAAGAAGTTTCTCAAAAAGCTTCTTTCTCTTTGTTATCAGAGGATATTTCCTTTGGCACTATAGTCTTCAAAGGGATCCGAAATATCTGTTCTCAGATTCCACAGAAATAAGGCCAGCAAGAGATCCACGAAATACAGATGTAGCTCTGTGAGATGAATTAGGAGAACACTAAGCAGTGTCTCAGAAAGCTTCTTTCCAGATTTCATCTGAGGATATTTCCTTTTTCACCATAGCCCTCTACGGGCTTCCAAATATCACTTTGCCAATTCCACAAGAACTGTCTTAGCGAACGGCTTCTTGAGGGGAAAGCTATAACTCTGTGAGATGATTTCACCGAACACAAAGAAGTTTCTCAGAAAGCTTCTTTATTTTGTTATCGGAGGATATTTCCTTTTACCCTATAGTCTTCAAAGGGATCCGAAATATCTTTTCTCAGATTCCACAGAAATAAGGCTAGCAAAGAGATCCACGAAATACAGAGGTAACTTTGTGAGATTAATTAATAGAACACTAAGCAGTTTCTCAGAAAGCTTCTTTCCAGATTTCATCTGAGGATATTTCCTTTTTCACCACAGCCCTCTAAGGGCTTCCAAATATCACTTTGCTAATTCCACAATAACTGTCTTAGCGAAAGGCTTCTTGAGGGGAAAGCTGTAACTCCGTGAGATGATTTCACAGAACACAAAGCAGTTTCTCAGATAGCTTCTTCCTCTTTGTTATCGGAGGATATTTCCATTGGCCCTATAGTCTTCAAAGGGATCCGAAATATCTGTTCTCAGATTCCACAGAAATAAGGCTAGCAAAGAGATCCAAGAAATACAGATGTAACTCTGTGAGTGGAAGTCACAAATCACAGAGCACTTTCTCAGAAAGCTTCTTTCCAGATTTCATCTTAGGATATTTCCTTTTTCAACATAGCCCTCTGGGGGCTTCCAAATATCACTTTGCCAATTCCACAAGAACTGTCTTAGCGAAAGGCTTCTTGAGGGGAAAGCTGTAACTCTGTGAGATGATTTCACAGAATACAAAGAAGTTTCTCAGAAAGCTTCTTTCTCTTTGTTATCGGAGGATATTTCCTTTGGCCCTATAGTTTTCAAAGGGATTCGAAATATCTGTTCTCAGATTCCACAGAAGTAAGGCTAGCAAAGAGATCCACAAAATACAGAAGTAACTCTGTGAGATGAATTAACAGAACACTAAGCTTTTTTTCAGAAAGCTTCTTTCCAGATTTAATCTGAGGATATTTCCTTTTTCACCATAGCCCTCTAAGGGCTTCCAAATATCACTTTGCCAATTCCACAAGACCTGTCTTAGCGAAAGGCTTCTTGAGGGGAAAGCTGTAACTCTGTGAGATGATTTCACAGAAGACAAAGAAGTTTCTCAGAAAGCTTCTTTCTCTTTGTTATCGGAGGATATTTCCTTTAGCCCTATAGACTTCCAAGGGATCCGAAATATCTGTACTCAGATTCCACAGAAATAAGGCTAGCAAAGAGATCCACGAAATACAGAGGTAACTTTGTGAGATGAATTAACAGAACACTAAGCAGTTTCTCACAAAGCTTCTTTCCAGATTACATCAGAGGATATTTCGTTTTTCACCATAGCCCTCTATGGGCTTCCAAATATCACTTTGCCCATTCCACAAGAACTGTGTTAGCGAAAGGCTTCTTGAGCGGAAAGCTGTAACTCTGTGAGATGATTTCACAGAACACAAAGAAGTTTCTCAGAAAGCTTCTTTCTCTTTGTTATCGGAGGTTATTTCCTTTGGCCCTATAGTCTTCTAAGGGATCCGAAATATCTGTTCTCAGATTCCACAGAAATAAGGCTAGCAAAGAGATCCACGAAATACAGATGTAACTCTGTGAGTGGAAGTCACACATCACAGAGCAGTTTCTCAGAAAGCCTCTTTCCAGATTTCATCTGAGGATATTTCCTTTTTCAACATAGCCCTCTATGGGCTTCCAAATATCACTTTGCCAATTCCACAAGAACTGTCTTAGCGAAAGGCTTCTTGAGGGGAAAGCTGTAACTCTGTGAGATGATTTCACAGAACACAAAGAAGTTTCTCAGAAAGCTTCTTTCTCTTTGTTATCGGAGGATATTTCCATTGGCCCTATAGTCTTCAAAGGGATCCGAAATATCTGTTCTCAGATTCAACAGAAATAAGGCTAGCAAAGAGATCCGAGAAATACAGATGTAACTCTGTGAGAAAAAGTCACAAATCACAGAGCACTTTCTCAGAAAGCTTCTTTCCAGATTTCATCTGAGGATATTTCCTTTTTCAACATAGCCCTCTATGGGATTCCAAATATCTCTTTGCCAATTCCACAAGAAATGTCTTAGCGAAAGGCTTCTTGAGGGGAAACCTGTAACTCTGTGTGATGATTTCACAGAACACAAAGAAGTTTCTCAGAAAGCTTCTTTATCTTTGTTATCGGAGGATATTTCCTTTGGCCCTATAGTCTTCAAAGGGATCCGAAATATCTGTTCTCAGATTCCACAGAAATAAGGCTAGCAAAGAGATCCACGAAATACAGAGGTAACTCTGTGAGTGGAAGGCAATAATCACAGAGCAGTTTCTCAGAAAGCTTCTTTCCAGATTTCATCTGAGGATATTTCCTTTTTCACGGTAGCCCTCTATGGGCTTCCAAATATAACTTTGCCAATTCCACAAGAAGTGTCTTTGCGAAAGGCTTCTTGAGGGGAAAGCTGTACCTCTGTGAGATGATTTCACAGAACACAAAGGCCTTTCTCAGAAAGCTTCTTTCTCTTTGTTATCAGAGGATATTTCCTTTGGCCCTATAGTCTTCAAAGGGATCCGAAATATCTGTTCTCAGATTCCACAGAAATAAGGCTAGCAAAGAGATCCACGATATACCGATGTAACTCTGTGAGTGGAAGTCACACATCACAGAGCAGTTTCTCAGAAAGCTTCTTTCCAGATTTCATCTGAGGATATTTCCTTTTTCACCATAGCCCTCTATGGGCTTCCAAATATCACTTTGCCAATTCCACAAGACCTGTCTTAGCGAAAGGCTTCTTGAGGGGAAAGCTGTAACTCTGTGAGATGATTTCACAGAACACAAAGAAGTTTCTCAGAAAGCTTCTTTCTCTTTGTTATGGGAGGATATTTCCTTTGGCCCTATAGTCTTCAAAGGGATCCGGAATATCTGTTCTCAGATTCCACAGAAATAAGGCTAGCAAAGAGATCCACGAAATACAGATGTAACTCTGTGAGATGAATTAACAGAACACTAAGCAGTTTCTCAGAAAGCTTCTTTCCAGATTTCATCTGAGGATATTCCCATTTTCAACATAGCCCTCTAAGGGCTTCCAAATATCACTTTGCCAATTTCACAAGAACTGTCTTAGCGAAAGGCTTCTTGAGGGGAAAGCTGTAACTCTGTGAGATGATTTCACAGAACACAAAGAAGTTTCTCAGAAAGCTTCTTTCTCTTTGTTATCGGAGGATATTTCCTTTGGCCCTATAGTTTTCAAAGGGATTCGAAATATCTGTTCTCAGATTCCACAGAAATAAGGCTAGCAAAGAGATCCACGAAATACAGATGTAACTCTGTGAGTGGAAGGCAATAATCACAGAGCAGTTTCTCAGAAAGCTTCTTTCCAGTTTTCATCTGAGGATATTTCCTTTTTCACCGTAGCCCTCTATGGGCTTCCAAATATAACTTTGCCAATTCCACAAGAAGTGTCTTTGCGAAAGGCTTCTTGAGGGGAAAGCTGTACCTCTGTGAGATGATTTCACAGAACACAAAGGCCTTTCTCAGAAAGCTTCTTTCTCTTTGTTATCAGAGGATATTTCCTTTGGCCCTATAGTCTTCAAAGGGATCCGAAATATCTGTACTCAGATTCCACAGAAATAAGGCTAGCAAAGAGATCCACGAAATACAGAGGTAACTTTGTGAGATGAATTAACAGAACTCTAAGCAGTTTCTCAGAAAGCTTCTTTCCAGATTACATCTGAGGATATTTCGTTTTTCACCATAGCCCTCGATGGGCTTCCAAATATCACTTTGCCCATTCCACAAGAACTGTCTTAGCGAAAGGCTTCTTTAGGGGAAAGCTGTAACTCTGTGAGATGATTTCACAGAACACAAAGAAGTTTCTCAGAAAGCTTCTTTCTCTTTGTTATGGGAGGATATTTCCTTTGGCCCTATATTCTTCAAAGGGATCCGAAATATCTGTTCTCAGATTCCACAGAAATAAGGCTAGCAAAGAGATCCAAGAAATACAGATGTAACTCTGTGAGTGGAAGTCACATATCACAGAGCACTTTCTCAGAAAGCTTTTTCCAGATTTCATCTGAGGATATTTCCCTTTTCACCATAGCCCTCTTTGGGCTTCCAAATATCACTTTGCCAATTCCACAAGAACTGTCTTAGCGAAAGGCTTCTTGAGGGGAAAGCTGTAACTCTGTGCGATGATTTCACAGAACACAAAAAGTTTCTCAGAAAGCTTCTTTCTCTTTGTTATCCGAGGATATTTCCTTTTGCCCTATAGTCTTCAAAGGTATCCGAAATATCTGTTCTCCGATTCCACAGAAAGAAGGCTAGCAAAGAGATTCACGAAATACAGAGGTAACTCTGTGAGATGAATTAACAGAACAAGAAGCAGTTTCTCAGAAAGTTTCTTTCCAGATTTCATCTGATGATATTTCCTTTTTCGCAATAGCCCTCTATGGGCTTCCAAATATCACTTTGCCAATTCCACAAGAACTGTCTTAGTGAAAGGCTTCTTGAGGGGAAAGCTGTAACTCTGTGAGATGATTTCACAGAACACAAAGAAGTTTCTCAAAAAGCTTCTTTCTCTTTGTTATCAGAGGATATTTCCTTTGGCACTATAGTCTTCAAAGGGATCCGAAATATCTGTTCTTAGATTCCACAGAAATAAGGCTAGCAAAGAGATCCAAGAAATACAGATGTAACTCTGTGAGATGAATTAACAGAACACTAAGCCGTTTCTCAGAAAGCTTCTTTCCAGATTTCATCTGAGGATATTTCCTTTTTCACCATAGCCCTCTGAGGGCTTCCAAATATCACTTTGCCAATTCCACAAGAACTGTCTTAGCGAAAGGCTTCTTGAGGGGAAAGCTGTAACTCTGTGCGATGATTTCACAGAACACCAAGAAGTTTCTCAGAAAGCTACTTTCTCTTTGTTATCAGAGGATATTTACTTTGGCCCTATAGTCTTCAAAGGGATCCGAAATATATGTTCTCTGATTCCACAGAAATAAGGCTAGCAAAGAGATGCACGAAATACAGATGTAACTCTATGAGTGGAAGTCAGACATCACAGAGCAGTTTCTCAGAAAGCTTCTGTCCAGATTGCACCTGAGGATATTTCCTTTTACACCATATCCCTCTGTGGGCTTCCAAATATCATTTCGCCAATTCCACAGGAACTGTCTTAACGAAAGGCTTCTTGAGGGGAAAGCTGTAACTCTGTGAGATGATTTCACAGAACACAAATAAGTTTCTCAGAAAGCTTCTTTCTATTTGTTATCGGAGGATATTTCCTTTTACCCTATAGTCTTCAAAGGGATCCGAAATATCTGTTCTCAGATTCCACAGAAATAAGGCTAGCAAAGAGATCCACGAAATACAGAGGTAACTTTGTGAGATGAATTAATAGAAGACTAAGCAGTTTCTCAGAAAGCTTCTTTCCAGATTTCATCTGAGGATATTTCGTTTTTCACCATAGCCCTCTATGGGCTGCCAAATATCACTTTGCCAATTCCACAAGAACTGTCTTAGCGAAAGGCTTCTTGAAGGGAAAGCTGTAACTCTGTGAGATGATTTCACAGAACACAAAGCAGTTTCTCAGAAAGCTTCTTCCTCTTTGTTATCGGAGGATATTTCCATTGGCCCTATAGTCTTCAAAGGGATCCGAAATATCTGTTCTCAGATTCCACAGAAATAAGGCTAGCAAAGAGATCCAAGAAATACAGATGTAACTCTGTGAGTGGAAGTCACAAATCACAGAGCACTTTCTCAGAAAGCTTCTTTCCAGATTTCATCTGAGGATATTTCCTTTTTCAACATAGCCCTCTATGGGCTTCCAAATATCACTTTGCCAATTCCACAAGAAATGTCTTAGCGAAAGGCTTCTTGAGGGGAAACCTGTAACTCTGTGAGAAGATTTCACCGAACACAAAGAAGTTTCTCAGAAAGCTTCTTTATCTTTGTTATCGGAGGATATTTCCTTTAGCCCTATAGTCTTCAAAGGGATCCGAAATATCTGTTCTCAGATTCCACAGAAATAAGGCTAGCAAAGAGATCCACGAAATACAGATGTAACTCTGTGAGATGAATGAACAGAACACTAAGCAGTTTCTCAGAAAGCTTCTTTCCAGATTTCATCTGAGGATATTTCCTTTTTCACCATAGCCCTCTGAGGGCTTCCAAATATCACTTTGCCAATTCCACAAGAACTGTCTTAGCGAAAGTCTTCTTGAGGGGAAAGCTGTAACACTGTGAGATGATTTCACAGAACACAAAGAAGTTTCTCAGAAAGCTTCTTTCTCTTTGTTATCGGAGGATATTTCCTTTAGCCCTATAGACCTCCATGGGATCCGAAATATCTGTACTCAGATTCCGCAGAAATAAGGCTAGCAAAGAGATCCACGAAATACAGATGTAGCTCTGTGAGATGAATTAGGAGAACACTAAGCAGTTTCTCAGAAAGCTTCTTTCCAGATTTCATCTGAGGATATTTCGTTTTTCACCATAGCCCTCTATGGGCTTCCAAATATCACTTTGCCAATTCCACAAGAACTGTGTTAGCGAAAGGCTTCTTGAGGGGAAAGCTGTAACTCTGTGAGATGATTTCACAGAACACAAAGAAGTTTCTCAGAAAGCTTCCTTCTCTTTGTTATCGGAGGTTATATCCTTTGGCCCTATAGTCTTCTAAGGGATCCGAAATATCTGTTCTCAGATTCCACAAAAATAAGGCTAGCAAAGAGATGCACGAAATACAGATGTAACTCTGTGAGTGGAAGTCACACATCACAGAGCAGTTTCTCAGAAAGCCTCTTTCCAGATTTCATCTGAGGATATTTCCTTTTTCACCGTAGCCCTCTATGGGCTTCCAAATATAACTTTGCCAATTCCAGAAGAAGTGTCTTTGCGAAAGGCTTCTTGAGGGGAAAGCTGTACCTCTGTGAGATGATTTCACAGAACACAAAGGACTTTCTTAGAAAGCTTCTTTTTCTTTGTTATCAGAGGATATTTCCTTTGGCCCTATAGTCTTCAAAGGGATCCGAAATATCTGTTCTCAGATTCCACAGAAATAAGGCTAGCAAAGAGTTCCACGAAATACAGATGTAACTCTGTGAGTGGAAGTCACACATCACAGAGCAGTTTCTCAGAAAACTTCTTTCCAGATTTCATCTCAGGATATTTACTTTTTCACCATAGCCCTCTATGGGCTTCCAAATATCACTTTGCCAATTCCACAAGAACTGTCTTAGCGAAAGGCTTCCTGAGGGGAAAGCTGTAACTCTGTGAGATGATTTCACAGAACACAAAGAAGTTTCTCAGAAAGCTTCTTTCTCTTTGTTATAGGAGGATATTTCCTTTTGCACTATAGTCGTCAAAGGGATCCGAAATATCTGTTCTCCGATTCCACAGAAATAAGGCTAGCAAAGAGACCCACGAAATATAGATGTAACTTTGTGAGATTAATTAACAGAACACTAAGCAGTTTCTCAGAAAGCTTCTTTCCAGATTTCATCTGCGGATATTTCCTTTTTCACCATGGCCCTCTATGGGCTTCCAAATATCACTTTGCCAATTCCACAAGAACTGTCTTAGCGAAAGGCTTCTTGAGGGGAAAGCTGTAACTCTGTGAGATTATTTCACAGAACACAAAGGACTTTCTCAGAAAGCTTCTTTTTCTTTGTTATCAGAGGATATTTCCTTTGGCCCTATAGTCTTCAAAGGGATCCGAAATATCTGTTCTCAGATTCCACAGAAATAAGGCTAGCAAAGAGTTCCACGAAATACAGATGTAACTCTGTGAGTGGAAGTCACACATCACAGAGCAGTTTCTCAGAAAGCTTCTTTCCACATTTCATCTGAGGATATTTACTTTTTCACCATAGCCTTCTATGGGCTTCCAAATATCACTTTGTCAATTCCACAAGAACTGTCTTAGCGAAAGGCTTCTTGAAGGGAAAGCTGTAACTCTGTGAGATGATTTCACAGAACACAAAGAAGTTTCTCAGAAAGCTTCTTTCTCTTTGTTATCGGAGGATATTTCCTTTGGCCCTGTAGACTCCAAAGGGATCCGAAATATCTGTTCTCAGATTCCACAGAAATAAGGCTAGCAAAGAGATCCACGAAATACAGATGTAACTCTGTGAGATGAATTAACAGAACACTAAGCAGTTTCTCAGAAAGCTTCTTTCCAGATTTCATCTGAGGATATTTCCTTTTTCACCATAGCCCCCTGAGGGCTTCCAAATATCACTTTGCCAATTCTACAAGACCTGTCTTAGCGAAAGGCTTCTTGAGGGGAAAGCTGTAACTCTGTGAGATGATTTCACAGAACAGAAAGAAGTTTCTCAGAAAGCTTCTTTCTCTTTGTTATCGGAGGATATTTCCTTTGGCCCTATAGTCTTCAAACGGATCCGAAATATCTGTTCTCAGATTCCACAGAAATAAGGCTAGCAAAGAGATCCACGAAATACAGATGTAGCTCTGTGAGATGAATTAGGAGAACACTAAGCTGTTTCTCAGAAAGCTTCTTTCCAGATTTCATATGAGGATATTTCCTTTTTCACCATAGCCCTCTACGGGCCTCCAAATATCACTTTGCCAATTCCACAGGAACTGTCTTAGCGAAAGTCTTCTTGAGGGGAAAGCTGTAACTCTGTGAGATGATTTCACAGAACACAAAGAAGTTTCTCAGAAAGCTTCTTTCTCTTTGTTATCGGAGGATATTTCCTCTGGCCCTATAGTCTTCAAAGGGATCCGAAATATCTGTTCTCCGATTCCACAGAAATGAGGCTAGCAAAGAGATCCACGAAATACAGAGGTAACTTTGTGAGATTAATTTATAGAACACTAACCAGTTTCTCAGAAAGCTTTTTTCCAGATTTCATCTGAGGATATTTCCTTTTTCACCATAGCCCTTTAAGGGCTTCCAAATATCACTTTGCCAATTCCACAAGAACTGTCTTAGCGAAAGGCTTCTTGAGGGGAAAGCTGTAACTCTGTGAGATGATTTCACAGAACACAAAGAAGTTTCTCAGAAAGCTTCTTTCTCTTTGTTATCGGAGGATATTTCCTTTGGCCCTATAGTCTTCAAAGGGATCCGAAATACCTGTTCTCAGATTCCACAGAAATAAGGCTAGCAAAGAGATCTACGAAACAGATGTAACTCTGTGAGTGGAAGTCACTCATCACAGAGCAGTTTCTCAGAAAGCTTCTTTCCAGATTTCATCTGAGGATATTTCCTTTTTCACCATAACCCTCTATGGGCTTGCAAATATCACTTTGCCAATTCCACGAGAACTGTCTTAGCGAAAGGCTTCTTGAGGGGAAAGCTGTAACTCTGTGAGATGATTTCACAGAACACAAAGAAGTTTCTCAGAAAGCTTCTTTCTCTTTGTTATCGGAGGATATTTCCTTTTGCACTATAGTCTTCAAAGGGATCCGAAATATTTGTTCTCCGATTCCACAGAAATAAGGCTAGCAAAGAGATCCACAAAATACAGATGTAACTCTGTGAGTGGAAGTCACACATCACACAGCAGTTTCTCAGAAAGTTTCTTTCCAGATTTCATCTGAGGATATTTCCTTTTTCACCATACCCCTCTATGGGCTTCGAAATATCACTTTGCCAATTCCACAAGAACTGTCTTAGCGAAAGGCTTCTTGAGGGGAAAGCTGTAACTCTGTGAGATGATTTCACAGAACACCAAGAAGTTTCTCAGAAAGCTTCTTACTCTTTGGTAACGGAGGATATTTCCTTTGGCCCTATAGTCTCGTAAGGGTTCCGAAATACCTGTTCTCCGAATCCACAGAAATAACGCTATCAAAGAGATCCACGAAATACAGATGTAACTTTCTGAGATGAATTAACAGAACACTAAGCAGTTTCTCAGAAAGCTTCTTTCCAGATTTCATCTCAGGTAATTCCTTTTTCACCATAGCCCTCTATGGGCTTCAAAATATCACTTTGCCAATTCCACAAGAACTGTCTTAGCGAAAGAATTCTTGAGGGGAAAGCTGTAACTCTGTGAGATGATTTCACGGAACACCAAGAAGTTTCTCAGAAAGCTACTTTCTCTTTGTTATCGGAGGATATTTCCTTTTGACCTATAGTCTTCAAAGGGATCCGAAATATCTGTTCTCCGATTCCACAGAAATAAGGCTAGCAAAGAGATGCACGAAATACAGATGTAACTCTGTGAGTGGAAGTCACACATCACAGAGCAGTTTCTCAGAAAGCTTCTTTCCAGATTTCATCTGAGGATATTTCCTTTTTCACCATAGCCCTCTGTGGGCTTCCAAATATCACTTCGCCAATTCCACAAGAAGTGTCTTTGCGAAAGGTTTCTTGAGGGGAAAGCTGTAACTCTGTGAGATGATTTAACCGAACACAAAGAAGTTTCTCAGAAAGCTTCTTTCTCTTTGTTTTCAGAGGATATTTCCTTTGGCCCTATAGTCTTCAAGGGGATCCGAAATATCTGTTCTCAGATTCCACAGAAATCAAGCGAGCAAAGAGATCCACGAAATACAGATGTAACTCTGTGAGTGGAAGTCACACATCACAGAGCAGTTTCTCAGAAAGCTTCTTTCCAGATTTCATCTGAGGTTATTTCCTTTTTCACCATAGCCCTCTATGGGCTTCCAAATATCACTTTGCCAATTAAACAAGAACTGTCTTAGCGAAAGGCTTCTGGAGGGGAAAGCTGTAGCTCTGTGAGATGATTTCACAGAACACAATAAAGTTCTCAGAAAGCTTCTTTCTCTTTGTTATCGGAGGATATTTCCTTTGGCCCTATAGTCTTCAAAGGGATCCGAAATATCTTGTCTGAGATCCACAGAAATAAGGCTAGCAAAGAGATCCACGAAATACAGATGTAACTCTGTGAGATGAATTAACAGGACACTAAGCAGTTTCTCAGAAAACTTCTTTCCAGATTTCATCTGAGGATATTTCCTTTTTCAACATAGCCCTCTGAGGGCTTCCAAATATCACTTTGCCAATTCCACAAGAAATGTCTTAGCGAAAGGCTTCTTCAGGGGAAAGCTGTAACTCTGTCAGATGATTTCACAGATCACAAAGAAGTTTCTCAGAAAGCTTCTTTCTCTTTTTTATCGAAGGATATTTCTGTTGGCCCTATAGTCTTCAAACGGATCCTAAATATCTGTTCTCAGATTCCACAGAAATAAGGCTATCAAAGAGATCCACGAAATACAGATGTAGCTCTGTGAGATGAATTATGAGAACACTAAGCAGTTTCTCAGAAAGCTTCTTTCCAGATTTCATCTGAGGATAATTCCTTTTTCACCATAGCCCTGTACGGGCTTCCAAATATCACTTTGCCAATTCCACAGGAATTGTCTTAGCGAAAGGCTTCTTGAGGGGAAAGCTGTAACTCTGTGAGATGATTTCACAGAATACGAAGAAGTTTCTCAGAAAGCTTCTTTCTCTTTGTTATCGGAGGATATTTTCTTTGGCCCTATAGTCTTCTAAGGTATCCGAAATATCTGTTCTCAGATTCCACAGAAATAAGGCTAGCAAAGAGAACCACGCAATACAGAGGTAACTTTGTGAGATTAATTAATAGAACACTAAGCAGTTTCTCAGAAAGCTTCTTTCCAGATTTCATCTGAGGAAATTTCCTTTTTCACCATAGCCCTCTAAGGGCTTCCAAATATCACTTTGCCAATTCCACAAGAACTGTCTTAACGAAAGGCTTCTTGAGGGGAAAGCTGTAACTCTGTGAGATGATTTCACAGAACACAAAGCAGTTTCTCAGAAAGCTTCTTCCTCTGTGTTACCGGAGGTTATTTCCATTGGCCCTATAGTCTTCAAAGGGATCCGAAATATCTGTTCTCAGATTCCACAGAAATAAGGCTAGCAAAGAGATCCAAGAAATACAGATGTAACTCTGTGAGTGGAAGTCACAAATCACAGACCACTTTCTCAGAAAGCTTCTTTCCAGATTTCATCTGAGGATATTTCCTTTTTCAACATAGCCCTGTATGGTATTCCAAATATCACTTTGCCAATTCCACAAGAAATGTCTTAGCGAAAGGCTTCTTGAGGGGAAACCTGTAACTCTGTGAGATGATTTCACAGAACAAAAAGAAGTTTCTCAGAAAGCTTCCTTCTCTTTGTTATCGGAGGATATTTCCTTTGGCACTATAGTCTTCAAAGGGATCCGAAATATCTGTTCTCAGATTCCACAGGAATAAGGCTAGCAAAGAGATCCACGAAATACAGATGTAACATTGTGAGATGAATTAACAGGACACTAAGCAGTTTCTCAGAAAGCTTCTTTCCAGATTTCATCTGAGGATATTTCCTTTTTCACCATAGCCCTCTGAGGGCTTCCAAATATCACTTTGCCAATTCCACAAGAACTGTCTTTGCGAAAGGCTTCTTGAGGGGAAAGCTGAAACTCTGTGAGATGATTTCACAGAAGACAAAGAAGTTTCTCAGAAAGCTTCTTTCTCTTTGTTATCAGAGGATATTTCCTTTCGCCCTATAGTCTTCAAAGGGATCCGAAATATCTGTTCTCAGATTCCACAGAAATAAGGCTAGCAAAGAGATCTACGAAATACAGATGTAACTCTGTGAGATGAATTAACAGAACACTAAGCAGTTTCTCAGAAAGCTTCTTTCCAGATTTCATCTGAGGATATTTCCTTTTTCACCATAGCCCTCTATGGGCTTCCAAATATCACTTTGCCAATTCCACAAGAACTGTCTTAGCGAAAGGCTTCTTGAGGGGAAGCTGTAACTCTGTGAGATGATTTCACAGAAGACAAAGAAGTTTCTCAGAAAGCTTCTTTCTCTTTGTTATCGGAGGATATTTCCTTTGGCCCTCAAAGGGATCCGAAACATCTATTCTCCGATTCCACAGAAATAAGGTTAGCAAAGAGATCCACGAAATACAGATGTAACTTTGTGAGATGAATTAACAGAACACGAAGCAGTTTCTCGGAAAGCTTCTTTCCAGATTTCATCTGAGGATATTTCCTTTTTCACCATAGCCCTTCATGGGTTTCAGAATGTCAATTTGCCAATTCCACAAGAACTGTCTTCGCGAAAGGTTTCTTGAGGGGAAAGCTGTAACTCTGTGAGATGATTTCACAGAACACAAAGAAGTTTCTCAGAAAGCTTCTTTCTCTTTGTTATCGGAGGATATTTCCTTTGGCCCTATAGTCTTCAAAAGGATCCGAAATATCTGTTCTCAGATTCCACAGAAATAAGGCTATCAAAGAGATCCACGAAATACAGATGTACTCTGTTAGTGGAAGTCAATAATCACAGAGCAGTTTCTCAGAAAGCTTCTTTCCAGATTTCATCTGAGGATATTTCCTTTTTCACCATAGCCCTCTATGGCCTTCCAAATATCACTTTGCCAATTCCACAAGAAGTGTCATTGCGAAAGACTTCTTGAGGGGAAAGCTGTAACTCTGTGAGATGATTTCACAGAACACAAAGAAGTTTCTCAGAAAGCTTCTTTCTCTTTGTTATCAGAGGATATTTCCTTTGGCCCTATAGTCTTCAAAGGGATCCGAAATATCTGTTCTCAGATTCCACAGAAATAAGACTAGCAAAGAGATCCACGAAACACAGATGTAACTTTGTGAGTGGAAGTCACACATCACAGAGCAGTTTCTGAGAAAGCTTCTTTCCAGGTTTCATCTGAGGATATTTCCTTTTTCAACATAGACCTGTAGGGGCTTCCAAATATCACTTTGCCAATTCCACAAGAACTGTCTTAGCGAAAGGCTTCTTGAGGGGAAAGCTGTAACTCTGTCAGATGATTTCACAGAACACAATGAAGTTTCTCAGAACGCTTCTTTCTCTTTGTTATGGAGGATATTTCCTTTGGCCCTATAATCTTGAAAGGGATCCGAAATATCTGTTCTCAGATTCCACAGAAATAAGGCTAGCAAAGAGATCCATGAAATAAAGATGTAACTCTGTTAGTGGAAGTCAATAATCACAGAGCAGTTTCTCAGAAAGCTTCTTTCCAGATTTCATCTGAGGACATTTGCTTTTTCACCTTTGCCCTCTATGGGCGTCCAAATATCACTTTTCCAATTCCACAAGAAGTGTCTTTGGGAAAGGCTTCTGGAGGGGAAAACTGTAACTCTGTGAGATGATTTCACAGAACACAAAGAAGTTTCTCAGAAAGCTTCTTTCTCTTTGTTATCAGAGGATATTTCCTTTGGCCCTATAGTCTTGAAAGGGATCCGAAATATCTGTTCTGAGATTCCACAGAAATAAGGCTCGCAAAGAGATCCACGAAATACAGATGTAACTCTGTGAGATGAATTAACAGAACACTAAGCAGTTTCTCAGAAAGCTTCTTTCCAGATTTCATCAGAGGATATTTCCTTTTTCACCATAGCCCTCTATGGGCTTCCAAATATCACTTTGCCAATACCACAAGATCTGTCTTAGCGAAAGGCTTCTTGAGGGGAAAGCTGTAACTCTGTGAGATGATTTCACAGAACACAAAGAAGTTTCTCAGAGAGCTTCTTTCTCTTTTATATTGGAGGATATTTCCTTTGGTCCCACAGTCTTCAAAGGGATCCGAAATATCTGTTCTCAGATTCCACAGAAATAAGGCTAGCAAAGTGATCCACGAAATACAGAGGTACCCTTGTGAGATGAATTAACAGATCATTAAGCAGTTTCTCAGAAAGCTTCATTCCAGATTTCATCTGAGGATATTTCCTTTATCACCATAGCCCTCTATGGGCTTCCAAATATCACTTTGCCAATTCCACAAGAACTGTCTTAGCGAACGGATTCTTGAGGGGAAGCTGTAACTCTGTGAGATGATTTCACAGAAGACAAAGAATTTTCTCAGAAAGCTTCTTTCTCTTTGTAATCGGAGGATATTTACTTGGCCCTATATTCTTCAAAGGGATCCGAAATATCTCTTCTCCGATTCCACAGAAATAAGGTTAGCAAAGAGATCTACGAAATACAGATGTAACTTTGTGAGATGAATTAACAGAACACTAAGCAGTTTCTCGGAAAGCTTCTTTCCAGATTTCATCTGAGGATATTACCTTTTTCACCATAGCCCTTTATGGGCTTCAGAATATCAATTTGCCAATTCCACAAGAACTGTCTTAGCGAAAGGCTTCTTGAGGGGAAAGCTGTAACTCTGTGAGATGATTTCACAGAACACAAAGAAGTTTCTCAGAAAGCTTCTTTCTCTTTGTTATCGGAGGATATTTCCTTTGGCCCTACAGTCATGAAATGGTTCCGAAATATCTGTTCTCAGATTCCACAGAAATAAGGCTCGCAAAGAGATCCACGAAATACAGATGTAACTCTGTGAGATGAATTAACAGAACACTAAGCTGTTTCTCAGAAAGCTTCTTTCCAGATTTCATCTGAGGATATTTCCTTTTTCACCATAGCCTTCTATGGGCTTGCAAATATCACTTTGCCAATTCCACAGGAACTGTCTTAGTGAAAGTCTTCTTGAAGGGAAAGCTGTAACTCTGTGAGATGATTTCACAGAACACAAAGAAGTTTCTCAGAAAACTTCTTTCTGTTTTTTATTGGAGGATACTTCCTTTGGACCTATAGTCTTCAAAGGGATCCGAAATATCTGTTCTCAGATTCCACAGAAATAAGGCTAGCAAAGAGATCCACGAAATACAGAGGTACCTTTGTGAGATGAATTAACAGATCACTAAGCAGTTTCTCAGAAAGCTTCTTTCCAGATTTCATCTGAGGATATTTCCTTTATCACCGTAGCCCTCTATGGGCTTCCAAATATCACTGGCCAATTCCACAAGAACTGCCTTAGCGAAAGGCTTCTTGAGGGGAAGCTGTAACTCTGTGAGATGATTTCACAGAACACAAAGAAGTTTCTCAGAAAGCTTCTTTCTCTTTGTAATCGGAGGATATTTCCTTTGGCCCTATAGTCTTCAAAGAGATCCGAAATATCTATTCTCCGATTCCACAGAAATAAGGTTAGCAAAGAGATCCACGAAATAGAGATGTAACTTTGTGAGATGAATTAACAGAACACTAAGCAGTTTCTCGGAAAGCTTCTTTCCAGATTTCATCTGAGGATATTTCCTTTTTCACCATAGCCCTTTATGGGCTTGAGAATATCAATTTGCCAATTCCACAAGAACTGTCTTAGCGAAAGGTTTCTTGAGGGGAAAGCTGTAACTCTGTGAGATGATTTCACAGAACACAAAGAAGTTTCTCAGAATGCTTCTTTCTCTTTGTTATCGGAGGATATTTCCTTTGGCCCTATAGTCTTCAAAAGGATCCGAAATATCTGTTCTCAGATTAAACAGAAAAAAGGCTATCAAAAAGATCCACGAAATACAGATGTACTCTCTTACTGGAAGTCAATAATCGCAGAGCAGTTTCTCAGAAAGCTTCTTTCCAGATTTCATCTGAGGATATTTCCTTTTTCACCATAGCCCTCTGTGGTCTTCCCAATATCACTTTGCCAATTCCACAATAACTATCTTAGCGAAAGGCTTCTTGAGGGGAAAGCTGTAACTCTGTGAGAAGATTTAACAGAACACAAAGAAGTTTCACAGAAAGCTTCTTTCTCTTTGTTATCAGAGGATATTTTCTTTGGCCATATAGTCTTCAAAGGGATCCGAAATATCTGTTCTCAGATTCCACAGAAATAAGGCTAGCAAAGAGATCCACGGAACACAGATGTAACTCTGTGAGTGGAAGTCACACACCACAGAGCATTTCCTCAGAGAGCTTCTTTCCAGATTTCATCTGAGGATAATTCCTTTTTCAACATAGCCCTGTATGGGCTTCCAAATATCACTTTGCCAATTCCACAAGAACTGTCTTAGCGAAAGGCTTCTTGAGGGGAAAGCTGTAACTCTGTGAGATGATTTCAGAGAACACAAAGAAGTTTCTCAGAAAGCTTCTTTCTCTTTGTTATCGGAGGATATTTCCTTTGGCCCTACAGTCTTGAAATGGTTCCGAAATATCTGTTCTCAGATTCCACAGAAATAGGGCTCGCAAAGAGATCCAAGAAATACAGATGTAACTCTGTGAGATGAATTAACAGAACACTAAGCAGTTTCTCACAAAGCTTCTTTCCAGATTTCATCTGAGGATATTTCCTTTTTCACCATAGCCCTCTATGGGCTTCCAAATATCAATTTGCCAATTCCAGAAGAACTGCCTTAGCGAAAGGCTTCTTGAGGGGAAAGCTGTAATTCTGTGAGTTGATTTCACAGAACACAAAGAAGTTTCTCAGAAAGCTTCTTTCTCTTTGATATCGGAGGATATTTCCTTTACCCTTTAGTCTTCAAAGGGATCCGAAATATCTGTTCTCAGATTCCACAAAAATAAGGCTAGCAAAGATATCTACGAAATAGATGTAACTCTGTGAGTGGAAGTCACACATCACAGAGCAGTTTCTCAGAAAGCTTCTTTCCAGATTTCATCTGGGGATATTTCCCTTGTCACCATAGCCCTATAGGGGCTTCCAAATATCACTTTGCCAATTCCACAAGAACTGTCTTAGCGAAAGGCTTCTTGAGGGGAAAGCTGTAACTCTGAGATATGATTTCACAGAACACAAAGAAGTTTCTCAGAAAGCTTCTTTCTCTTTGTTATCGGAGGATATTTCCTTTGGCCCTATCGTCTTCTAAGGGATCCGAAATATCTGTTCCCCGATTCCACAGAAATAAGGCTAGCAAAGAGATCCACGAAATACAGATGTAACTTTGTGAGGTGAATTAACAGAACACGAAGCAGTTTCTCAGAATGCTTCTTTCCAGATTTCATCTGAGGATATTTCCTTTTTCACCATAGCCCACTAGGGGCTTCGAAATATCACTTTGCCAATTCCACAAGAACTGTCTTAGCGAAAGGCTTCTTGAGGGGAAAGCTGTAACTCTGTGAGATGATTTCACAGAACACCAAGAAGTTTCTCAGAAAGCTTCTTCCTCTTTTTTATCGGAGGATATTTCCTTTGGACCTACAGTTTTCAAAGGGATCCGAAATACCTGTTCTCAGATTCCAGAGAAATAAGGCTAGCAAAGAGAGACACGAAATACAGATGTAACTTTGTGAGATGAATTAACAGAACACTAAGCAGTTTCTCAGAAAGCTTCTTTCCACATTTCATCTGAGGATATTTCCTTTTTCACCATAGCCCTCTATGGGCTTCCAAATATCACTTTGCCAATTCCACAAGAACTGTCTTAGCGAAAGCCTTCTTCAGGTGAAAGCTGTTACTCTGTGAGATGATTTCACGGAACACAAAGAAGTTTCTCAGAAAGCTTCTTTCTCTTTGTTATCGGAGAATATTTCCTTTGGCCCTATAGTCTTCAAAGGGATCCGAAATATCTGTTCTCAGATTCCACAGAAATAAGGCTCGCAAAGAGATCCACGAAATACAGATGTAACTCTGTGAGTGGAAGTCACACATCACAGAGCAGTTTCCCAGAAAGCTTCTTTCCAGATTTCATCTGAGGATATTTCCTTTTTCACCATAGCCCTCTATGGGCTTCCAAATATCACTTTGCCAATTCCACAAGAACTGTCTTAGCGAAAGGCTTCTTGAGGGGAAAGCTGTAACTCTGTGAGATGATTTCACAGAACACAAAGAAGTTTCTCAGAAAGCTTCTTTCTCTTTCATATTGGAGGATATTTCCTTTGGACCTACAGTCTTCAAAGGGATCCGAAATATCTGTTCTCAGATTCCACAGAAACAAGGCTAGCAAAGAGATCCACGAAATACAGAGGTACCTTTGTGAGATGAATTAACAGATCACTAAGCAGTTTCTCAGAAAGCTTCATTCCAGATTTCATCTGAGGATATTTCCTTTATCACCATAGCCCTCTATGGGCTTCCAAATATCACTTTGCCAATTCCACAAGAATTGTCTTAGCGAACGGCTTCTTGAGGGGAAGCTGTAACTCTGTGAGATGATTTCACAGAAGACAAAGAATTTTCTCAGAAAGCTTCTTTCTATTTGTAATCGGAGGATATTTCCTTTGGCCCTATATTCTTCAAAGGGATCCGAAATATCTATTCTCCGATTACACAGAAATAAGGTTAGCAAAGAGATCCACGAAATACAGATGTAACTCTGTGAGATGAATTAACAGAACACTAACCATTTTCTCGGAAAGCTTCTTTCCAGATTTCATCTGAGGATATTTCCTTTTTCACCATAGCCCTTTATGGGCTTCAGAATATCAATTTGCCAATTCAACAAGAACTGTCTTAGCGAAAGGCTTCTTGAGGGGAAAGCTGTAACTCTGTGAGATGATTTCACAGAACACAAAGAAGTTTCTCAGAAAGCTTCCTTCTCTTTGTTATCAGAGGATATTTCCTTTTGCCCTATAGTCTTCAAAAGGATCCGAAATATCTGTTCTCCGATTCCACAGAAATAAGGCTATCAAAGAGATCCACGAAATACAGATGTACTCTGTTAGTGGAAGTCAATAATCACAGAGCTGTTTCTCAGAAAGCTTCTTTCCAGATTTCATCTGAGGATATTTCCTTTTTCACCATAGCCCTGTATGGCCTTCCAAATATCACTTTGCCAATTCCACAAGAACTGTATTAGCAAAACGCTTCTTGAGGAGAAAGCTGTAACTCTGTGAGATGATTTCACAGAACACGAAGAAGTTTCTCAGAAAGCTTCTTTTTCTTTGTTATCAGAGGATATTTCCTTTGGCCCTATAATCTTCAAAGGGATCCGAAATATCTGTTCTTCTATTCCACAGAAATAAGGCTAGCAAAGAGATCCACGAAATACTGAGGTAACTTTGGGAGATGAATTAACAGAACACTAAGCAGTTTCTCAGCAAGCTTCTTTCCAGATTTCATCTGACGATATTTCCTTTTTCACCGTAGCCCTCTATGGGCTTCCAAATATCACTTTGCCAATTCCACAAGAACTGTCTTAGCGTCAGGCTTCTTAAGGGGAAAGCTGTAACTCTGTGAGATGATTTCACAGAACACAAAGAAGTTTCTCAGAAAGCTTCTTTCTCTTTGTTATCGGAGGATATTTCCTTTGGCCCTACAGTCATGAAATGGCTCCGAAATATCTGTTCTCAGATTCCACAGAAATAAGGCTAGCAAAGAGATCCACGAAATACAGATGTAACTCTGTGAGATGAATTAACAGAACACTAAGCATTTTCTCAGAAAGCTTCTTTCCAGATTTCATCTGAGGATATTTCCTTTTTCACGATAGCCTTCTATGGGCTTGCAAATATCACTTTGCCAATTCCACAAGAACTGTCTTAGTGAAAGGCTTCTTGAAGGGAAAGCTGTAACTATGTGAGATGATTTCATTGAATACAAAGAAGTTTCTCAGAAAACTTCTTTCTCTTTTTTATTGGAGGATATTTCCTTTCGACCTATAGTCTTCAAAGGGATCCGAAATATCTGTTCTCAGATTCCACAGAAATAAGGCTAGCAAAGAGATCCACGAAATACAGAGGTACCTTTGTGAGATGAATTAACAGATCACTAAGCATTTTCTCAGAAAGCTTCTTTCCAGATTTCATCTGAGGATATTTCCTTTATCACCATAGCCCTCTATGGGCTTCCAAATATCACTGGCCAATTCCACAAGAACTGTCTTAGCGAAAGGCTTCTTGAGGGGAAGCTGTAACTCTGTGAGATGATTTCACAGAACACAAAGAAGTTTCTCAGAAATCTTCTTTCTCTTTGTAATCGGAGGATATTTCCTTTGGCCCTATAGTCTTCAAAGAGATCCGAAATATCTATTCTCCGATTCCACAGAAATAAGGTTAGCAAAGAGATCCACGAAATAGAGATGTAACTTTGTGAGACGAATTACCAGAACACTAAGCAGTTTCTCGGAAAGCTTCTTTCCAGATTTCATCTGAGGATATTTCCTTTTTCACCATAGCCCTTTATGGACTTGAGAATATTAATTTGCCAATTCCATAAGAACTGTCTTAGCGAAATGTTTCTTGAGGGGAAAGCTGTAACTCTGTGAGATGATTTCACAGAACACAAAGAAGTTTCTCAGAAAGCTGCTTTCTCTTTGTTTTCGGAGGATATTTGCTTTGGCCCTATAGTCTTCAAAGGGATCCGAAATATCTGTTCTCAGATTCCACAGTAATAAGTCTATCAAAGAGATCAACGAAATACAGATGTAACTTTGTGAGTGGAAGTCAATAATCACAGAGCAGTTTCTCAGAAAGCTTCTTTCCAGATTTCATCTGAGGATATTTCCTTTTTCACCATAGCCCTCTATGGGCTTCCAAATATCGCTTTGCCAATTCCACAAGAACTGTCTTAGCGAAAGGCTTCTTGAGGGGAAAGCTGAAACTCTGAGAGATGATTTCACAGAACACAAAGAAGTTTCTCAGAAAGCTTCTTTCTCTTTGTTTTCGGAGGATATTTGCTTTGGCCCTATAGTCTTCAAAGGGATCCGAAATATCTGTTCTCAGATTCCACAGAAATAAGGCTATCAAAGAGATCAACGAAATACAGGTGTAACTATGTTAGTGGAAGTAAATAATCGCAGAGCAGTTTCTCAGAAAGCTTCTTTCCAGATTTCATCTGAGGATATTTCCTTTTTCACCATAGCCCTCTGTGGGCTTCCAAATATCACTTTGCCAATTCCACAATAACTATCTTAGCGATAGGCTTCTTGAGGGGAAAGCTGTAACTCTGTAAGAAGATTTCACAGAAGACAAAGAAGTTTCTCAGAAAGCTTCTTTCTCTTTGGTATCAGAGAATATTTTCTTTGGCCATATAGTCTTCAAAGGGATCCGAAATATCTGTTCTCAGATTCCACAGAAATAAGGCTAGCAAAGAGATCCACGGTACACAGATGTAACTCTGTGAGTGGAAGTCACACATCACGGAGCAGTTTCTCAGAGAGCTTCTTTCCAGATTTCATCTCAGGATAATTCCTTTTTCAACATAGCCCTCTATGGGCTTCCAAATATCACTTTGCCAATTCCACAAGAACTGTCTTAGCGAAAGGCTTCTTGAGGGGAAAGCTGTACCTCTGCGAGATGATTTCAGAGAACACAAAGAAGTTTCTCAGAAAGCTTCTTTCTCTTTGTTATCGGAGGATATTTCCTTTGGCCCTACAGTCTTGAAATGGTTCCGAAATATCTGTTCTCAGATTCCACAGAAATAGGGCTCACAAAGAGATCCACGAAATACAGATGTAACTCTGTGAGATGAATTAACAGAACACTAAGCAGTTTCTCAGAAAGCTTCTTTCCAGATTTCATCTGAGGATATTTCCTTTTTCACCATAGCCCTCTATGGGCTTCCAAATATCAATTTGCCAATTCCAGAAGAACTGTCTTAGCGAAAGGCTTCTTGAGGGGAAAGCTGTAACTCTGTGAGATGATTTCACAGAACACAAAGAAGTTTCTCAGAAAGCTTCTTTCTCTTTGGTATCGGAGGATATTTCCTTTTGCCCTTTAGTCTTCAAAGGGATCCGAAATATCTGTTCTCAGATTCCACAGAAATAAGGCTAGCAAAGAGATCCATGAAATACAGATGTAACTCTGTTAGTGGAAGTCAATAATCACAGAGCAGTTTCTCAGAAAGCTTCTTTCCAGATTTCATCTGAGGATATTTGCTTTTTCACCTTAGCCCTCTATGGGCTTCCAAATATCACTTTGCCAATTCCACAAGAACTGCCTTAGCGAAAGGCTTCTTGAGGGGAAAGCTGTAACTCTTTGAGATGATTTCACAGAACACAAAGAAGTTTCTCAGAAAGCTTCTTTCTCATTGTTATCGGAGGATATTTCCTTTTGCACTATAGTCTTCAAAGGGATCCGAAATATCTGTTCTCAGATCCCACAGAAATAAGGCTCGCAAAGAGATCCACGAAATACAGATGTAAGTCAGTGAGTGGAAGTCACACATCACAGAGCAGTTTCTCAGAAAGCTTCTTTCCAGATTTCATCTGAGGATATTTCCTTTTTCACCCTAGCCCTCTGTGGGCTTCCAAATATCGCTTTGTCAATTCCAGAAAACTGTCTTAGCGAAAGGCTTCTTGAGGGGAAAGCTGTAACTCTGTGAGATGATTTCACAGAACACAAGGAAGTCTCTCAGAAAGCTTCTTTCTCTTTGTTATCGGAGGATATTTCCTTTGGCCCTATAGTCTTCAAAGGGATCCGAAATATCTGTTCTCAGATTCCACAGAAATAAGGCTAGCAAAGATATCTACGAAATACAGATGTAACTCTGTGAGGTGAATTAACAGAACACTAAGCAGTTTCTCAGAAAGCTTCTTTCTCTTTGTTTTCGGAGGATATTTGCTTTGGCCCTATAGTCTTCAAAGGGATCCGAAATATCTGTTCTCAGATTCCACAGAAATAAGGCTAGCAAAGAAATCAACGAAATACAGATGTAACTCTGTGAGTGGAAGTCACACATCACAGAGCAGTTTCTCAGAAAGCTTCTTTCCAGATTTCATCTGAGGATATTTCCTTTTTCACCATAGACTTCTATGGGCTTAAAAGTATCACTTTGCCAATTCCACAAGAAGTGTCTTAGCGAAAGGCTTCTTGAGGGGAAAGCTGTAACTCTGTGAGATGATTTCACAGAACACAAAGAAGTTTCTCAAAAAGCTTCTTTCTCTTAGTTATCAGATGATATTTCCTTTGGCGCTATAGTCTTGAAAGGGATCCGAAATATCTGTTCTGAGATTCCACAGAAATAAGGATCGCAAAGAGATCCACGAAATACAGACGTAACTCTGTGAGATGAATTAACAGAACACTAAGCAGTTTCTCAGAAATCCTCTTTCCAGATTTCATCTGAGGATATTTCCTTTTTCACCATAGACCTCTGTGGGTTTCCAAATATCACTTTGCCAATTCCAGAAGAACTGTCTTAGTGAAAGGCTTCTTGAGGGGAAGCTGTAACTATGTGAGATGGTTTCACAGAACACAAAGAAGTTTCTCAGAAAGCTTCTTTCTCTTTGTTATCGGAGGATATTTACTTTGGCTCTGTAGTCTTCAAAGGGATCCGAAATATCTGTTCTTCGATTCCACAGAAATAAGGCTAGCAAAGAGATCCACGAAATACAGATGTAACTTTGTGAGGTGAATTAACAGAACACGAAGCAGTTTCTCAGAAATCTTCTTTCCAGATTTCATCTGAGGATATTTCCTTTTTCACCAGAGCCCTCTATGGGCTTCCAAATATCACTTTGCCAATTCCACAAGAACTGTCTTAGCGAAAGGCTTCTTGAGGGGAAAGGTGTAACTCTGTGAGATGATTTCACAGAACACAAAGTAGTTTCTCAGAAAGCTTCTTTCTCTTTCTTATCGGAGGATATTTCTTTGGCCCTTTAGTCTTCAAAGGGATCCGAAATATCTATTCTCCGATTCCACAGAAATAATGCTAGCAAAGAGAGACACGAAATACAGATGTAACTTTGTGAGATGAATTAACAGAACACTAAGCATTTTCTCAGAAAGCTTCTTTCGAGATTTCATCTGAGGATATTTCCTTTTTCAACATAGCCCTCTATGGGCTTCCAAATATCACTTTGCCAATTCCACAAGAACTGTCTTAGCGAAAGGATTCTTGAGGGGAAAGCTGTAACTCTGTGAGATGATTTCACAGAAGACAAAGAAGTTTCTCAGAAAGCTTCTTTCTCTTTGTTATCGGAGGATATTTCCTTTTACCCTATAGTCTTCAAAGGGATCCGAAATGTCTGTTCTCAGATTCCACAGAAATAAGGCTAGCAAAGAGATCCACGAAATACAGTTGTAACTCTGGAAGTGGAAGTCACACATCACAGAGCAGTTTCTCAGAAAGCTTCTTTCCAGATTTCATCTGAGGATATTTCCTTTTACACCGTAGCCCACTATGGGCTTCCAAATATCACTTTGCCTATACCACAAGAACTGTCTTAGCGAAAGGCTTCTTGAGGGGAAAGCTGTAACTCTGTGAGATGATTTCACAGAACACAAAGAAGTTTCTCAGAAAGCTTCTTTCTCTTTGTTATCAGAGGATATTTCCTTTGGCGCTATAGTCTTGTAAGGGATCCGAAATATCTGTTCTGAGATTCCACAGAAATAAGGATCGCAAAGAGATCAACGAAATACAGATGTAACTATGTGAGATGAATTTACAGAACACTAAGTAGATTCTCAGAAAGCTTCTTTCCAGATTTCATCTGAGGATATTTCCTTTTTCACCATAGCCCTTTATGGGCTTCTAAATATCACTTTGCCAATTCCACAAGAACTGTCTTAGCGAAAGCCTTCTTGAGGGGAAAGCTGTAACTCTGTGCGATGATTTCACAGAACACAAAGAAGTTTCTCAGAAAGCTTCTTTCTCTTTGTTATCGGAGGATATTTCGTTTGTCCCTATAGTCTTCAATGGGATCCGATATATCTATTCTCCGATGCCACAGAAATAAGGTTAGCAAAGAGATCCACGAAATACAGATGTAAATCTGTGAGTGGAAGTCACACATCACAGAGCAGTTTCTCAGAAAGCTTCTTTCCAGATTTCATTTGAGGATATTTCCTTTTTCACCATAGCCCTCTATGGGCTTCCAAATATCACTTTGCCAATTCCACAAGAACTGTCTTAGCGAAAGGCTTCTTGAGGGGAAAGCTGTAACTCTGTGAGATGATTTCACAGAACACAGAGAAGTTTCTCAGAAAGCTCTTTCTCTTTGTTATCGGAGGATATTTCCTTTGGCCCTATAGTCTTCAAAGGGATCCGAAATATCTGTTCTCACATTCCACAGAAATAAGGCTAGCAAAGAGATCCACGAAATACAGTTGAAACTCTGTGAGTGGAAGTCACACATCACCGATTAGTTTCTCAGAAAGCTTCTTTCCAGATTTCATCTGAGGATATTTCCTTTTTCACCATAGCCTTCTATGGGCTTCCAAATATCACATTGCCAATACCACAAGAACTGTCTTTGCGAAAGGCTTCTTGAGGGGAAAGCTGTAACTCTGTGAGATGATTTCACAGAACACGAAGAAGTTACTCAGAAAGCTTCTTTCTCTTTGTTATCGGAGGATATTTCCTTTGGCACTATAATCTTGAAAGGGATCTGAAATATCTGTTCTCAGATTCTACAGAAATAAGGCTAGCAAAGAGATCCACGAAATACAGATGTAACTCTGAGAGATGAATTAACAGAACACTAAGCAGTTTCTCAGAAAGCTTCTTTCCAGATTTCATCTGAGGATATTTCCTTTTTCACCATAGCAATCTGTGGGCTTCCAAATATCACTTTGCCAATTCCAGAAGAACTGTCTTAGCGAAAGGCTTCATTAGGGGAAAGCTGTAACTCGGTGAGATGATTTCACAGAACACAAAGAAGTTTCTCAGAAAGCTTCTTTCTCTTTGTTATCGGAGGATATTTCCTTTGGCCCTATAGTATTCAAAGGGATCCGAAATATCTGTTATCATATTCCACAGAAATAAGCCTAGCAATGAGATCCACGAAATACAGATGTAACTTTGTGAGCTGAATTAACAGAACACTAAGCAGTTTCTCAGAAAGCTTCTTTCCAGATTTCTTCTGAGGATATTTCCTTTTTCACCATAGCCCTCTATGGGCTTCCAAATATCACTTTGCCCATTCCACAAGAACTGTCTTAGCGAAAGGCTTCTTGAGGTAAAGCTGTAACTCTGTGAGATGATTTCACAGAACACAAAGAAGTTTCTTAGAAAGCTTCTTTCTCTTTGTTATCGGAGGATATTTCCTTTGGCCCTATATTCTTCAAAGGGATCCTTAATATCTGTTCTCAGATTCCACAGAAATAAGGCTAGCAAAGAGATCAACGAAATACCGATGTAACTCTGGGAGTGGAAGTCACACATCACAGAGCAGTTTCTCAGAAAGCTTCTTTCGAGTTTTCATCTGAGGATATTTCCTTTTTCACCATAGCCCTCTATGGGCTTCCAAATATCACTCTGCCAATTCCACAAGAACTGTCTTAGAGAAAGGCTTATTTACGGGAAAGATGTAACTCTGTGAGATGATTTCACAGAACACAAAGAAGTTTCTCAGAAAGCTTCTTTCTCTTTGTTATCGGAGGATATTTTCTTTGGCCTTATAGTCTTCAAAGGGATCCGAAATATCTGTTCTCAGATTCCACAGAAATAAGGCTAGCAAAGAGATCCACGAAATACAGATGTAACTTTGTGAGATGAATTAACAGAACACTAAGCAGTTTCTCAGAAACCTTCTTTCCAGATTTCATCTGAGGATATTTCCTTTTTCACCATAGCCCTCTATGGGCTTCCAACTATCACTTTGCCAATTCCACAAGAACTGTCTAAGCGAAAGGCTTCTTGAGGGAAAAGCTGTAACTCTGTGAGATGATTTCACAGAACACAAAGAAGTTTCTCAGAAAGCTTCTTTCTCTTTGTTATCGGAGGATATTTCCTTTGGCCCTATAGTCGTGAAAGGGATCCGAATTATCTGTTCTCAGATTCCTCAGAAATAAGGCTAGCAAAGATATCCACAAAACACAGATGTAACTCTGTCAGTGGAAGTCAAACATCACAGAGCAGTTTCTCAGAAAGGTTCTTTCCAGATTTCATCTGAGCATATTTCCTTTTTCACAATAACCCTCTATGGGCTTCCAAATATCACTTTGCCAATTCCACAAGAACTGTCTTAGCGAAAGGCTTCTTGAGGGGAAAGCTGTAACTCTGTGAGATGATTTCACAGAACACAAAGAAGTTTCTCAGAAAGCTTCTTTCTCTTTGTTATCGGAGGATGTTTCCTTTGGCCCTAGAGTCTTCAAAGGGATCTGAAATATCTGTTCTCAGATTCCACAGAAATAAGGCTAGCAAAGAGATCCACGAAATACAGATGTAACTTTGTGAGATGAATTAACAGAACACTAAGCAGTTTCTCAGAAACCTTCTTTCCAGATTTCATCTGAGGATATTTCCTTTTTCACCATAGCCCTCTATGGGCTTCCAACTATCACTTTGCCAATTCCACAAGAACTGTCTTAGCGAAAGGCTTCTAGAGGGGAAAGCTGTAACTCTGTGAGATGATTTCACAGAACACAAAGAAGTTTCTCAGAAAGCTTGTTTCTCTTTGTTATCGGAGGATATTTCCTTTGGCCCTATAGTCTTGAAAGGGATTCGAATTATCTGTTCTCAGATTCCTCAGAAATAAGGATAGCAAAGATATCCACGAAATACAGATGTAACTCTGTCAGTGGAAGTCAAACATCACAGAGCAGTTTCTCAGAAAGATTCTTTCCAGATTTCATCTGACATATTTCCTTTTTCACAATAACCCTCTATGGGCTTCCAAATATCACTTTGCCAATTCCACAAGAACTGTCTTAGCGAAAGGCTTCTTGAGGGGAAAGCTGTAATTCTGTGAGATGATTTCACAGAACACAAAGACGTTTCTCAGAAAGCTTCTTTCTCTTTGTTATCGGAGGATATTTCCTTTTGCCCTATAGTCTTTAAACGGATCCGAAATATCTGTTCTCAGATTCCAGAGAAATAAGGCTAGCAAAGAGGTCCACGAAATACAGATGAAACTCTGTGAGTGGAAGTCACAAATCACAGAGCAGTTTCTCAGAAAGCTTCTTTCCAGATTTCATAGGAGGATATTTCCTTTTTCACCATAGCCCTCAATGGGCTTCCAAATATCACTTTGCCAATTCCACAAGAACTGTCTTAGCGAAAGGCGTCTTGAGGGGAAAGCTGTAACTCTGTGAGATGATTTCACAGAACACAAAGAAGTTTCTCAGCAAGCTTCTTTGTCTTTGTATTGGTGGATATTTCCTTTGGCCCTATAGTCTTCAAAGGGATCCGAAATGTCTGTTCTCAGATTCCTCAGAAATAAGGCTAGCAAAGATATCCACGAAACACAGATGTAACTCTGTCAGTGGAAGTCAAACATCACAGAGCAGTTTCTCAGAAAGCTTCTTTCCAGATTTCATCTGAGGATATTTCCTTTTTCACCATAGCCCTCTATGGGCTTCCAAATATCACTTTGCCAATTCCACAAGAACTGTCTTAGCGAAAGGCTTCTTGAGGGGAAAGCTGTAACTCTGTGAGATGATTTCACAGAACACAAAGAAGTTTCTCAGAAAGTTTCTTTCTCTTTGTTATCGGAGGATATTTCCTTTGGCACTATAGTCTTCAAAGGGATCCGAAATATCTGTTCTTAGATTCCACAGAAATAAGGCTAGCAAACAGATCCACGAAATACAGATGTAACTCTGTGAGATGAATTAACAGAACACTAAGCAGTTTCTCAGAAAGCTTCTTTCCAGATTTCATCTGAGGATATTTCCTTTTTCACCATAGCCCTCTGAGGGCTTCCAAATATCACATTGCCAATTCCACAAGAACTGTCTTAGCGAAAGGCTTCTTGAGGGGAAAGCTGTAACTCTGTGAGATTATTTCACAGAACACAAAGAATTTTCTCAGAAAGCTTCTTTCTCTTTGTTATCGGAGGATATTTCCTTTGGCTCTATAGTTTTCAAAGGGATTCGAAATATCTGTTCTCAGATTCCACAGAAATAAGGCTAGCCAAGAGATCCAGGAAATACAGATGTAACTATGTGAGATGAATTAACAGAACACTAAGCATTTTCTCAGAAAGCTTCTTTCCAGATTTCATCTGAGGATATTTCCTTTTTCACCATAGCCCTCTATGGGCTTCCAAATATCACTTTGCCAATTCCACAAGAACTGTCTTAGCGAAAGGCTTCTTGAGGGGAAAGCTGTAACTCTGTGAGATGATTTCACAGAAGACAAAGAAGTTTCTCAGAAAGCTTCCTTCTCTTTGTTATCGGAGGATATTTCCTTTAGCCCTATAGACTTCCAAGGGATCCGAAATATCTGTACTCAGATTCCACAGAAATAAGGCTAGCAAAGAGATCCACGAAATGCAGTGGTAACTTTGTGAGATGAATTAACAGAACACTAAGCAGTTTCTCAGAAAGCTTCTTTCCAGATTTCATCTGAGGATATTTCGTTTTTCACCATCGCCCTCTATGGGCTTCCAAATATCACTTTGCCAATTCCACAAGAACTGTCTTAGCGAAAGGCTTCTTGAGGGGAAAGCTGTAACTGTGTGAGATGATTTCACAGAACACAAAGAAGTTTCTCAGAAAGCTTCTTTCTCTTTGTTTTCGGAGGTTATTTCCTTTGGCCCTATAGTCTTCTAAGGGATCCGAAATATCTGTTCTCAGATTCCACAGAAATAAGGCTAGCAAAGAGATCCACGAAATACAGATGTAACTCTGTGAGTGGAAGTCACACATCACAGAGCAGTTTCTCAGAAAACTTCTTTCCAGATTTCATCTGAAGATATTTCCTTTTTCACCATAGCCCTCTATTGGCTTCCAAATATCATTTTGCCATTTCCACAAGAAGTGTCTTTGCGAAAGGTTTCTTGAGGAGAAAGCTGTAACTGGGTGAGATGATTTCACAGAACACAAAGAAGTTTCTCAGAAAGCTTCTTTCTCTTTGGTAACGGAGGATATTTCCTTTGGCCCTATAGTCTCGAAACGGTTCCGAAATATCTGTTCTCCGAATCCACAGAAATAACGCTATCAAAGAGATCCACGAAATACAGATGTAACGTTCTGAGATGAATTAACAGAACACTAAGCAGTTTCTCAGAAAGCTTCTTCCCAGATTTCATCTGAGGTATTTCCTTTTTCACCATAGCCCTCTATGGGCTCAAAATATCACTTTGCCAATTCCACAAGAACTGTCTTAGCGAAAGGCTTCTTGAGGGGAAAGTTGTAACTCTGTGAGATGATTTCACAGAACACAAAGAAGTTTCTCAGAAAGCTTCTTTCTCTTTGTTATCGGAGGATATTTCCTTTGGCCCTATAGTCGTGAAAGGGATCCGAATTATCTGTTCTCAGATTCCTCAGAAATAAGGCTAGCAAAGATATCCACGAAATACAGATGTAACTCTGTCAGTGGAAGTCAAACATCACTGAGCAGTTTCTCAGAAATATTCTTTCCAGATTTCATCTGAGCATATTTCCTTTTTCACAATAACCCTCTATGGGCTTCCAAATATCACTTTGCCAATTCCACAAGAACTGTCTTAGCGAAAGGCTTCTTGAGGGGAAAGCTGTAACTCTGTGAGATGATTTCACAGAACACAAAGAAGTTTCTCAGAAAGCTTCTTTCTCTTTGTTATCGGAGGATGTTTCCTTTGGCCCTAGAGTCTTCAAAGGGATCTGAAATATCTGTTCTCAGATTCCACAGAAATAAGGCTAGCAAAGAGATCCACGAAATACAGATGTAACTTTGTGAGATGAATTAACAGAACACTAAGCAGTTTCTCAGAAACCTTCTTTCCAGATTTCATCTGAGGATATTTCCTTTTTCACCATAGCCCTCTATGGGCTTCCAACTATCACTTTGCCAATTCAACAAGAACTGTCTTAGTGAAAGGCTTCTTGAGGGGAAAGCTGTAACTCTGTGAGATTATTTCACAGAACACAAAGAAGTTTCTCAGAAAGCTTGTTTCTCTTTGTTATCGGAGGATATTTCCTTTGGCCCTATAGTCTTGAAAGGGATTCGAATTATCTGTTCTCAGATTCCTCAGAAATAAGGATAGCAAAGATATCCACGAAATACAGATGTAACTCTGTCAGTGGAATTCAAACATCACAGAGAAGTTTCTCAGAAAGATTCTTTCCAGATTTCATCTGAGCATATTTCCTTTTTCACAATAACCCTCTATGGGCTTCCAAATATCACTTTGCCAATTCCACAAGAACTGTCTTAGCGAAAGGCTTCTTGAGGGGAAAGCTGTAATTCTGTGAGATGATTTCACAGAACACAAAGACGTTTCTCAGAAAGCTTCTTTCTCTTTGTTATCGGAGGATATTTCCTTTTGCCCTATAGTCTTTAAAGGGATCCGAAATATCTGTTCTCAGATTCCAGAGAAATAAGGCTAGCAAAGAGATCCACGAAATACAGATGAAACTCTGTGAGTGGAAGTCACAAATCACAGAGCAGTTTCTCAGAAAGCTTCTTTCCAGATTTCATCGGAGGATATTTCCCTTTTCACCATAGCCCTCAATGGGCTTCCAAATATCACTTTGCCAATTCCACAAGAACTGTCTTAGCGAAAGGCGTCTTGAGGGGAAAGCTGTAACTCTGTGAGATGATTTCACAGAACACAAAGAAGTTTCTCAGCAAGCTTCTTTGTCTTTGTATTGGTGGATATTTCCTTTGGCCCTATAGTCTTCAAAGGGATCCGAAATGTCTGTTCTCAGATTCCTCAGAAATAAGGCTAGCAAAGAGATCCACGGAACAGAGATGTAACTCTGTGAGTGGAAGTCACACATCATAGAGCAGTTTCTCAGAAAGCTTCTTTCCAGATTTCAACTTTGGATATTTCCTTTTTCACCATAGCCCTGTATGGGCTTCGAAATATCACTTTGCCAATTCCACAAGAACTGTGTTAGCGAAAGGCTTCTTGAGGGGTAAGCTGTAACTCTGTGAGATGATTTCACAGAACACAAAGAAGTTTCTCAGAAAGCTTCTTTCTCTTTGTTATCGGAGGATATTTGCATTGCCCCAAAAGTCTATAAAGGGATCCCAAATATCTGTTCTCAGATTCCACAGAAATAAGGCTAGCAAAGAGATCCACGAAATACAGATGTAATTCTGTGAGTGGAAGTCAATAATCACAGAGCAGTTTCTCAGAAAGCTTCTTTCCAGATTTCATCTGAGGATATTTCCTTTTTCACCATAGCCCTCTATGGGCTTCCAAATATCACTTTGCCAATTCCACAAGAAGTGTCTTTGCGAAAGGTTTCTTGAGGGGAAAGCTGTAACTCTGTGAGATGATTTCACAGAACACAAAGAAGTTTCTCAGAAAGCTTCTTTCTCTTTGTTATCAGAGGATATTTCCTTTGGCCCTATAGTCTTCAAAGGGATCCGAAATATCTGTTCTCAGATTCCACAGAAATCATGCTAGCAAAGAGATCCACGAAATACAGATGTAACTCTGTGAGTGGAAGTCACACATCACAGAGCAGTTTCTCAGAAAGCTTCTTTCCAGATTTCATCTGAGGATATTTCCTTTTTCACCATAGCCCTCTATGGGCTTCCAAATATCACTTTGCCAATTCCACAAGAACTGTCTTAGCGAAAGGCTTCTTGAGGGGAAAGCTGTAACTCTGTGAGATGATTTCACAGAACACAAAGAAGTTTCTCAGAAAGTTTCTTTCTCTTTGTTATCGGAGGATATTTCCTTTGGCACGATAGTCTTCAAAGGGATCCGAAATATCTGTTCTTAGATTCCACAGAAATAAGGCTAGCAAACAGATCCACGAAATACAGATGTAACTCTGGGAGATGAATTAACAGAACACTAAGCAGTTTCTCAGAAAGCTTCTTTCCAGATTTCATCTGAGGATATTTCCTTTTTCACCATAGCCCTCTGAGGGCTTCCAAATATCACATTGCCAATTCCACAAGAACTGTCTTAGCGAAAGGCTTCTTGAGGGGAAAGCTGTAACTCTGTGAGATTATTTCAAAGAACACGAAGAATTTTCTCAGAAAGCTTCTTTCTCTTTGTTATCGGAGGATATTTCCTTTGGCCCTATAGTTTTCAAAGGGATTCGAAATATCTGTTCTCAGATTCCACAGAAATAAGGCTAGCCAAGAGATCCAGGAAATACAGATGTAACTATGTGAGATGAATTAACAGAACACTAAGCATTTTCTCAGAAAGCTTCTTTCCAGATTTCATCTGAGGATATTTCCTTTTTCACCATAGCCCTCTATGGGCTTCCAAATATCACTTTGCCAATTCCACAAGAACTGTCTTAGCGAAAGGCTTCTTGAGGGGAAAGCTGTAACTCTGTGAGATGATTTCACAGAAGACAAAGAAGTTTCTCAGAAAGCTTCTTTCCCTTTGTTATCGGAGGATATTTCCTTTAGCCCTATAGACTTCCAAGGGATCCGAAATATCTGTACTCAGATTCCACAGAAATAAGGCTAGCAAAGAGATCCACGAAATGCAGTGGTAACTTTGTGAGATGAATTAACAGAACACTAAGCAGTTTCTCAGAAAGCTTCTTTCCAGATTTCATCTGAGGATATTTCGTTTTTCACCATCGGCCTCTATGGGCTTCCAAATATCACTTTGCCAATTCCACAAGAACTGTCTTAGCGAAAGGCTTCTTGAGGGGAAAGCTGTAACTTTGTGAGATGATTTCACAGAACACAAAGAAGTTTCTCAGAAAGCTTCTTTCTCTTTGTTTTCGGAGGTTATTTCCTTTGGCCCTATAGTCTTCTAAGGGATCCGAAATATCTGTTCTCAGATTCCACAGAAATAAGGCTAGCAAAGAGATCCACGAAATACAGATGTAACTCTGTGAGTGGAAGTCACACATCACAGAGCAGTTTCTCAGAAAACTTCTTTCCAGATTTCATCTGAAGATATTTCCTTTTTCACCATAGCCCTCTATGGGCTTCCAAATATCATTATGCCATTTCCACAAGAAGTGTCTTTGCGAAAGTTTTCTTGAGGAGAAAGCTGTAACTGTGTGAGATGATTTCACAGAACACAAAGAAGTTTCTCAGAAAGCTTCTTTCTCTTTGGTAACGGAGGATATTTCCTTTGGCCCTATAGTCTCGAAAGGGTTCCGAAATATCTGTTCTCCGAATCCACAGAAATAACGCTATCAAAGAGATCCACGAAATACAGATGTAACGTTCTGAGATGAATTAACAGAACACTAAGCAGTTTCTCAGAAAGCTTCTTTCCAGATTTCATCTGAGGTATTTCCTTTTTCACCATAGCCCTCTATGGGCTCAAAATATCACTTTGCCAATTCCACAAGAACTGTCTTAGCTAAAGGCTTCTTGAGGGGAAAGCTGTAACTCTGTGAGATGATTTCACAGAACACAAAGAAGTTTCTCAGAAAGCTTCTTTCTCTTTGTTATCGGAGGATATTTCCTTTTGCACTATAGTCTTCAAAGGGATCCGAAATATTTGTTCTCCGATTCCACAGAAATAAGGCTAGCAAAGAGATCCACAAAATACAGATGTAACTCTGTGAGTGGAAGTCACACATCACACAGCAGTTTCTCAGAAAGTTTCTTTCCAGATTTCATCTGAGGATATTTCCTTTTTCACCATAGCCCTCTATGGGCTTCGAAATATCACTTTGCCAATTGCACAAGAACTGTCTTAGCGAAAGGCTTCTTGAGGGGAAAGCTGTAACTCTGTGAGATGATTTCACGGAACACCAAGAAGTTTCTCAGAAATCTACTTTCTCTTTGTTATCGGAGGATATTTCCTTTTGACCTATAGTCTTCAAAGGGATCCGAAATATCTGTTCTCCGATTCCACAGAAATAAGGCTAGCAAAGAGATGCACGAAATACAGATGTAACTCTGTGAGTGGAAGTCACACATCACAGAGCAGTTTCTCAGAAAGCTTCTTTCCAGATTTCACCTGAGGATATTTCCTTTTTCACCATAGCCCTCTGTGGGCTTCCAAATATCACTTTGCCAATTCCACAAGAACTGTCTTAGCGAAAGGCTTCTTGAGGGGAAAGCTGTAACTCTGTGAGATTATTTCACAGAACACAAAGAAGTTTCTCAGAAAGCTTCTTTCTCTTTGTTATCGGAGGATATTTCCTTTGGCCCTATAGTTTTCAAAGGGATTCGAAATATCTGTTCTCAGATTCCACAGAAATAAGGCTAGCAAAGAGATCCAGGAAATACAGATGTAACTCTGTGAGATGAATTAACAGAACACTAAGCATTTTCTCAGAAAGCTTCTTTCCAGATTTCATCTGAGGATATTTCCTTTTTCACCGTAGCCCTCTATGGGCTTCCAAATATCACTTTGCCAATTCCACAAGAACTGTCTTAGCGAAAGGCTTCTTGAGCGGAAAGCTGTAACTCTGTGAGATGATTTCACAAAAGACAAAGAAGTTTCTCAGAAAGCTTCTTTCTCTTTGTTTTCGGAGGTTATTTCCTTTGGCCCTATAGTCTTCTATGGGATCCGAAATATCTGTTCTCAGATTCCACAGAAATAAGGCTAGCAAAGAGATCCACGAAATACAGATGTAACTCTGTGAGTGGAAGTCACACATCACAGAGCAGTTTCTCAGAAAACTTTTTTCCAGATTTCATCTGAAGATAATTCCTTTTTCACCATAGCCCTCTATGGGCTTCCAAATATCACTTTGCCATTTCCACAGGAAGTGTCTTTGAGAAAGGCTTCTTGAGAGGAAAGCTGTAACTGTGTGAGATGATTTCACAGAACACAAAGAAGTTTCTCAGAAAGCTTCTTTCTCTTTGGTAACGGAGGATATTTCCTTTGGCCCTATAGTCTCGAAAGGGTTCCGAAATATCTGTTCTCCGAATCCACAGAAATAACGCTATCAAAGAGATCCAAGAAATACAGATGTAACTTTGTGAGATGAATTAACAGAACACTAAGCAGTTTCTCAGAAAGCTTCTTTCCAGATTTCATCTGAGGTATTTCCTTTTTCACCATAGCCCTCTATGGGCTTCAAAATATCAGTTTGCCAATTCCACAAGAACTGTCTTAGCGAAAGGCTTCTTGAGGGGAAAGCTGTAAATCTGTGAGATGATTTCAGAGAACACAAAGAAGTTTCTCAAAAAGCTTCTTTCTCTTTGTTATCAGAGTATAATTTCTTTGGCCCTAGAGTCTTCAAAGGGATCCGAAATATCTGTTCTCAGATTCCACAGCAAAAAGGCTAGCAAAGAGATCCACGGAACAGAGATGTAACTCTGTGAGTGGAAGTCACACATCATAGAGCAGTTTCTCAGAAAGCTTCTTTCCAGATTTCAACTTTGGATATTTCCTTTTTCACCATAGCCCTCTATCGGCTTCGAAATATCACTTTGCCAATTCCACAAGAACTGTGTTAGCGAAAGGCTTCTTGAGGGGAAAGCTGTAACTCTGTGAGATGATTTCACAGAACACAAAGATTTTTCTCAGAAAGCTTCTTTCTCTCTGTTATCGGAGGATATTTGCATTGGCCCAATAGTCTATAAAGGGATCCCAAATATCTGTTCTCAGATTCCACAGAAATAAGGCTAGCAAAGAGATCCACGAAATACAGATGTAATTCTGTGAGTGGAAGTCAATAATCACAGAGCAGTTTCTCAGAAAGCTTCTTTCCAGATTTCATCTGACGATATTTCCTTTTTCACCGTAGCCCTCTATGGGCTTCCAAATATCACTTTGCCAATTCCACAGGAAGTGTCTTTGCGAAACGTTTCTTGAGGGGAAAGCTGTAACTCTGTGAGATGATTTCACAGAACACAAAGAAGTTTCTCAGAAAGCTTCTTTCTCTTTGTTATCAGAGGATATTTCCTTTGGCCCTATAGTCTTCAAAGGGATCCGAAATATCTGTTCTCAGATTCCACAGAAATCAAGCTAGCAAAGAGATCCACGAAATACAGATGTAACTCTGTGAGTGGAAGTCACACATCACAGAGCAGTTTCTCAGAAAGCTTCTTTCCAGATTTCATCTGAGGTTATTTCCTTTTTCACCATAGCCCTCTATTGGCTTCCAAATATCACTTTGCCAATTAAACAAGAACTGTCTTAGCGAAAGGCTTCTGGAGGGGAAAGCTGTAGCTCTGTGAGATGATTTCACAGAACACAATAAAGTTCTCAGAAAGCTTCTTTCTCTTTGTTATCGGAGGATATTTCCTTTGGCCCTATAGTCTTCAAAGGGATCCGAAATATCTTTTCTGAGATAAACAGAAATAAGGTTAGCAAAGAGATCCACGAAATCGAGATGTAACTCTGTGAGATGAATTAACAGAACACTAAGCAGTTTCTCAGAAAACTTCTTTCCAGATTTCATCTGAGGATATTTCCTTTTTCAACATAGCCCTCTGAGGGCTTCCAAATATCACTTTGCCAATTCCACAAGAAATGTCTTAGCGAAAGGCTTCTTCAGGGGAAAGCTGTAACTCTGTCAGATGATTTCAGAGATCACAAAGAAGTTTCTCAGAAAGCTTCTTTCTCTTTGTTATCGAAGGATATTTCCTTTGGCCCTATAGTCTTCAAACGGATCCGAAATATCTGTTCTCAGATTCCACAGAAATAAGGCTAGCAAAGAGATCCACGAAATACAGATGTAGCTCTGTGAGATGAATTATGAGAACACTAAGCAGTTTCTCAGAAAGCTTCTTTCCAGATTTCATCTGAGGATAATTCCTTTTTCTCCATAGCCCTGTACGGGCTTCCAAATATCACTTTGCCAATTCCACAGGAACTGTCTTAGCGAAAGGCTTCTTGAGGGGAAAGCTGCAACTCTGTGAGATGATTTCATAGAACACAAAGAAGTTTCTCAGAAAGCTTCTTTCTCTTTGTGATCGGAGGATATTTCCTTTGGCCCTATAGTCTTCAAAGGGATCCGAAATATCTGTGTTCCGATTCCACAGAAATAAGGCTAGCAAAGAGATCGACGAAATACAGATGTAACTTTGTGAGATGAATTAACAGAACACTAAGCAGTTTCTCAGAAAGCTTCTTTCCAGATTTCATCTGAGGATATTTCCTTTTTTACCATAGCCCTCTATGGGCTTCCAAATATCACTTTGCCAGTTAAACAAGAACTGTCTTAGCGAAAGGCTTCTTGAGGGGAAAGCTGTAGCTCTGTGAGATGATTTCACATAACACAATAAAGTTCTCAGAAAGCTTCTTTCTCTTTGTTATCGGAGGATATTTCCTTTGGCCCTATAGTCTTCAAAGGGATCCGAAATATCTTGTCTGAGATCCACAGAAATAAGGCTAGCAAAGAGATCCACGAAATACAGATGTAACTCTGTGAGGTGAATTAACAGAACACTAAGCAGTTTCTCAGAAAACTTCTTTACAGATTTCATCTGAGGATATTTCCTTTTTCAACATAGCCCTCTGAGGGCTTCCAAATATCACTTTGCCAATTCCACAAGAAATGTCTTAGCGAAAGGCTTCTTCAGGGGAAAGCTGTAACTCTGTCAGATGATTTCAGAGATCACAAAGAAGTTTCTCAGAAAGCTTCTTTCTCTTTGTTATCGAAGGATATTTCCTTTGGCCCTATAGTCTTCAAACGGATCCGAAATATCTGTTCTCAGATTCCACAGAAATAAGGCTAGCAAAGAGATCCACGAAATAAAGATGTAGCTCTGTGAGATGAATTATGAGAACACTAAGCAGTTTCTCAGAAAGCTTCTTTCCAGATTTCATCGGAGGATAATTCCTTTTTCACCATAGCCCTGTACGGGCTTCAAAATATCACTTTGCCAATTCCACAGGAAATGTCTTAGCGAAAGGCTTCTTGAGGGGAAAGCTGTAACTCTGTGAGATGATTTCACAGAATACGAAGAAGTTTCTCAGAAAGCTTCTTTCTCTTTGTTATCAGAGGATATTTTCTTTGGCCCTATAGTCTTCTAAGGTATCCGAAATATCTGTTCTCAGATTCCACAGAAATAAGGCTAGCAAAGAGAACCACGAAATACAGAGGTAACTTTGTGAGATTAATTAATAGAACACTAAGCAGTTTCTCAGAAAGCTTCTTTCCAGATTTCATCTGAGGATATTTCCTTTTTAACCATAGCCCTCTAAGGGCTTCCAAATACCACTTTGCCAATTCCACAAGAACTGTCTTAACGAAAGGCTTCTTGAGGGGAAAGCTGTAACTCTGTGAGATGATTTCACAGAACACAAAGCAGTTTCTCAGAAAGCTTCTTCCTCTTTGTTATCGGAGGATATTTCCATTGGCCCTATAGTCTTCAAAGGGATCCGAAATATCTGTTCTCAGGTTCCACAGAAATAAGGCTAGCAAAGAGATCCAAGAAATACAGATGTAACTCTGTGAGTGGAAGTCACAAATCACAGAGCACTTTCTCAGAAAGCTTCTTCCCAGATTTCATCTGAGGATATTTCCTTTTTCAACATAGCCCTCTATGGTATTCCAAATATCACTTTGCCAATTCCACAAGAAATGTCTTAGCGAAAGGCTTCTTGAGGGGAAACCTGTAACTCTGTGAGATGATTTCACAGAACACAAAGAAGTTTCTCAGAAAGCTTCTTTCTCTTTGTTATCGGAGGATATTTCCTTTGGCCCTATAGTCTTCAAAGGGATCCGAAATATCTGTTCTCAGATTCCACAGGAATAAGGCTAGGAAAGAGATCCACGAAATACAGATGTAACATTGTGAGATGAATTAACAGGACACTAAGCAGTTTCTCAGAAAGCTTCTTTCCAGATTTCATCTGAGGATATTTCCTTTTTCAACATAGCCCTCTATGGGCTTCCAAATATCACTTTGCCAATTCCACAAGAACTGTCTTAGCGAAAGGCTTCTTGAGGGGAAACCTGTAACTCTGTGAGATGATTTCACAGAACACAAAGAAGTTTCTCAGAAAGCTTCCTTCTCTTTGTTATCGGGGGATATTTCCTTTGGCCCTATAGTCTTCAAAGGGATCCGAAATATCTGTTCTCAGATTCCACAGGAATAAGGCTAGCAAAGAGATCCACGAAATACAGATAACATTGTGAGATGAATTAACAGGACACTAAGCAGTTTCTCAGAAAGCTTCTTTCCAGATTTCATCTGAGGATATTTCCTTTTTCACCATAGCCCTCTATGGGCTTCCAAATATCACTTTGCCAATTCCACAAGAACTGTCTTAGCGAAAGGCTTCTTGAGGGGAAAGCTGTAACTTTGTGAGATGATTTCACAGAACACAAAGAAGTTTCTCAGAAAGCTTCTTTCTCTTTGTTATAGGAGGATATTTCCTTTGGCACTATAGTCTTCAAAGGGATCCGAAATATCTGTTCTTAGATTCCACAGAAATAAGGCTAGCAAAGAGATCCACGAAATACAGATGTAACTCTGTGAGATGAATTAACAGAACACTAAGCAGTTTCTCAGAAAGCTTCTTTCCGGATTTCATCTGAGGATATTTCCTTTTTCACCATAGCCCTCTATGGGCTTCCAAATATCACTGTGCCAATTCCACAAGAACTGTCTTAGCGAAAGGCTTCTTGAGGGGAAAGCTGTAACTCTGTGAGATGATTTCACAAAAGACAAAGAAGTTTCTCAGAAAGCTTCTTTCTCTTTGTTATCGGAGGATATTTCCTTTAGCCCTATAGACTTCCAAGGGATCCGAAATATCTGTACTCAGATTCCACAGAAATAAGGCTAGCAAAGAGATCCACGAAATACACAGGTAACTTTGTGAGATGAATTAACAGAACACTAAGCAGTTTCTCAGAAAGCTTCTTTCCAGATTTCATCTGAGGATATTTCCTTTTTCACCATAGCCCTCTATGGGTTCCAAATATCACTTTGCCAATTCCACAAGAACTGTCTTAGCGAAAGGCTTCTGGAGGGGAAGCTGTAACTCTGTGAGATGATTTCACAGAACACAAAGAAGTTTCTCAGAAAGCTTCTTTCTCTTTGTTATCGGAGTATATTTCCTTTGGCCCTATAGTCTTAAAAATGATCCGAACTATCTGTTCTCAGATTCCACAGAAATAAGGCTATCAAAGAGATCCACGAAATACAGATGTACTCTGTTAGTGGAAGTCAATAATCTCAGAGCAGTTTCTCAGAAAGCTTCTTTCCAGATTTCATCTGAGGATATTTCCTTTTTCACCATAGCCCTCTATGGGCTTCCAAATATCACTTTGCCGATTCCACAAGAAGTGTCTTTGCGAAAGGCTTCTTGAGGTGAAAGCTATAACTCTGTCAGATGATTTAACAGAACACAAAAAGTGTCTCTGAAAGCTTCTTTTTCTTTGTTATCAGAGGATATTTCCTTTGGACCTACAGTCTTGAAATTGTTCCGAAATATCTGTTCTCAGATTCCACAGAAATAAGGCTCGCGAAGAGATCCACGAAATACAGATGTAACTCTTTGAGATGAATTAACAGAACACTAAGCAGTTTCGCAGAAAGCTTCTTTCCAGATTTCATCTGAGGATATTTCCTTTTTCAACATAGCCCTCTATGGGCTTCCAAATATCACTTTGCCTATTCCACAAGAACTGTCTTTGCGAAAGGCTTCTGGAGGGGAAAGCTGTAACTCTGTGAGATGATTTCAAAGAACACAAAGAAGTTTCTCAGAAAGCTTCTTTCTCTTTGTTATCGGAGGATATTTCCTTTGGCCCTCAAAGGGATCCGAAACATCTATTCTCCGATTCCACAGAAATAAGGTTAGCAAAGAGATCCACGAAATACAGATGTATCTTTGTGAGATGAATTAACAGAACACGAAGCAGTTTCTCGGAAAGCTTCTTTCCAGATTTCATCTGAGGATATTTCCTTTTTCACCATAGCCCTTCATGGGTTTCAGAATATCAATTTGCCAATTCCACAAGAACTGTCTTCGCTAAAGGTTTCTTGAGGGGAAAGCTGTAACTCTGTGAGATGATTTCACAGAACACAAAGTAGTTTCTCAGAAAGCTTCTTTCTCTTTGTTATCGGAGGATATTTCCTTTGGCCCTATAGTCTTCAAAAGGATCCGAAATATCTGTTCTCAGATTCCACAGAAATAAGGCTATCAAAGAGATCCACGAAATACAGATGTACTCTGTTAGTGGAAGTCAATAATCACAGAGCAGTTTCTCAGAAAGCTTCTTTCCAGATTTCATCTGAGGATATTTCCTTTTTCACCATAGCCCTCTATGGGCTTCCAAATATCACTTTGCCAATTCCACAAGAAGTGTCATTGCGAAAGACTTCTTGAGCGGAAAGCTGTAACTCTGTGAGATGATTTCACAGAACACAAAGAAGTTTCTCAGAAAGCTTCTTTCTCTTTGTTATCAGAGGATATTTCCTTTGGACCTATAGTCTTCAAAGGGATCCGAAATATCTGTTCTCAGATTCCACAGAAATAAGACTAGCAAAGAGATCCACGAAACACGGATGTAACTTTGTGAGTGGAAGTCACACATCACAGAGCAGTTTCTCAGAAAGCTACTTTCCAGCTTTCATCTGAGGATATTTCCTTTTTCAACATAGCCCTGTAGGGGCTTCCATATATCACTTTGCCAATTCCACAAGAACTGTCTTAGCGAAAGGCTTCTTGAGGGGAAAGCTGTAACTCTGTCAGATGATTTCACAGAACACAAAGAAGTTTCTCAGAACGCTTCTTTCTCTTTGTTATGGAGGATATTTCCTTTGGCCCTATAATCTTGAAAGGGATCCGAAATATCTGTTCTCAGATTCCACAGAAATAAGGCTAGCAAAGAGATCCATGAAATACAGATGTAACTCTGTTAGTGGAAGTCAATAATCACAGAGCAGTTTCTCAGAAAGCTTCTTTCCAGATTTCATCTGAGGATATTTGCTTTTTCACCTTAGCCCTCTATGGGCGTCCAAATATCACTTTGCCAATTCCACAGGAAGTGTCTTTGGGAAAGGCTTCTGGAGGGGAAAGCTGTAACTCTGTGAGATGATTTCACAGAACACAAAGAAGTTTCTCAGAAAGCTTCTTTCTCTTTGTTATCAGAGGATATTTCCTTTGGCCCTATAGTCTTGAAAGGGATCCGAAATATCTGTTCTGAGATTCCACAGAAATAAGGCTCGCAAAGAGATCCACGAAATACAGATGTAACTCTGTGAGATGAATTAACAGATCACTAAGCAGTTTCTCAGAAAGCTTCATTCCAGATTTCCTCTGAGGATATTTCCTTTATCACCATAGCCCTCTATGGGCTCCCAAATATCACTTTGCCAATTCCACAAGAACTGTCTTAGCGAACGGATTCTTGAGGGGAAGCTGTAACTCTGTGAGATGATTTCACAGAAGACAAAGAATTTTCTCAGAAAGCTTCTTTCTCTTTGTAATCGGAGGATATTTACTTGGCCCTATATTCTTCAAAGGGATCCGAAATATCTCTTCTCCGATTCCACAGAAATAAGGTTAGCAAAGAGATCCACGAAATACAGATGTAACTTTGGGAGATGAATTAACAGAACACTAAGCAGTTTCTCGGAAAGCTTCTTTCCAGATTTCATCCTAGGATATTACCTTTTTCACCATAGCCCTTTATGGGCCACAGAATATCAATTTGCCAATTCCACAAGAACTGTCTTAGCGAAAGGCTTCTTGAGGGGAAAGCTGTAACTCTGTGAGATGATTTCACAGAACACAAAGAAGTTTCTCAGAAAGCTTCTTTCTCTTTGTTATCAGAGGATATTTCCTTTTGCCCTATAGTCTTCAAAAGGATCCGAAATATCTGTTCTCAGATTCCACTGAAATAAGGCTATCAAAGAGATCCACGAAATACAGATGTACTCTGTTAGTGGAAGTCAATAATCACAGAGCTGTTTCTCAGAAAGCTTCTTTCCAGATTTCATCTGAGGATATTTCCTTTTTCACCATAGCCCTGTATGGCTTTCCAAATATCACTTTGCCAATTCCACAAGAACTGTATTAGCGAAAGGCTTCTTGAGGGGAAAGCTGTAACTCTGTGAGATGATTTCACAGAACACAAAGAAGTTTCTCAGAAAGCTTCTTTCTCTTTGTTATCAGAGGATATTTCCTTTGGCCCTATAGTCTTCAAAGGGATCCGAAATATCTGTTCTTCTATTCCACAGAAATAAGGCTAGCAAAGAGATCCACGAAATACAGATGTAACTTTGGGAGATGAATTAACAGAACACTAAGCAGTTTCTCAGCAAGCTTCTTTCCAGATTTCATCTGAGGATATTTCCTTTTTCACCGTAGCCCTATGTGGGCTTCCAAATATCACTTTGCCAATACCACAAGAACTGTCTTAGCGTAAGGCTTCTTAAGGAGAAAGCTGTAACTCTGTGAGATGATTTCACAGAACACAAAGAAGTTCCTCAGAAAGCTTCTTTCTCTTTGTTATCGGAGGATATTTCTTTGGCCCTATAGTCTTCAAAGGGATCCGAAATATCTGTTCTCAGATTCCACAGAAATAAGGCTAGCAAAGAGATCCATGAAATACAGATGTAACTCTGTTAGTGGAAGTCAATAATCACAGAGCATTTTCTCAGAAACCTTCTTTCCAGATTTCATCTGAGGATATTTCCTTTTTCACCATAGCCCTGTAAGGGCTTACAAATATCACTTTGCCAATTCCACAAGAAGTGTCTTTGCGGAAGGCTTCTTGAGGGGAAAGCTGTAACTCTGTGAGATGATTTCACAGAACACAAAGAAGTTTCTCAGAAAGCTTCTTTCTCTTTGTTATCGGAGGATATTTCCTTTGGCCCTACAGTCATGAAATGGTTCCGAAATATCTGTTCTCAGATTCCACAGAAATAAGGCTCGCAAAGAGATCCACGAAATACAGATGTAACTCTGTGAGATGAATTAACAGAACACTAAGCCGTTTCTCAGAAAGCTTCTTTACAGATTTCATCTGAGGATATTTCCTTTTTCACCTTAGCCTTCTATGGGCTTGCAAATATCACTTTGCCAATTCCACAGGAACTGTCTTAGTGAAAGTCTTCTTGAAGGGAAAGCTGTAACTCTGTGAGATGATTTCACAGAACACAAAGAAGTTTCTCAGAAAACTTCTTTCTGTGTTTTATTGGAGGATACTTCCTTTGGACCTATAGTCTTCAAAGGGATCCGAAATATCTGTTCTCAGATTCCACAGAAATAAGGCTAGCAAAGAGATCCACGAAATACAGAGGTACCTTTGTGAGATGAATTAACAGATCACTAAGCAGTTTCTCAGAAAGCTTCTTTCCATATTTCATCTGAGGATATTTCCTTTATCACCGTAGCCCTCTATGGGCTTCCAAATATAACTGGCCAATTCCACAAGAACTGTCTTAGCGAAAGGCTTCTTGAGGGGAAGCTGTAACTCTGTGAGATGATTTCACAGAACACAAAGAAGTTTCTCAGAAAGCTTCTTTCTCTTTGTAATCGGAGGATATTTCCTTTGGCCCTATAGTCTTCAAAGAGATCCGAAATATCTATTCTCCGATTCCACAGAAATAAGGTTAGCAAAGAGATCCACGAAATAGAGATGTAACTTTGTGAGATGAATTAACAGAACACTAAGCAGTTTCTCGGAAAGCTTCTTCCAGATTTCATCTGAGGATATTTCCTTTTTCACCATAGCCCTTTATGGGCTTGAGAATATCAATTTGCCAATTCCACAAGAACTGTCTTAGCGAAAGGTTTCTTGAGGGGAAAGCTGTAACTCTGTGAGATGATTTCACAGAACACAAAGAAGTTTCTCAGAAAGCTTCTTTCTCTTTGTTATCGGAGGATATTTCCTTTGGCCCTATAGTCTTCAAAAGGATCCGAAATATCTGTTCTCAGATTAAACAGAAAAAAGGCTATCGAAAAGATCCACGAAATACAGATGTACTCTCTTACTGGAAGTCAATAATCGCAGAGCAGTTTCTCAGAAAGCTTCTTTCCAGATTTCATCTGAGGATATTTCCTTTTTCACCATAGCCCTCTGTGGTCTTCCCAATATCACTTTGCCAATTCCACAATAACTATCTTAGCGAAAGGCTTCTTGAGGGGAAAGCTGTAACTCTGTGAGAAGATTTAACAGAACACAAAGAAGTTTCACAGAAAGCTTCTTTCTCTTTGTTATCAGAGGATATTTTCTTTGGCCATATAGTCTTCAAAGGGATCCGAAATATCTGTTCTCAGATTCCACAGAAATAAGGCTAGCAAAGAGATCCACGGAACACAGATGTAACTCTGTGAGTGGAAGTCACACATCACAGAGCATTTTCTCAGAGAGATTCTTTCCAGATTTCATCTGAGGATAATTCCTTTTTCAACATAGCCCTGTATGGGCTTCCAAATATCACTTTGCCAATTCCACAAGAACTGTCTTAGCGAAAGGCTTCTTGAGGGGAAAGCTGTAACTCTGTGAGATGATTTCAGAGAACACAAAGAAGTTTCTCAGAAAGCTTCTTTCTCTTTGTTATCGGAGGATATTTCCTTTGGCCCTACAGTCTTGAAATGGTTCCGAAATATCTGTTCTCAGATTCCACAGAAATAGGGCTCGCAAAGAGATCCACGAAATACAGATGTAACTCTGTGAGATGAATTAACAGAACACTAAGCAGTTTCTCACAAAGCTTCTTTCCAGATTTCATCTGAGGATATTTCCTTTTTCACCATAGCCCTCTATGGGCTTCCAAATATCAATTTGCCAATTCCAGAAGAACTGTCTTAGCGAAAGGCTTCTTGAGGGGAAAGCTGTAACTCTGTGAGATGATTTCACAGAACACAAAGAAGTTTCTTAGAAAGCTACTTTCTCTTTGTTATCGGAGGATATTTCCTTTGGCCCTATAGTCTTCAAAGGGATCCAAAATATCTGTTCTCAGATTCCACAGAAATAAGGCTAGCAAAGAGATCCATGAAATACAGATGTAACTCTGTTAGTGGAAGTCAATAATCACAGAGCAGTTTCTCAGAAAGCTTCTTTCCAGATTTCATCTGAGGATATTTGCTTTTTCACCACAGCCCTCTATGGGCTTCCAAATATCACTTTGCCAATTCCACAAGAAGTGTCTTTTCGAAAAGATTCTTGAAGGAAAGCTGGAACTCTGTGAGATCCTTTCACAGAACACAAAGAAGTTTATCAGAATGCTTCTTTCTCTTTGTTATCGGAGGATATTTCCTTTGGCCCTATAGTCTTTAAAGGGATCCGATATATCTATTCTCCGATGCCACAGAAATAAGGTTAGCAAAGAGATCCACGAAATACAGATGTAACTTTGTGAGATGAATTAACAGAACACTAAGCAGTTTCTCGGAGAGCTTCTTTCCAGATTTCATGTGAGGTATTTCCTTTTTCACCATAGACCTCTATGGGCTTCCAAATATCTTTTTGCCAATTCCACAAGAAGTGGCTTAGCAAAAGACTTCTTGAGGGGAAAGCTGAAACTCTGTGAGATGATTTCACAGAACACAAAGAAGTTTCTCAGAAAGCTTCTTTCTCTTTGTTTTCGGAGGATATTTCCTTTGGCCCTATAGTCTTCAAAGGGATCCGAAATATCTGTTCTCAGATTCCACAGAAATAAGGCTATCAAAGAGATCAACGAAATACTGATGTAACTCTGTGAGTGGAAGTCAATAATCACAGAGCAGTTTCTCAGAAAGCTTCTTTCCAGATTTCATCTGAGGATATTTCCTTTATCAACATAGCCCTCTATGGGCTTCCAAATATCACTTTGCCAATTCCACAAGAAGTGTCTTTGCGAAAGGCTTCTTGAGGGAAAAGCTGTAACTCTGTGAGATGATTTCACAGAACACAAAGAAGTTTCTCAGAAAGCTTCTTTCTCTTTGTTATGGGAGGATATTTCCTTTGGCCCTATAGTCTTCAAAGGGATCCGAAATATCTGTTCTCAGATTGCACAGAAATAAGGCTAGCAAAGAAATCAACGAAATACAGATGTAACTGTGTGAGTGGAAGTCACACATCACAGAGCAGTTTCTCAGAAAGCTTCTTTCCAGATTTCATCTGAGGATATTTCCTTTGTCACCATAGCCCTATAGGGGCTTCCAAATATCACTTTGCCAATTCCACAAGAACTGTCTTAGCGAAAGTCTTCTTGAGGGGAAACCTGTAACTCTGAGATATGATTTCACAGAACACAAAGAAGTTTCTCAGAAAGCTTCTTTCTCTTTGTTATCGGAGGATATTTCCTTTGGCCCTATAGTCTTCTAAGGGATCCGAAATATCTGTTCCCCGATTCCACAGAAATAAGGCTAGCAAAGAGATCCACGAAATACAGATGTAACTTTGTGAGGTGAATTAACAGAACACGAAGCAGTTTCTCAGAATGCTTCTTTCCAGATTTCATCTGAGGATATTTCCTTTTTCACCATAGCCCTCTATGGGCTTCCAAATATCACTTTGCCAATTCCACAAGAACTGTCTTAGCGAAAGGCTTCTTGAGGGGAAAGCTGTAACTCTGTGAGATGATTTCACGGAACACAAAGAAGTTTCTCAGAAAGCTTCTTTCTCTTTGTTATCGGAGAATATTTCCTTTGGCCCTATAGTCTTCAAAGGGATCCGAAATATCTGTTCTCAGATTCCACAGAAATAAGGCTAGCAAAGAGATCCACGAAATACAGAGGTAACTTTGGGAGATGAATTAACAGAACACTAAGCAGTTTCTCAGCAAACTTCTTTCCAGATTTCATCTGAGGATATTTCCTTTTTCACCGTAGCCCTCTATGGGCTTCCAAATATCACTTTGCCAATTCCACAAGAACTGTCTTAGCGTAAGGCTTCTTAAGGGGAAAGCTGTAACTCTGTGAGATGATTTCACAGAACACAAAGAAGTTTCTCAGAAAGCTTCTTTCTCTTTGTTGTCGGAGGATATTTCTTTGGCCCTATAGTCTTCAAAGGGATCCGAAATATCTGTTCTCAGATTCCACAGAAATAAGGCTAGCAAAGAGATCCAGGAAATACAGATGTAACTCTGTTAGTGGAAGTCAATAATCACAGAGCAGTTTCTCAGAAACCTTCTTTCCAGATTTCATCTGAGGATATTTCCTTTTTCACCGTAGCCCTGTATGGGCTTACAAATATCCCTTTGCCAATTCCACAAGAAGTGTCTTTCCGAAAAGCTTCTTGAGGGGAAAGCTGTAACTCTGTGAGATGATTTCACAGAACACAAAGAAGTTTCTCAGAAAGCTTCTTTCTCTTTGTTATCGGAGGATATTTCCTTTGGCCCTACAGTCATGAAATGGCTCCGAAATATCTGTTCTCAGATTCCACAGAAATAAGGCTCGCAAAGAGATCCACGAAATACAGATGTAACTCTGTGAGATGAATTAACAGAACACTAAGCAGTTTCTCAGAAAGCTTCTTTCCAGATTTCATCTGAGGATATTTCCTTTTTCACGATAGCCTTCTATGGGCTTGCAAATATCACTTTGCCAATTCCACAAGAACTGTCTTAGTGAAAGGCTTCTTGAAGGGAAAGCTGTAACTATGTGAGATGATTTCATTGAACACAAAGAAGTTTCTCAGAAAACTTCTTTCTCTTTTTTATTGGAGGATATTTCCTTTCGACCTATAGTCTTCAAAGGGATCCGAAATATCTGTTCTCAGATTCCACAGAAATAAGGCTAGCAAAGAGATCCACGAAATACAGAGATACCTTTGTGAGATGAATTAACAGATCACTAAGCATTTTCTCAGAAAGCTTCTTTCCAGATTTCATCTGAGGATATTTCCTTTATCACCATAGCCCTCTATGGGCTTCCAAATATCACTGTCCAATTCCACAAGAACTGTCTTAGCGAAAGGCTTCTTGAGGGGAAGCTGTAACTCTGTGAGATGATTTCACAGAACACAAAGAAGTTTCTCAGAAATCTTCTTTCTCTTTGTAATCGGAGGATATTTCCTTTGGCCCTATAGTCTTTAAAGAGATCCGAAATATCTATTCTCCGATTCCACAGAAATAAGGTTAGCAAAGAGATCCACGAAATAGAGATGTAACTTTGTGAGACGAATTACCAGAACACTAAGCAGTTTCTCGGAAAGCTTCTTTCCAGATTTCATTTGAGGATATTTGCTTTTTCACCATAGCCCTTTATGGGCTTGAGAATATCAATTTGCCAATTCCATAAGAACTGTCTTAGCGAAATGTTTTTTGAGGGGAAAGCTGTAACTCTGTGAGATGATTTCACAGAACACAAAGAAGTTTCTCAGAAAGCTTCTTTCTCTTTGTTATCGGAGGATATTTCCTTTGGCCCTATAGTCTTCAAAAGGATCCGAAATATCTGTTCTCAGATTAAACAGAAAAAAGGCTATCGAAAAGATCCATGAAATACAGATGTACTCTCTTACTGGAAGTCAATAATCGCAGAGCAGTTTCTCAGAAAGCTTCTTTCCAGATTTCATCTGAGGATATTTCCTTTTTCACCATAGCCCTCTGTGGTCTTCCCAATATCACTTTGCCAATTCCACAATAACTATCTTAGCGAAAGGCTTCTTGAGGGGAAAGCTGTAACTCTGTGAGAAGATTTAACAGAACACAAAGAAGTTTCACAGAAAGCTTCTTTCTCTTTGTTATCAGAGGATATTTTCTTTGGCCATATAGTCTTCAAAGGGATCCGAAATATCTGTTCTCAGATTCCACAGAAATAAGGCTAGCAAACAGATACACGAAATACAGATGAAACTCTGTGAGTGGAAGTCACACAACACAGAGCAGATTGTCAGAAAGCTTCTTTCCAGATTTCATCTGAGGATATTTCCTTTTTCACCATAGCCCTCAATAGGCTTCCAAATATCACTTTGCCAATTCCACAAGAACTGTCTTAGCGAAAGGTTTCTTGAGGGGAAAGCTGTAACTCTGTGAGATGATTTCACAGAACACAAAGAAGTTTCTCAGAAAGCTTCTTTCTCTTTGTTATCGGAGGATATTTCCTTTTACCCTATAGTCTTCAAAGGGATCCGAAATGTCTGTTCTCAGATTCCACAGAAATAAGGCTAGCAAAGAGATCCACGAAATACAGTTGTAACTGTGGAAGTGGAAGTCACACATCACAGAGCAGTTTCTCAGAAAGCTTCTTTCCAGATTTCATCTGAGGATATTTCCTTTGTCTCCATAGCCCTATAGGGGCTTCCAAATATCACTTTGCCAATTCCACAAGAACTGTCTTAGCGAAAGGCTTCTTCAGGGGAAAGATGTCACTCTGTGATATGATTTCACAGAACACAAAGAAGTTTCTCAGAAAGCTTCTTACTCTTTCTTATCGGAGGATATTTCCTTTTGCCCTATAGTCTTCAAAGTGATCCGAAATATCTGTTCCCCGATTCCACAGAAATAAGCTAGCAAAGAGATCCACGAAATACCGATGTAAATCTGTGAGTGGAAGTCACACATCACAGAGCAGTTTCTCAGAAAGCTTCTTTCGAGATTTCATCTGAGGATATTTCCTTTTTCACCATAGCCCTCTATGGGCTTCCAAATAACACTCTGCCAATTCCACAAGAACTGTCTTAGGGATAGGCTTATTGACGGGAAAGCTGTAACTCTTTGAAATGATTTCACAGAACACAAAGAAGTTTCTCAGAAAGCTTCTTTCTCTTTGTTATCGGAGGATATTTTCTTTGGCCCTATAGTCTTCAAAGGGATCCGAAATATCTGTTCTCAGATTCCACAGAAATAAGGCTAGCAAAGAGATCCACGAAATACAGATGTAACTTTGTGAGACGAATGAAGAGAACACTAAGCAGTTTCTCAGAAAGCTTCTTTCCAGATTTCATCTGATGATATTTCCTTTTTGACCATAGCCCTCTATGGGCTTAAAATATCTCTTTGCTAATTCCACAAGAACAGTCTTAGCGTAAGGCTTCTTGAGGTGAAAGCTGTAACTCTGTGAGATGATTTCACAGAACACAAAGAAGTTTCTCAGAAAGCTTCTTTCTCTTTGTTATCGTAGGATATTTCCTTTGGCCCTCTAGTCTTCAAAGGGATCCGAATTATCTGTTCTCAGATTCCACAGAAATAAGGCTAGCAATGAGATCCACGAAATACAGATGTAACTTTGTGAGAAGAATTAACAGAACACTAAGCAATTTCTCAGAAAGCTTCTTTCCAGATTTTATCCGGGGATATTTCCTTTTTCACCATAGCCTTCTATCGGCTTCCAAATATCACTTTGCCAATTCAACAAGAACTGTCTTAGCGAAAGGCTTCTTGAGGGGAAAGCTGTAACTCTGTGAGATGATTTCACAGAACACAAAGAAGTTTCTCAGAAAGCTTCTTTCTCCTTGTTATCGGAGGATATTTCCCTTGGCCCTGTAGTCTTCAAAGGGATCCGAAATATCTGTTCTCAGATTCCACAGAAATAACTCTACCGAAGAGATCCACGAAATACAGATGTAACTCTGTGAGTGGAAGTCACACATCACAGAACAGTTTCTGAGAAAGCTTCTTTCCAGATTTCATCTGAGGATATTTCCTTTGTCACCATAGCCCTATAGGGGCTTCCAAATATCACTTTGCCAATTCCACAAGAACTGTCTTAGCGAAAGGCTTCTTGAGGGGAAAGCTGTAACTCTGTGAGATGATTTCACAGAACACGAAGAAGTTACTCAGAAAGCTTCTTTCTCTTTGTTATCGGAGGATATTTCCTTTGGCCCTATAATCTTCAAAGGGATCCGAAACATCTGTTCTCAGATTCTACAGAAATAAGGCTAGCAAAGAGATCCACGAAATACAGATGTAACTCTGTGAGATGAATTAACAGAACACTAAGCAGTTTCTCAGAAAGCTTCTTTCCAGATTTCATCTGAGGATATTTCCTTTTTCACCATAGCCCTCTGTGGGCTTCCACATATCACTTTGCCAATTCCAGAAGAACTGTCTTAGCGAAAGGCTTCTTTAGGGGAAAGCTGTATTTCGGTGAGATGATTTCAAATAACACAAAGAAGTTTCTCAGAAAGCTTCTTTCTCTTTGTTATCGGAGGATATTTCCTTTGGCCCTATAGTATTCAAAGGGATCCGAAACATCTGTTATCAGATTCCACAGAAATAAGCCTAGCAATGAGATCCACGAAATACAGATGTAACTTTGTGAGCTGAATTAACAGAACACTAAGCAGTTTCTCAGAAAGCTTCTTTCCAGATTTCATCTGAGGATATTTCCTTTTTCACCATAGCCCTCTATGGGCTTCCAAATATCACTTTGCCCATTCCACAAGAACTGTCTTAGCGAAAGGCTTCTTCAGGGAAAGCTGTAACTCTGTGAGATGATTTCACAGAACACAAAGAAGTTTCTCAGAAAGCTTCTTTCTCTTTGTTATCGGAGGATATTTCCTTTGGCCCTATATTCTTCAAAGGGATCCTAAATATCTGTTCTCAGATTCCACAGAAATAAGGCTAGCAAAGAGATCCACGAAATACCGATGTAACTCTGGGAGTGGAAGTCACACATCACAGAGCAGTTTCTCAGAAAGCTTCTTTCGAGTTTTCATCTGAGGATATTTCCTTTTTCACCATAGCCCTCTATGGGCTTCCAAATATCACTCTGCCAATTCCACAAGAACTGTCTTAGAGAAAGGCTTATTGACGGGAATGATGAAACTCTGTCAGATGATTTCACAGAACACAAAGAAGTTTCTCAGAAAGCTTCTTTCTCTTTGTTATCGGAGGATATTTACTTTGGCCGTATAGTCTTCAAAGGGATCCGAAATATCGGTTCTCAGATTCCACAGAAATAAGGCTAGCAAAGAGAGACACGAAAAACAGATGTAACACTGTGAGTGTAAGTCACACATCACAGAGCAGTTTCTCAGAAAGCTTCTTTCCAGATTTCATCTGAGGATATTTCCTTTTTTACAATAGCCCTCTAAGGGCTTCCAAATATCACTTTGCCAATTCCAGAAGAACTGTCTTAGCGAAAGGCTTCTTGAGGGGAAATCTGTAACTCTGTGAGATGATTTCACAGAACACAAAGAAGTTTCTCAGAAAGCTTCTTTCTCTTTGTTATCGGAGGATATTTCCTTTGGCCCTAGAGTCTTCAAAGGGATCCGAAATATCTGTTCTCAGATTCCACAGAAATAAGGCTAGCAAAGAGATCCACGAAATACAGATGTAACTTTGTGAGATGAATTAACAGAACACTAAGCAGTTTCTCAGAAACCTTCTTTCCAGATTTCATCTGAGGATATTTCCTTTTTCACCATAGCCCTCTATGGGCTCCCAACTATCACTTTGCCAATTCCACAAGAACTGTCTTAGCGAAAGGCTTCTAGAGGGGAAAGGTGTAACTCTGTGAGATGATTTCACAGAACACAAAGAAGTTTCTCAGAAAGCTTCTTTCTCTTTGTTATCGGAGGATATTTCCTTTGGCCCTATAGTCTTGAAAGGGATCCGAATTATCTGTTCTCAGATTCCTCAGAAATAAGGCTAGCAAAGATATCCACGAAACACAGATGTAACTCTGTCAGTGGAAGTCAAACATCACAGAGCAGTTTCTCAGAAAGCTTCTTTCCAGATTTCATCTGAGCATATTTCCTTTTTCACCATAGCCCTCTAAGGGCTTCCAAATATCACTTTGCCATTCCACAAGAACTGTCTTAGCGGAAGGCTTCTTGAGGGGAAAGCTGTAACTCTGTGAGATGATTTCACAGAACAAAAAGAAGTTTCTCAGAGAGCTTCTTTCTCTTTGTTATCGGAGGATATTTCCTTTTGCCCTATAGTCTTGAAAGGGATCTGAAATATCTGTTCTCAGATTACACAGAAATAAGGCTAGCAAAGAGATCCCCGAAATACAGATGTAACTCTGTGAGTGGAAGTCACAAATCACAGAGCAGTTTCTCAGAAATCTTCTTTCCAGATTTCATCTGAGGATATTTCCTTTTTAACCATAGCCCTCTATGGGCTTCCAAATATCACATTGCCTATTCCACAAGAACTGTCTTAGCGAAAGGCTTCTTGAGGGGAAAGCTGTAACTCTGTGAGATGATTTCACAGAACACAAAGAAGTTTCTCAGAAAGCTTCTTTCTCTTTGCTACCGGAGGATATTTCCTTTGTCCCTATAGTCTTCAAAGGGATCGAAATATCTGTTCTCAGATTCCACAGAAACAAGGCTAGCAAAGAGATCCACGAAATACAGATATAACTCTGTGAAATGAATTAACAGAACATTAAGCAGTTTCTCAGAAAGCTTCTCTAAAGATTTTATCTGAGGATATTTCCTTTTTCACCATAGCCCTCAAAGGGCTTCCAAATATCACTTTGCCAATTCCACCAGAAGTGTCTTAGCGAAAGGCTTCTTTAGGGGAAAGCTTCAACTCTGTGAGATGATATCACAGAACACAAAGAAGATTCTCAGCAAGCTTCTTTCTCTTTGTTATCGGAGGATATTTCCTTTGGCCCTATAGTCTTCAAAGGGATCCGAAATATCTGTTCTCAGATCCAACAGAAATCAGACTAGAAAAGAGATCCACGAAATACAGATGTAACTCTGTCAGTGGAAGTCAAACATCACAGAGCAGTTTCTCAGAAAGCTTCTTTCCAGATTTCATCTGAGGATATTTACTTTTTCACCATAGCCCTCTAAGGGCTTCCAAATATCACTTTGCCAATCCACAAGAACTGTCTTAGCGGAAGGCTTCTTGAGGGGAAAGCTGTAACTCTGTGAGATGATTTCACAGAACAAAAAGAAGTTTCTCAGAGAGCTTGTTTCTCTTTGTTATCGGAGGATATTTCCTTTTGCCCTATAGTCTTGAAAGGGATCTGAAATATCTGTTCTCAGATTACACAGAAATAAGTCTAGCAAAGAGATCCCCGAAATAAAGATGTAACTCTGTGAGTGGAAGTCACAAATCACAGAGCAGTTTCTCAGAAATCTTCTTTCCAGATTTCATCTGAGGATATTTCCTTTTTCACCATAGCCCTCTATGGGCTTCCAAATATCACTTTGCCAATTCCACAAGAACTGTCTTAGCGAAAGGCTTCTTGAGGGGAAAGCTGTAACTCTGTGAGATGATTTCACAGAACACAAAGAAGTTTCTCAGAAAGCTTCTTTCTCTTTGCTACCGGAGGATATTTCCTTTGTCCCTATAGTCTTCAAAGGGATTGAAATATCTGTTCTCAGATTCCACAGAAACAAGGCTAGCAAAGAGATCCACGAAATACAGATATAACTCTGTGAAATGAATTAACAGAACACTAAGCAGTTTCTCAGAAAGCTTCTCTAAAGATTTTATCTGAGGATATTTCCTTTTTCACCATAGCCCTCAAAGGGCTTCCAAATATCACTTTGCCAATTCCACCAGAAGTGTCTTAGCGAAAGGCTTCTTTAGGTGAAAGCTTCAACTCTGTGAGATGATATCACAGAACACAAAGAAGATTCTCAGCAAGCTTCTTTGTCTTTGTTATCGGAGGATATTTCCTTTGGCCCTATAGTCTTCAAAGGGATCCGAAATATCTGTTCTCAGATTCCACAGAAATAAGGCTATCAAGGAGACCCACGAAATACAGATGTAACTCTGTGAGATGAATTAACAGAACACTAAGCAGTTTCTCAGAAAGCTTCTTTCCAGATTTCATCTGAGGATATTTCCTTTTTCACCATAGCCCTCTATGGGCTTCCAAATATCACTTTGCCAATTCCACAGGAACTGTCTTAGCGAAAGGCTTCTTGAGGGGAAAGCTGTAACTCTGTGAGATGATTTCACAGAACACAAAGAAGTTTCTCAGAAAGCTTCTTTCTCTTTGTTATCGGAGGATATTTACTTTGGCCGTATAGTCTTCAAAGGGATCCGAAATATCTGTTCACAGATTCCACAGAAATAAGGCTAGCAAAGAGATCCACGAAATACACATGTAGAACTGTGAGATGAAATAACAGAACACTAAGCAGTTTCAAAGAACGCTTCTTTCCAGATTTCATCTGAGGATATTTCCTTTTTCAACATAGCCCTCTATGGGCTTCCAAATATCACTTTGCCAATTCCACAAGAACTGTCTTAGCGAAAGGCTTCTTGAGGGGAAAGCTGTAACTCTGTGAGACGATTTCACAGAACACAAAGAAGTTTTTCAGAAAGCTTCTTTCTCTTTGTTATCGGAGGATATTTCCTTTGGTCCTATAGTCTTCAAAGGGATCCTTAATATCTGTTCTCAGAATCCACAGAAATAAGGCTAGCAAATAGATCCACGAAATGCAGATGTAACTCTGTGAGTGGAAGTCACACATCACAGAGCAGTTTCTCAGAAAGCTTCTTTCCAGATTTCATCTGAGGATATTTCCTTTTTCACCATTGCCCTCTATGGGCTTCCAAATATCACTTTGCCAATTCCACAAGAACTATCTTAGCGAAAGGCTTCTTGAGGGGAAAGCTGTAACTCTGTGAGATGATTTCACAGAACACAAAGAAGTTTCTCAGAAAGCTTCTTTCTCTTTGTTATCGGAGGATATTTACTTTGGCCGTATAGTCTTCAAAGGGATCCGAAATATCTGTTCACAGATTCCACAGAAATAAGGCTAGCAAAGAGATCCATGAAATACACATGTAGAACTGTGAGATGAAATAACAGAACACTAAGCAGTTTCAAAGAACGCTTCTTTCCAGATTTCATCTGAGGATATTTCCTTTTTCAACATAGCCCTCTATGGGCTTCCAAATATCACTTTGCCAATTCCACAAGAACTGTCTTAGCGAAAGGCTTCTTGAGGGGAAAGCTGTAACTCTGTGAGACGATTTCACAGAACACAAAGAAGTTTTTCAGAAAGCTTCTTTCTCTTTGTTATCGGAGGATATTTCCTTTGGTCCTATAGTCTTCAAAGGGATCCTTAATATCTGTTCTCAGAATCCACAGAAATAAGGCTAGCAAATAGATCCACGAAATGCAGATGTAACTCTGTGAGTGGAAGTCACACATCACAGAGCACTTTCTAAGAAAGCTTCTTTCCAGATTTCATCTGAGGATATTTCCTTTTTCACCATAGCCCTCTATGGGATTCCAAATGTCACTATGCCAATTCCACAAGAAATGGTTTAGCGAAAGTCTTCTTGAGGGGAAAACTGTAACTCTGTGAGATGATTTCACAGAACACAAACAAGTTTCTCAGAAAGCTGCTTTCTCTTTGTTATCGGAGGATATTTCCTTTGGCCCTATAGTCTTCAAAGGGATCCGAAATGTCTGTTCTCAGATTCCACAGAAATAAGGCTAGCAAAGAGATCCACGAAATACAGATGTAATTCTGTGAGTGGAAGTCAATAATCACAGAGCAGTTTCTCAGAAAGCTTCTTTCCAGATTTCATCTGAGGATATTTCCTTTTTCACCATAGCCATCTAAGGGCTTCCAAATATCATTTTGCCAATTCCACAAGAACTGTCTTAGCGAAAGGCTTCTTGAGGGGAAAGCTGTAACTCTGTGAGATGATTTCACAGAGCACAAAGAAGTTTCTCAGAAAGCTTCTTTCTCTTTGTTATCGGAGGACATTTACTTTGGCCGTATTGTCTTCAAAGGGATCCGAAATATCTGTCCTCAGATTCCACAGAAATAAGGCTAGCAAAGAGATCCACGAAATACACATGTAGAACTGTGAGATGAAATAACAGAACACTAAGCAGTTTCAAAGAACGCTTCTTTCCAGATTTCATCTGAGGATATTTCCTTTTTCAACATAGACCTCTATGGGCTTCCAAATATCACTTTGCCAATTCCACAAGAACTGTCTTAGCGAAAAGCTTCTTGAGGGGAAAGCTGTAACTCTGTGAGATGATTTCACAGAACACAAAGAAGTTTTTCAGAAAGCTTCTTTCTCTTTGTTATCGGAGGATATTTCCTTTGGTCCTATAGTCTTCAAAGGGATCAGAAATATCTGTTCTCTGATTCCACCGAAACAAGGCTAGCAAAGAGAGACACGAAATACAGATGTAACTTTGTGAGATGAATTAACAGAACTCTAAGCAGTTTCTCAGAAAGCTTCTTTCCAGATTTCATCTGAGGATATTTCCTTTTTCACCATAGCCCTCTATGGGCTTCCAAATATCACTTTGCCAATTCCACAAGAACTGTCTTAGCGAAAGGCTTCTTGAGGGGAAAGCTGTAACTCTGTGAGATGATTTCACAGAACACAAAGAAAATTCTCAGAAAGCTTCTTTCTCTTTGTTATCGGAGGATATTTCCTTTGGCCCTATAGTCTTCAAAGGGATCCTTAATATCTGTTCTCAGATTCCACAGAAATAAGGCTAGCAAATAGATCCACGAAATACAGATGTAACTCTGTGAGTGGAAGTCACACATCACAGAGCAGTTTCTCAGAAAGCTTCTTTCCAGATTTCATCTGAGGATATTTCCTTTTTCACCATAGACCTCTAGGGGCTTCCAAATATTACTTTCCCTATTACACAAGAACTGTCTTAGCGAAAGGCTTCTTGAGGAGAAAGATGTAACTCTGTGAGACGATTTCACAGAACACAAAGAAGTTTCTCAGAAAACTTCTTTCTCTTTGTCATCGGAGGATATTTCCTTTGGCCCTATAGTCTTCAAAGGGATCCGAAATATCTGTTCTCAGATTCCACAGAAATAAGGCTAGCAAAGAGATCCACGAAATACAGATGTAGCTCTGTGAGATGAATTAACAGAACATTAAGCAGTTTCTCAGAAAGCTTCTTTCCAGATTTCATCTGAGGATATTTCCTTTTTCACCTTAGCCCTCTATGGGCTTCCAAATATCACTTTGCCAATTCCACAAGAACTCTCTAAGCGAAAGGCTTCTTGAGGGGAAAGCTGTAACTCTGTGAGATGATTTCACAGAACAAAAAGAAGTTTCTCAGAAAGCTTCTTTCTCTTTGTTATCGGAGGATATTTCCTTTTGCCCTAACGTCTTCAAAGGGATCCGAAATATCTGTTCTCAGATTCCACCGAAACAAGGCTAGCAAAGAGAGACACGAAATACAGATGTAACTTTGAGAGATGAATTAGCAGAACACTAAGCAGTTTCTCAGAAAGCTTCTTTCCAGATTTCATCTGAGGATATTTCCTTTTTCACTATAGCCCACTATGGGGTTCCAAATATCACTTTCCCAATTCCACAAGAACTGTCTTATCGAAAGGCTTCTTGAGGGGAAAGCTGTAACTCTGTGAGATGATTTCACAGAACACAAAGAAGATTCTCAGAAAGCTTCTTTCTCTTTGTTATCGGAGGATATTTCCTTTGGCTCTATAGTCTTCAATGGTATCCTTAATATCTGTTCTCAGATTCCACAGAAATAAGGCTAGGAAATAGATCCACGAAATATAGATGTAAATCTGTGAGTGGAAGTCACACATCACAGAGCAGTATCTCAAAAAGCTTCTTTCCAGATTTCATCTGAGGATATTTCCTTTTTCACCATTGCCCTCTAGGGGCTTCCAAATATCACTTTGCCAATTCCACAAGAACTATCTTAGCGAAAGGCTTCTTGAGGGGAAAGCTGTAACTCTGTGAGATGATTTCACAGAACACAAAGAAGTTTTTCAGAAACATTCTTTCTCTTTGTTATCGGAGGATATTTCCTTTGGCCCTATAGTCTTCAAAGGGATCCGAAATATCTGTTCTCAGATTCCACAGAAATAAGGCTAGCAAAGAGATCCACGAAATACAGATGTAACTTTGTGAGATGAATTAACAGAACACCAAGCAGTTTCTCAGTAAGCTCCTTTCCAGATTTCATCTGAGGATATTTCCTTTTTCACCATAGCCCTCTATGGGCTTCCAAATATCACTTTGCCAATTCACCAAACTGTCTTAGCGAAAGACTTCTTGAGGGGAAAGCTGTACCTCTGTGAGATGATTTCACAGAAGACAAAGAAGTTTCTCAGAGAGCTACTTTCTCTTTGTTATCGGAGGATATTTCCTTTGGCCCTATAGTCTTCAAAGGGATCCGAAATATCTGTTCTCAGATTCCACAGAAATAAGGCTAGCAAAGAGATCCACGAAATACAGATGTAACTCTGTGAGATAAATTAACAGAACACTAAGCAGTTTCTCAGAAAGCTTCTTTGCAGATTTCATCTGAGCATATTTCCTTTTTCACCATAGCCCTCTAAGGGATTCCAAATATCACTTTGCCAATTCCACAAGAACTGTCTTAGCGAAAGGCTTCTTGAGGAGAAAGCTGTAACTCTGTGAGATGATTTCACAGAAAACAAAGAAGTTTCTCAGAAAGCTTCTTTCTCTTTGTTATCGGAGGATATTTCCTTTTGCCCCTAGTCTTCAAAGGGATCCGAAATATCTGTTCTCAGATTCCACAGAAATAAGGCTAGCAAAGAGATCCACGAAATACAGTTGTAGCTCTGTGGGATGAATTAACAGAACACTAAGCAGTTTCTCAGAAATCTTCTTTCCAGATTTCATCTGAGGATATTTCCTTTTTCACCATAGCCCTCTATGGGCTTCCAAATATCACTTTGCAAATTCCATAAGAACTCTCTTAGCGAAAGGCTTCTTGAGGGGAAAGCTGTAACTCTGTGAGATGATTTCACAGAACACAAAGAAGTTTCTCAGAAAGCTTCTTTCTCTTTGTTATCCGAGGATATTTCCTTTGGCCCTATAGACTTCAAAGGGATCCGAAATATCTGTTCTCAGATTCCAAAGAAATAAGGCTAGCAAAGAGATACACGAAATACAGATGTAGCTCTGTGAGATGAATTAAAAGAACACTAAGCAGTTTCTCAGAAAGCTTCTTTCCAGAATTCATCTGAGGATATTTCCTTTTTCACCATAGCCCTCTATGGGCTTCCAAATATCACTTTGCCAATTCCACAACAACTATCTTAGCGAAAGGCTTCTTGAGGGGAAAGCTGTAACTCTGTGAGATGATTTCAGAGAACACAAAGTAGTTTCTCAGAAAGCTTCTTTCTCTTTGTTATCGGAGGATATTTCCTTTGGCCCTATAGTCTTGAAAGGGATCCGAAATATCTGTTCTCAGATTCCACAGAAATAAGGCTAGCAAAGAGATCCACGAAATACAGATGTAACTCTGTGAGTGGAAGTCACACATCACAGAGCAGTTTGTCAGGAAGCTTCTTTCCAGATTTCATCTGAGGATATTTCCTTTTTCACCATACCCCTCTATGCGCTTCCAAATATCACTTTGCCAATTCCACAAGAACTGTCTTAGCGAAAGGCTTCTTGAGGGGAAAGCTGAAACTCTGTGAGATGATTTCACAGAACACAAAGAAGTTTCTCAGAAAGCTTCTTTCTCTTTGTTATCGGAGCATATTTCCTTTGGCCCTATAGTCTTCAAAGGGATCCCAAATATCTGTTCTCAGATTCCACAGAAATAAGGCTAGCAAAGAGATCCACGAAATACAGATGTAACTCTGTGAGTGGAAGTCACACATCACAGAGCAATTTCTCATAAAGCTTCTTTCCAGATTTCATCTGAGGATATTTCCTTTTTCACCATAGCCCGCTATGGGCTTCCAAATATCACTTTGCCAATTCCACAAGAGCTATCTTAGCGAAAGGCTTCTTGAGGGGAAAGCTGAAACTCTGTGTCATGATTTCACAGAATACAAAGAAGTTTCTCAGAAAGCTTCTTTCTCTTTGTTATCGGAGCATATTTCCTTTTGCCCTATAGTCTTCAAAGGGATTTGAAATATCTGTTCTCAGATTCCACAGAAATAAGGCTAGCATATAGATCCACGAAATACAGATGTAACTTTGTGAGATGAATTAACAGAACACTAAGCAGTTACTCAGAAAGCTTCTTTCCAGATTTCATCTGAGGATATTTCCTTTTTCACCATAACCCTCTATGGGCTTCCAAATATCACTTTGCCAATTCCACAAGAACTGCCTTAACTAAAGGCTTCTTGAGGGGAAAGCTGTATCTCTGTGAGATGATTTCACAGAACACAAAGAAGTTTCTAGGAAAGCTTCTTTCTCTTTGTTATCGGAGGATATTTCCTTTGGCCCTATAGTCTTCAAAGGGATCCGAAACATCTGTTCTCAGATTCCACAGAAATAAGGCTAGCAAAGAGATCCACGAAATACAGATGTAACTTTGTGAGATGAATTAACAGAACACCAAGCAGTTTCTCAGAAAGCTCCTTCCCAGATTTCATCTGAGGATATTTCCTTTTTCACCATAGCCCTCTATGGGCTTCCAAATATCACTTTGCCAATTCCACAAGAACTGTCTTAGCGAAAGGCTTCTTGAGGGGAAAGCTGTAACTCTGTGAGACGATTTCACAGAACACAAAGAAGTTTTTCAGAAAGCTTCTTTCTCTTTGTTATCGGAGGATATTTCCTTTGGTCCTATAGTCTTCAAAGGGATCCTTAATATCTGTTCTCAGAATCCACAGAAATAAGGCTAGCAAATAGATCCACGAAATGCAGATGTAACTCTGTGAGTGGAAGTCACACATCACAGAGCAGTTTCTCAGAAAGCTTCTTTCCAGATTTCATCTGAGGATATTTCCTTTTTCACCATTGCCCTCTATGGGCTTCCAAATATCACTTTGCCAATTCCACAAGAACTATCTTAGCGAAAGGCTTCTTGAGGGGAAAGCTGTAACTCTGTGAGATGATTTCACAGAACACAAAGAAGTTTCTCAGAAAGATTCTTTCTCTTTGTTATCGGAGGATATTTCCTTTGGCCCTATAGTCGTCAAAGCGTTCCGAAATATCTGTTCTCAGATTCCACAGAAATAAGGCTAGCAAACAGATCCACGAAATACAGATGTAATTCTGTGAGTGGAAGTCAATAATCACAGAGCAGTTTCTCAGAAAGCTTCTTTCCAGATTTCATCTGAGGATATTTCCTTTTTCACCATAGCCATCTAAGGGCTTCCAAATATCACTTTGCCAACTCCACAAGAACTGTCTTAGCGAAAGGCTTCTTGAGGGGAAAGCTGTAACTCTGTGAGATGATTTCACAGAGCACAAAGAAGTTTCTCAGAAAGCTTCTTTCTCTTTGTTATCGGAGGACATTTACTTTGGCCGTATTGTCTTCAAAGGGATCCGAAATATCTGTCCTCAGATTCCACAGAAATAAGGCTAGCAAAGAGATCCACGAAATACACATGTAGAACTGTGAGATGAAATAACAGAACACTAAGCAGTTTCAAAGAACGCTTCTTTCCAGATTTCATCTGAGGATATTTCCTTTTTCAACATAGACCTCTATGGGCTTCCAAATATCACTTTGCCAATTCCACAAGAACTGTCTTAGCGAAAAGCTTCTTGAGGGGAAAGCTGTAACTCTGTGAGATGATTTCACAGAACACAAAGAAGTTTTTCAGAAAGCTTCTTTCTCTTTGTTATCGGAGGATATTTCCTTTGGTCCTATAGTCTTCAAAGGGATCAGAAATATCTGTTCTCTGATTCCACCGAAACAAGGCTAGCAAAGAGAGACACGAAATACAGATGTAACTTTGTGAGATGAATTAACAGAACTCTAAGCAGTTTCTCAGAAAGCTTCTTTCCAGATTTCATCTGAGGATATTTCCTTTTTCACCATAGCCCTCTATGGGCTTCCAAATATCACTTTGCCAATTCCACAAGAACTGTCTTAGCGAAAGGCTTCTTGAGGGGAAAGCTGTAACTCTCTGAGATGATTTCACAGAACACAAAGAAAATTCTCAGAAAGCTTCTTTCTCTTTGTTATCGGAGGATATTTCCTTTGGCCCTATAGTCTTCAAAGGGATCCTTAATATCTGTTCTCAGATTCCACAGAAATAAGGCTAGCAAATAGATCCACGAAATACAGATGTAACTCTGTGAGTGGAAGTCACACATCACAGAGCAGTTTCTCAGAAAGCTTCTTTCCAGATTTCATCTGAGGATATTTCCTTTTTCACCATAGACCTCTAGGGGCTTCCAAATATTACTTTCCCTATTACACAAGAACTGTCTTAGCGAAAGGCTTCTTGAGGAGAAAGATGTAACTCTGTGAGACGATTTCACAGAACACAAAGAAGTTTCTCAGAAAACTTCTTTCTCTTTGTCATCGGAGGATATTTCCTTTGGCCCTATAGTCTTCAAAGGGATCCGAAATATCTGTTCTCAGATTCCACAGAAATAAGGCTAGCAAAGAGATCCACGAAATACAGATGTAGCTCTGTGAGATGAATTAACAGAACATTAAGCAGTTTCTCAGAAAGCTTCTTTCCAGATTTCATCTGAGGATATTTCCTTTTTCACCTTAGCCCTCTATGGGCTTCCAAATATCACTTTGCCAATTCCACAAGAACTCTCTAAGCGAAAGGCTTCTTGAGGGGAAAGCTGTAACTCTGTGAGATGATTTCACAGAACAAAAAGAAGTTTCTCAGAAAGCTTCTTTCTCTTTGTTATCGGAGGATATTTCCTTTTGCCCTAACGTCTTCAAAGGGATCCGAAATATCTGTTCTCAGATTCCACCGAAACAAGGCTAGCAAAGAGAGACACGAAATACAGATGTAACTTTGAGAGATGAATTAGCAGAACACTAAGCAGTTTCTCAGAAAGCTTCTTTCCAGATTTCATCTGAGGATATTTCCTTTTTCACTATAGCCCACTATGGGGTTCCAAATATCACTTTCCCAATTCCACAAGAACTGTCTTATCGAAAGGCTTCTTGAGGGGAAAGCTGTAACTCTGTGAGATGATTTCACAGAACACAAAGAAGATTCTCAGAAAGCTTCTTTCTCTTTGTTATCGGAGGATATTTCCTTTGGCTCTATAGTCTTCAATGGTATCCTTAATATCTGTTCTCAGATTCCACAGAAATAAGGCTAGGAAATAGATCCACGAAATATAGATGTAAATCTGTGAGTGGAAGTCACACATCACAGAGCAGTATCTCAAAAAGCTTCTTTCCAGATTTCATCTGAGGATATTTCCTTTTTCACCATTGCCCTCTAGGGGCTTCCAAATATCACTTTGCCAATTCCACAAGAACTATCTTAGCGAAAGGCTTCTTGAGGGGAAAGCTGTAACTCTGTGAGATGATTTCACAGAACACAAAGAAGTTTTTCAGAAACATTCTTTCTCTTTGTTATCGGAGGATATTTCCTTTGGCCCTATAGTCTTCAAAGGGATCCGAAATATCTGTTCTCAGATTCCACAGAAATAAGGCTAGCAAAGAGATCCACGAAATACAGATGTAACTTTGTGAGATGAATTAACAGAACACCAAGCAGTTTCTCAGTAAGCTCCTTTCCAGATTTCATCTGAGGATATTTCCTTTTTCACCATAGCCCTCTATGGGCTTCCAAATATCACTTTGCCAATTCACCAAACTGTCTTAGCGAAAGACTTCTTGAGGGGAAAGCTGTACCTCTGTGAGATGATTTCACAGAAGACAAAGAAGTTTCTCAGAGAGCTACTTTCTCTTTGTTATCGGAGGATATTTCCTTTGGCCCTATAGTCTTCAAAGGGATCCGAAATATCTGTTCTCAGATTCCACAGAAATAAGGCTAGCAAAGAGATCCACGAAATACAGATGTAACTCTGTGAGATAAATTAACAGAACACTAAGCAGTTTCTCAGAAAGCTTCTTTGCAGATTTCATCTGAGCATATTTCCTTTTTCACCATAGCCCTCTAAGGGATTCCAAATATCACTTTGCCAATTCCACAAGAACTGTCTTAGCGAAAGGCTTCTTGAGGAGAAAGCTGTAACTCTGTGAGATGATTTCACAGAAAACAAAGAAGTTTCTCAGAAAGCTTCTTTCTCTTTGTTATCGGAGGATATTTCCTTTTGCCCCTAGTCTTCAAAGGGATCCGAAATATCTGTTCTCAGATTCCACAGAAATAAGGCTAGCAAAGAGATTCACGAAATACAGTTGTAGCTCTGTGGGATGAATTAACAGAACACTAAGCAGTTTCTCAGAAATCTTCTTTCCAGATTTCATCTGAGGATATTTCCTTTTTCACCATAGCCCTCTATGGGCTTCCAAATATCACTTTGCAAATTCCATAAGAACTCTCTTAGCGAAAGGCTTCTTGAGGGGAAAGCTGTAACTCTGTGAGATGATTTCACAGAACACAAAGAAGTTTCTCAGAAAGCTTCTTTCTCTTTGTTATCCGAGGATATTTCCTTTGGCCCTATAGACTTCAAAGGGATCCGAAATATCTGTTCTCAGATTCCAAAGAAATAAGGCTAGCAAAGAGATACACGAAATACAGATGTAGCTCTGTGAGATGAATTAAAAGAACACTAAGCAGTTTCTCAGAAAGCTTCTTTCCAGAATTCATCTGAGGATATTTCCTTTTTCACCATAGCCCTCTATGGGCTTCCAAATATCACTTTGCCAATTCCACAACAACTATCTTAGCGAAAGGCTTCTTGAGGGGAAAGCTGTAACTCTGTGAGATGATTTCAGAGAACACAAAGTAGTTTCTCAGAAAGCTTCTTTCTCTTTGTTATCGGAGGATATTTCCTTTGGCCCTATAGTCTTGAAAGGGATCCGAAATATCTGTTCTCAGATTCCACAGAAATAAGGCTAGCAAAGAGATCCACGAAATACAGATGTAACTCTGTGAGTGGAAGTCACACATCACAGAGCAGTTTGTCAGGAAGCTTCTTTCCAGATTTCATCTGAGGATATTTCCTTTTTCACCATACCCCTCTATGCGCTTCCAAATATCACTTTGCCAATTCCACAAGAACTGTCTTAGCGAAAGGCTTCTTGAGGGGAAAGCTGAAACTCTGTGAGATGATTTCACAGAACACAAAGAAGTTTCTCAGAAAGCTTCTTTCTCTTTGTTATCGGAGCATATTTCCTTTGGCCCTATAGTCTTCAAAGGGATCCCAAATATCTGTTCTCAGATTCCACAGAAATAAGGCTAGCAAAGAGATCCACGAAATACAGATGTAACTCTGTGAGTGGAAGTCACACATCACAGAGCAATTTCTCATAAAGCTTCTTTCCAGATTTCATCTGAGGATATTTCCTTTTTCACCATAGCCCGCTATGGGCTTCCAAATATCACTTTGCCAATTCCACAAGAGCTATCTTAGCGAAAGGCTTCTTGAGGGGAAAGCTGAAACTCTGTGTCATGATTTCACAGAATACAAAGAAGTTTCTCAGAAAGCTTCTTTCTCTTTGTTATCGGAGCATATTTCCTTTTGCCCTATAGTCTTCAAAGGGATTTGAAATATCTGTTCTCAGATTCCACAGAAATAAGGCTAGCATATAGATCCACGAAATACAGATGTAACTTTGTGAGATGAATTAACAGAACACTAAGCAGTTACTCAGAAAGCTTCTTTCCAGATTTCATCTGAGGATATTTCCTTTTTCACCATAACCCTCTATGGGCTTCCAAATATCACTTTGCCAATTCCACAAGAACTGCCTTAACTAAAGGCTTCTTGAGGGGAAAGCTGTATCTCTGTGAGATGATTTCACAGAACACAAAGAAGTTTCTAGGAAAGCTTCTTTCTCTTTGTTATCGGAGGATATTTCCTTTGGCCCTATAGTCTTCAAAGGGATCCGAAACATCTGTTCTCAGATTCCACAGAAATAAGGCTAGCAAAGAGATCCACGAAATACAGATGTAACTTTGTGAGATGAATTAACAGAACACCAAGCAGTTTCTCAGAAAGCTCCTTCCCAGATTTCATCTGAGGATATTTCCTTTTTCACCATAGCCCTCTATGGGCTTCCAAATATCACTTTGCCAATTCCACAAGAACTGTCTTAGCGAAAGGCTTCTTGAGGGGAAAGCTGTAACTCTCTGAGATGATTTCACAGAACACAAAGAAGTTTCTCAGAAAGCATCTTTCTCTTTGTTATCGGAGCATATTTCCTTTTGCCCTATAGTCTTCAAAGGGATCCGAAATATCTGTTCTCATATTCCACCGAAATAAGGCTAGCAAAGAGAGACACGAAATACAGATGTAACTCTGTGAGATGAATTAACAGAACACTAAGCAGTTTCTCAGAAAGCTTCTTTCCAGATTTCATCTGAGGATATTTCCTTTTACACCATAGCCCTCTATGGGCTTCCAAATATCACTTTGCCAATTCCACAAGAACTGTCTTAGCGAAAGGCTTCTTGAGGGGAAAGCTGTAACTCTGTGAGATGATTTCACAGAACACAAAGAAGTTTCTCAGAAAGCTTCTTTCTCTTTGTTATCGGAGGATTTTCCTTTTACCCTATAGTCTTCAAAGGGATCAGAAATATCTGTTCCCAGATTCCACAGAAATAAGGCTAGCAAAGAGATCCACGAAATACAGATGTAACTCTCTGATTGGAAGTCACACAGCACAGAGCAGTTTCTCAGAAAGCTTCTTTCCAGATTTCATCTGAGTATATTTCCTTTTTCACCGTAGCCCTCTATGGGCTTCCAAATATCACTTGGCCAATTCCACAAGAACTGTCTTAGCGAAAGGTTTCTTGAGGGGAAAGCTGTAACTCTGTGAGATGATTTCACAGAACACAAAGAAGTTTCTCAGAAAGCTTCTTTCTCTTTGTTATCGGAGGATATTTCCTTTGGGCCTATAGTCTTCAAAGGGATCCGAAATATCTGTTCTCAGATTCCACAAAAATGAGGCTAGCAAAGAGATCCACGAAATACAGATTTAGCTCTGTGAGATGAATTAACGGAACACTAAGCAGTTTCTCAGAAATCTTCTTTCCAGATTTCATCTGAGGATATTTCCTTTTTCACCATAGCCCTCTATGGGCTTCAAATATCACTTTGCCAATTCCACAAGAACTGTCTTAGCGAAAGGCTTCTTGAGGGGAAAGCTGTAACTCTGTGAGATGATTTCACAGAACACAAAGAAGTTTCTCAGAAAGCTTCTTTCTCTTTGTTATCGGAGGATATTTCCTTTTACCCTATAGGCTTCAAAGGGATTAGAAATATCTGTTCCCAGATTCCACAGAAATAAGGCTAGCAAAGAGATCCACGAAATACAGATGTAACTCTGTGAGTGGAAGTCACACATCACAGAGCTGTTTCTCAGAAAGCTTCTTTCCAGATTTCATCTGAGGATATTTCCTTTTTCACACTAGCCCTCTATGGGCTTCCAAATATCACTATGCCAATTCCACAAGAACTCTCTTAGCGAAAGGCTTCTTGAGGGGCAAGCTGTAACTCTGTGAGATGATTTCACAGAACACAAAGAAGTTTCTCAGAAAGATTCTTTCTCTTTGTTATCGGAGGATATTTCCTTTGGCCCTAAAGTTTTCAAAGGGATCCGAAATATCTGTTCTCAGATTCCACAGAAATAAGGCTAGCAAAGAGATCCACGAAATACAGATGTAACTCTCTGAGATGAATTAACAGAACACCAAGCAGTTTCTCAGAAATCTTCTTTCCAGATTTCATCTGAGGATATTTCCTTTTTCACCGTAGCCCTCTATGGGCTTCCAAATATCACTTTGCCAATTCCACAAGAACTGTCTTAACGAAAGGCTTCTTGAAGGGAAAGCTGTACCTCTGTCAGATGATTTCACAGAACACAAAGAAGTTTCTCAGAAAGCTTCTTTCTCTTTGTTATCGGAGGATATTTCCTTTGGCCCTATAGTCTTCAAAGGGATCCGAAATATCTGTTCTCAGATTCCACAGGAATAGGGCTAGCAAAGAGATCCACGAAATTTAGATGTAACTTTGTGAGATGAATTAACAGAACACCTAGCAGTTTCTCAGAAAGCTTCTTTCCAGATTTCATCTGAGGATATTTCCTTTTTCACCATAGCCCTCTATGGGCTTCAAAATATCACTTTGCCAATTCCACAAGAACTGTCTTAGCGAAAGGCTTCTTGATTGGAAAGCTGTAACTCTGTGAGATGATTTCACAGAACACAAAGAAGTTTCTCAGAAAGCTTCTTTCTCTTTGTTATCGGAGGATATTTCCTTTGGCCCTATAGTCTTCAAAGGGATCCTTAATATCCGTTCTCAGATTCCACAGAAATAAGGCTAGCAAAGAGATCCACGAAATTCAAATGTAACTTTGTGAGATGAATTAACAGAACATCAAGCAGTTTCTCAGAAAGCTTCTTTCCAGATTTCATTTGAAGATACTTCCTTTTTCACCATAGCCCTCTATGGGCTTCCAAATATCACTTTGCCAATTCCACAAGAACTGTCTTAGCGAAAGGCTTCTTGAGGGGAAAGCTGTAACTCTGTGAGATGATTTCACAGAACACAAAGAAGTTTCTCAGAAAGCTTCCTTCTCTTTGTTATCGGAGGATATTTCCTATGGCCCTATAGTCTTCAAAGGGATCCGAAATATCTGCTCTCATTTCCACCGAAACAAGGCTAGCAAAGAGAGACACGAAATACAGATGTAACTTTGTGAGATGAATTAACAGAACACTAAGCAGTTTCTCAGAAAGCTTCTTTCCAGATTTCATCTGAGGATATTTCCTTTTTCACCATAGCCCTCTAAGGGCTTCCAAATATCACTTTGCCAATTCCACAGAAACTGTCTTAGCGAAAGGCTTCTTGAGGGGAAAGCTGTAACTCTGTGAGATGATTTCACAGAACACAAAGAAGTTTCTGAGAAAGCTTCTTTCTGTTTGATATTGGAGGATATTTCCTTTGGCCCTATAGTCTTCAAAACGATCCTTAATATCTGTTCTCAGATTCCACAGAAATAAGGCTAGCAAATAGATCCACGAAATACAGATGTAACTCTCTTAGTGGAAGTCACACATCACAGAGCAGTTTCTCAGAAAGCTTCTTTCCAGATTTCATCTGAGGATATTTCCTTTTTCACCCTAGCCCTCTATGGGCTTCCAAATATCACTTTGCCAATTCCCCAAGAACTATCATAGCGAAAGGCTTCTTGAGGGGCAAGCTGTAACTCTGTGAGATGATTTCACAGAACACAAAGAAGTTTCTCAGAAAGATTCTTTCTCTTTGTTATCGGAGGATATTTCCTTTGGCCCTATAGTCTTCAAAGGGATCCGAAACATCTGTTCTCAGATTCCACAGAAATAAGGCTAGCAAAGAGATCCACGAAATACAGATGTACCTTTGTGAGATGAATTAACAGAACACCAAGCAGTTTCTCAGAAAGCTCCTTTCCAGATTTCATCTGAGGATATTTCCTTTTTCACCATAGCCCTCTATGGGCTTCCAAATATCACTTTGCCAATTCCACAAGAACTGTCTTAGCGAAAGGCTTCTTGAGGGGAAAGCTGTAACTCTGTGAGATGATTTCACAGAACACAAAGAAGTTTCTCATAAAGCATCTTTCTCTTTGTTATCGGAGCATATTTCCTTTCGCCCTATAGTCTTCAAAGGGATCCGAAATATCTGTTCTCAGATTCCACCGAAATAAGGCTAGCAAAGAGAGACACGAAATACAGATGTAACTCTGTGAGATGAATTAACAGAACACTAAGCAGTTTCTCAGAAAGCTTCTTTCCAGATTTCATCTGAGGATATTTCCTTTTACACCATAGCCCTCTATGGGCTTCCAAATATCACTTTGCCAATTCCACAAGAACTGTCTTAGCGAAAGGCTTCTTGAGGGGAAAGCTGTAACTCTGTGAGATGATTTCACAGAACACAAAGAAGTTTCTCAGAAAGCTTCTTTCTCTTTGTTATCGGAGGATTTTCCATTTACCCTATAGTCTTCAAAGGGATCAGAAATATCTGGTCCCAGATTCCACAGAAATAAGGCTAGCAAAGAGATCCACGAAATACAGATGTAACTCTCTGATTGGAAGTCACACATCACAGAGCAGTTTCTCAGAAAGCTTCTTTCCAGATTTCATCTGAGTATATTTCCTTTTTCACCGTAGCCCTCTATGGGCTTCCAAATATCACTTGGCCAATTCCACAAGAACTGTCTTAGCAAAAGGTTTCTTGAGGGGAAAGCTGTAACTCTGTGAGATGATTTCACAGAACACAAAGAAGTTTCTCAGAAAGCTTCTTTCTCTTTGTTATCGGAGGATATTTCCTTTGGCCCTAGAGTCTTCAAAGGGATCCGAAATATCTGTTCTCAGATTCCACAGGAATAGGGCTAGCAAAGAGATCCACGAAATTCAGATGTAACTTTGTGAGATGAATTAACAGAACACCAAGCAGTTTCTCAGAAAGCTTCTTTCCAGATTTCATCTGAGGATATTTCCTTTTTCACCATAGCCCTCTATGGGCTTCCAAATATCACTTTGCCAATTCCACAAGAACTGTCTTAGCGAAAGGCTTCTTGATTGGAAAGCTGTAACTCTGTGAGATGATTTCACAGAACACAAAGAAGTTTCTCAGAAAGCTTCTTTCTCTTTGTTCTCGGAGGATATTTCCTTTGGCCCTATAGTCTTCAGAGGGATCCGAAATATCTGTTCTGAGATTCCACAGGAATAAGGCTAGCAAAGAGATCCACGAAATTCAAATGTAACTTTTTGAGATGAATTAACAGAACATCAAGCAGTTTCTCAGAAAGCTTCTTTCCAGATGTCTTTTGAGGATACTTGCTTTTTCACCATAGCCCTCTATGGGCTTCCAAATATCACTTTGCCAATTCCACAGAAAGTGTCTTAGCGAAAGGCTTCTTGATGGGAAAGCTGTAACTCTGTGAGATGATTTCACAGAACACAAAGAAGTTTCTGAGAAAGCTTCTTTCTCTTTGTTATTGGAGGATATTTCCTTTGGCCCTATAGTCTTCAAAGGGATCCTTAATATCCGTTCTCAGATTCCACAGAAATAAGGCTAGCAAATAGATCCACGAAATACAGATGTAACTCTCTTAGTGGAAGTCACACATCACAGAGCAGTTTCTCAGAAAGCTTCTTTCCAGATTTCATCTGAGGATATTTCCTATTTCACCCTAGCCCTCTGTGGGCTTCCAAATATCACTTTGCCAATTCCCCAAGAACTCTCTTAGCGAAAGGCTTCTTGAGGGGAAAGCTGTAACTCTGTGAGATGATTTCACAGAACACAAAGAAGTTTCTCAGAAAGCTTCTTTCTCTTTGTTCTCGGAGGATATTTCCTTTGGCCCTATAGTCTTCAGAGGGATCCGAAATATCTGTTCTCAGATTCCACAGGAATAAGGCTAGCAAAGAGATCCACGAAATTCAAATGTAACTTTTTGAGATGAATTAACAGAACATGAAGCAGTTTCTCAGAAAGCTTCTTTCCAGATGTCTTTTGAGGATACTTGCTTTTTCACCATAGCCCTCTATGGGCTTCCAAATATCACTTTGCCAATTCCACAAGAACTGTCTTAGCGAAAGGCTTCTTGAGGGGAAAGCTGTAACTCTGTGAGATGATTTCACAGAACACAAAGAAGTTTCTCAGAAAGCTTCCTTCTCTTTGTTATCGGAGGATATTTCCTATGGCCCTATAGTCTTCAAAGGGATCCGAAATATCTGTTCTCATTTCCACCGAAACAAGGCTAGCAAAGAGAGACACGAAATACAGATGTAACTTTGTGAGATGAATTAACAGAACACTAAGCAGTTTCTCAGAAAGCTTCTTTCCAGATTTCATCTGAGGATATTTCCTTTTTCACCATAGCCCTCTAAGGGCTTCCAAATATCACTTTGCCAATTCCACAGAAACTGTCTTAGCGAAAGGCTTCTTGATGGGAAAGCTGTAACTCTGTGAGATGATTTCACAGAACACAAAGAAGTTTCTGAGAAAGCTTCTTTCTCTTTGTTATTGGAGGATATTTCCTTTGGCCCTATAGTCTTCAAAGGGATCCGAAATATCCGTTCTCAGATTCCACAGAAATAAGGCTAGCAAATAGATCCACGAAATACAGATGTAACTCTCTGAGTGGAAGTCACACATCACAGAGCAGTTTCTCAGAAAGCTTCTTTCCAGATTTCATCTGAGGATATTTCCTATTTCACCCTAGCCCTCTATGGGCTTCCAAATATCACTTTGCCTATTCCCCAAGAACTATCTTAGCGAAAGGCTTCTTGAGGGGAAAGCTGTAACTCTGTGAGATGATTTCACAGAACACAAAGAAGTTTCTCAGAAAGCTTCTTTCTCTTTGTTATCGGAGGATATTTCCTTTGACCCTATAGTCTTCAAAGGGATCCGAAACATCTGTTCTCAGATTCCACAGAAATAAGGCTAGCAAAGAGATCCACGAAATACAGATGTAGCTCTGTGAGATGAATTAACAGAACATTAAGCAGTTTCTCAGAAAGTTTCTTTCCAGATTTCATCTGAGAATATTTCCTTTTTCACCATAGCCCTCTATGGGCTTCCAAATATCACTTTGCCAATTCCACAAGAACTCTCTTAGCGAAAGGCTTCTTGAGGGGAAAGCTGTAACTCTGTGAGATGATTTCACAGAACACAAAGAAGTTTCTCAGAAAGCTTCTTTCTCTTTTTTATCGGAGGATATTTCCTTTGGCCCTATAGTCTTCAAAGGGATCCGAAATATCTGTTCTCAGATTCCACCGAAACAAGGCTAACAAAGAGAGACACGAAATACAGATGTAACTTTGTGAGATGAATTAAGAGAACACTAAGCAGTTTCTCAGAAAGCTTCTTTCCACATTTCATCTGAGGATATTTCCTTTTTCACCATAGCCCTCTATGGGCTTCCAAATATCACTTTGCCAATTCCACAAGAACTGTCTTAGCGAAAGGCTTCTTGAGGGGAAAGCTGTAACTCTGTGAGATGATTTCACAGAACACAAAGAAGTTTCTCAGAAAGCTTCTTTCTCTTTGTTATTGGAGGATATTTCCTTTGCCCCTATAGCCTTCAAAGGGATCCTTAATATCTGTTCTCAGATTCCACATAAATAAGGCTAGCAAATAGATCCACGAAATACAGACGTAACTCTCTGAGTGGAAGTCACACATCACAGAGCACTTTCTCAGAAAACTTCTTTCCAGATTTCATCTGAGGATATTTCCTTTTTCACCATAGCCCTCCATGGGCTTCCAAATATCACTTTGCCAATTCCCCAAGAACTATCTTAGCGAAAGGCTTCTTTAGGGGAAAGCTGTAACTCTGTGAGATGATTTCACAGAACACAAAGAAGTTTCCAAGAAAGCTTCTTTCTCTTTCTTATCGGAGGATATTTCCTTTGGCCCTATAGTCTTCAAAGGGATCCGAAATATCTGTTCTCAGATTCCACAGAAATAAGGCTAGCAAAGAGATCCACGAAATACAGATGTAACTTTGTGAGATGAATTAACAGAACACCAAGCAGTTTCTCAGAAAACTCCTTTCCAGATTTCATCTGAGGATTATTTCCTTTTTCACCATAGCCCTCTATGGTCTTCCAAATATCACTTTGCCAATTTCACAAGAACTGTCTTAGCGAAAGGCTTCTTGAGGGGAAAGCTGTAACTCTGTGAGATGATTTCACAGAACACAAAGAAGTTTCTCAGAAAGCTTCTTTCTCTTTGTTATCGGAGGATATTTCCTTTGGCCCTATAGTCTTCAAAGGGATCCGAAATATCTGTTCTCAGATTCCACAGAAATAAGGCTAGCAAAGAGATCCACAAAATACAGATGTAACTCTGTGAGTGGAAGTCACACATCACAGAGCAGTTTCTCAGAAAGCTTCATTCCAGATTTCATCTGAGGATATTTACTTTTTCACCATAGCCCTCTATGGGCTTCCAAATATCACTTTGCCAATTCCACAAGAAGTATCTTCGCGAAAGGCTTTTTGAGGGGAAAGCTGTAACTCTGTGAGATGATTTCACAGAACACAAAGAAGTTTCTCAGAACGCTTCTTACTCTTTGTTATCTGAGGATATTTCCTTTGGCCCTATAGTCTTCAAAGGGATTCGACATATCTGTTCTCAGATTCCACAGAAATAAGGCTAGCAAAGAGATCCACGAAATACAGAAATAACTCTGTGAGATGACTTAAGAGAACACTAAGCGGTTTCTCAGAAAGCTTCTTTGCACATTTCATCTGAGGATATTTCCTTTTTCACCATAGCCCTCTATGGGCTCCAAATATCACTTTGGCAATTCCACAAGAACTGTCTTAGCGAAAGGCTTCTTGAGGGGAAAGCTGTAACTCTGTGAGATGATTTCACAGAACACAAAGAAGTTTCTCAGAAAGCTTCTTTCTCTTTTTTATCGGAGGATATTTCCTTCGGCCCTATAGTCTTCAAAGGGATCCGAAATATCTGTTCTCCGATTCCACAGAAATAAGGTAAGCAATGAGATCAACGAAATACAGATGTAACTTTGTGAGGTGAATTAACAGAACACTAAGCAGTTTCTCAGGAAGCTTCTTTCCATATTTCATCTGAGGATATTTCCTTTTTCACCATAGCCCTCTACGGGCTTCCAAATATCACTTTGCCAATTCCACAAGAACTGTCTTAGCGAAAGGCTTCTTGAGGGAAAGCTGTAACTCTGTGAGATGATTTCACAGAACACAAAGAAGTTTCTCAGAAAGCTTCTTTCTCTTTGTTATCGGAGGATATTTCCTTTGGCCCAATAGTCTTCAAAGGGATCCTTAATATCTGTTCTCAGACTCCACAGAAATAAGGCTAGCAAAGAGATCCACGAAATACAGATGTAACTCTGTGAGATGAATTAACAGAACCCTAAGCGGTTTCTCAGAAAGCTTCTTTCCAGATTTCATCTGAGGATATTTCCTTTTTCACCAGAGCCCTCTATGGGCTTCCAAATATCACTTTGCCAATTACACAAGAACTGTCTTACGAAAGGCTTCTCGAGGGGAAAGCTGTAACTCTGTGAGATGATTTCACAGAAAACAAAAAAGTTTCTCAGAAAGCTTCTTTCTCTTTGTTATCGGAGGATAATTACTTTGGCCCTATAGTCCTCAAAGGGATCCAAATTATCTGTTCTCAGATTCCACAGAAATAAGGCTAGCAAAGAGATCCACGAAATACAGAAGTAACACTGTGAGTGGAAGTCACACATCACAGAGCAGATTCACAGAAAGCTTCTTTCCAGATTTCATCTGAGGATATTTTCTTTTTCACCATAGCCCTCTATGGGCTTCGAAATATCACTTTGCCAATTCCAGAAGAACTGTCTTAGCGAAAGGCTTCTTGAGGGGAAAGCTGTAACTCTGTGAGATGATTTCACAGAACACAAAGAAGTTTCTCAGAAAGCTTCTTTCTCTTTGTTATCGGAGGATATTTCCTTTGGCCCTATAGTCTTCAAAGGGATCCGAAATATCTGTTCTCAGATTCCACAGAAATAAGGCTAGCAAAGAGAGACAAGAAATACAGATGTAACTTTGTGAGATGAATTAACAGAACACTAAGCAGTTTCTCAGAAAGCTTCTTTCCAGATTTCATCTGAGGATATTTCCTTTTTCACCAGAGCTCTCTATGGGCTTCCAAATATCACTTTGCCAATTCCACAAGAACTGCCTTAGCGAAAGGCTTCTTGAGGGGAAAGCTGTAACTCTGTGAGATGATTTCACAGAACACAAAGAAGTTTCTCAGAAAGCTTCTTTCTCTTTGTTAGCAGAGGATATTTGCTTTGGCCCTATAGTCTTCAAAGAATTCCGAAAGATCTGTTCTCAGATTCCACAGAAATTATGCTAGCAAAGATATCCACGAAATACAGATGTAACACTGTGAGATGAAACAACACAACACTAAGCAGTTTCTCAGAAAGCTTCTTTCCAGATTTCATCTGAGGATATTTCCTTTTTCACCATAGCCCTCTATGGGCTTCCAAATATCACTTTGCCAATTCCACAAGAACTGTCTTAGCGAAAGGCTTCTTGAGGGGAAAGCTGTAACTCTGTGAGATGATTTCACAGAACACAAGGAAGTTTCTCAGAAAGCTTCTTTCTCTTTGTTATCGGAGGATATTTCCTTTTGCCATATAGTCTTCAAAGGGATCCGAAATATCTGTTCTCAAATTCCACAGAAATAAGGCTAGCAAAGAGATCCACGAAATACAGATGTAACTCTGTGAGTGGAAGTCACACATCACAGAGTAGTTTCTCAAAAAGCTTCTTTCCAGATTTCATCTGAGGATATTTCCTTTTTCACCATAGCCCTCTATGGGCTTCCAAATATCACTTTCCCTATTACACAAGAACTGTCTTAGCGAAAGGCTTCTTGAGGGGAAAGCTGTAACTCTGTGAGATGATTTCACAGAACACAAGCAAGTTTCTCAGAAAGATTCTTTCTCTTTGTTATCGGAGGATATTTCCTTTGGCCCCATAGTCTTCAAAGGGATCCGAAATATCTGTTCTCAGATTCCACAGAAATAAGGCTAGCAAAGAGATCCACGAAATACAGATGTAGCTCTGTGAGATGAAATAACAGAACATTAAGCAGTTTCTCAGAAAGTTTCTTTCCAGATTTCATCTGAGCATACTTCCTTTTTCACCATAGCCCTCTATGGGCTTCCAAATATCACTTTGCCAATTCCACAAGAACTGTCTTAGCGAAAGGCTTCTTGAGGGGAAAGCTGTAACTCTGTGAGATGATTTCACAGAACACAAAGAAGTTTCTCAGAAAGCTTCTTTCTCTTTGTTATCGGAGGATATTTCCTTTGTCCCTATAGTCTTCAAGGGGATCCGAAATATCTGTCCTCAGGTTACACAGAAATAAGGCTAGCAAAGAGATCCACGAAATACAGATGTAACTCTGTGAGTGGAAGTCACACATCACAGAGCAGTTTCTAAGAAAGCTTCTTTCCAGATTTCATCTGAGGATATTTCCTTTTTCACCGTAGCCCTCTATGGGCTTCCAAATATCACTTTGCCAATTCCACAAGAACTATCTTAGCGAATGGCTTCTTGAGGGGAAAGCTGTAACTCTGTGAGATGATTTCACAGAACACAAAGAAGTTTCTCAGAAAGCTTCTTTCTCTTTGTAATAGAAGCATATTTCCCTTTGCCCTATAGTCTTCAAAGGGATCCGAAATATCTGTTCTCAGATTCCACAGAAATAAGGCTAGCAAAGAGATCCACGAAATACAGATATGACTCTGTGAGTGGAAGTCACACATCACAGAGTAGTTTCTCAAAAATCTTCTTTCCAGATTTCATCTGAGGATATTTGCTTTTTCACCATAGGCCTCTATGGGCTTCCAAATATCACTTTGCAAATTCCACAAGAACTGTCTTAGCAAAAGGCTTCTTTAGAGGAAAGCTGTAACTCTGTGAGTTGATTTCACAGAACACAAAGAAGTTTCTCAGAAAGCTTCTTTCTTTTTTTTATCGGAGGATATTTCCTTTGGCCCTATAGTCTTCAAAGGGATCCGAAATATCTGTTCTCCGATTCCACAGAAATAAGGCTAGCAATGAGATCCACGAAATACAGATGTAACTTTGTGAGGTGAATTAACAGAACACTAAGCAGTTTCTCAGGAAGCTTCTTTCCAGATTTCATCTGAGGATATTTCCTTTTTCACCATAGCCCTCTACGGGCTTCCAAATATCACTTTGCCAATTCCACAAGAACTGTCTTAGCGAAAGGCTTCTTGAGGGAAAGCTGTAACTCTGTGAGATGATTTCACAGAACACGGAGAAGTTTCTCAGAAAGCTTCTTTCTCTTTGTTATCGGAGGATATTTCCTTTGGCCCTATAGTCTTCAAAGGGATCCGAAATATCTGTTCTCAGATTCCACAGAAATAAGGCTAGCAAAGAGATCCACGAAATACAGAAATAACTCTGTGAGATGAATTAAGAGAACACTAAGCGGTTTCTCAGAAAGTTTCTTTCCACATTTCATCTGAGGATATTTCCTTTTTCACCATAGCCCTCTATGGGCTTCCAAATATCACTTTTCCAATTCCACAAGAACTGTCTTAGCGAAAGGCTTCTTGAGTGGAAAGCTGTAACTCTGTGAGATGATTTCACAGAAGACAAAGAAGTTTCTCAGAAAGCTTCTTTCTCTTTGTTATCGGAGGATACTTCCTTTGGCCCTATAGTCTTCAAAGTGATCCGAAATATCTGTTCTCAGATTCCACAGAAATAAGGCTAGCAAAGAGAGACACGAAATACAGATGTAACTTTGTGAGATGAATTAACAGAACACCAAGCAGTTTCTCAGAAAGCTTCTTTCCAGATTTCATCTGAGGATATTTCCTTTTTCACCATAGACCTCTATGGGCTTCCAAACATCACTTTGCCAATTCCACAAGAACTGTCTTAGCGAAAGGCTTCTTGAGGGGAAAGCTGTAACTCTGTGAGATGATTTCACAGAACACCAAGAAGTTTCTCAGAAAGCTTCTTTCTCTTTGTTATCCGAGGATATTTCCTTTGGCCCTATAGTCTTCAAAGGGATCCGAAACATCTGTTCTCAGATACCACAGAAATAAGGCTAGCAAAGAGATCCACGAAATACAGATATAACTCTGTGAGTGGAAGTCACACATCACAGAGCAGTGTCTCAGAAAGCTTCTTTCCAGATTTCATGTGAGGATATTTCCTTTTTCACCATAGCCTTCTATGGGCTTCCAAATATCACTTTGCCAATACCACAAGAACTGTCTTTGCGAAAGGCTTCTTGAGGGGAAAGCTGTAACTCTGTAAGATGATTTCACAGAACACAAAGAAGTTTCTCAGAAAGCTTCTTTCTCTTTGGTATCAGAGGATATTTGCTTTGGCCCTATAGTCTTCAAAGGGATCCGATATATCTGTTCTCAGATTCCACAGAAATTATGCTAGCAAAGATATTCACGAAATACAGATGTAACACTGTGACATGAATCAACACAACACTAAGAGGTTTCTCAGAAAGCTTCTTTACAGATTTCATCTGAGGATATTTCCTTTTTCACCAGAGCCCTTTATGGGCTTCCAAATATCACTTTGCCAATTCCACAAGAACTGTCTTAGCGAAAGGCTTCTCGAGGGGAAATCTGTAACTCTGTGAGATGATATCACAGAACACGAAGAAATTTCTCAGAAAGCTTCTTTCTCTTTGTTATCGGAGGATATTTCCTTTGGCCCTATAGTCTTCAAAGGGATACGAAATATCTGTTCTCAGATTCCACAGAAATAAGGCTAGCAAAGAGATCCACGAAATACAGAAATAACTCTGTGAGATGAATTAAGAGAACACTAAGCAGTTTCTCAGAAAGCTTCTTTCCAGATTTCATCTGAGAATATTTCCTTTTTCACCGTAGCCCTCTATGGGCTTCCAAATATCACTTTGCCAATTCCACAAGAACTCTCTTAGCGAAAGGCTTCTTGAGGGGAAAGCTGTAACTCTGTGAGATGATTTCACAGAACACAAAGAAGTTTCTCAGAAAGCTTCTTTCTCTTTGTTATCCGAGGATATTTCCTTTGGCCCTATAGACTTCAAAGGGATCCGAAATATCTGTTCTCAGATTCCAAAGAAATAAGGCTAGCAAAGAGATACACGAAATACAGATGTAGCTCTGTGAGATGAATTAAGAGAACACTAAGCAGTTTCTCAGAAAGCTTCTTTCCAGAATTCATCTGAGGATATTTCCTATTTCACCATAGCCCTCTATGGGCTTCCAAATATCACTTTGCCAATTCCACAACAACTATCTTAGCGAAAGGCTTCTTGAGGGGAAAGGTGTAACTCTGTGAGATGATTTCAGAGAACACAAAGTAGTTTCTCAGAAAGCTTCTTTCTCTTTGTTATCGGAGGATATTTCCTTTGGCCCTATAGTCTTGAAAGGGATCCGAAACATCTGTTCTCAGATTCCACAGAAACAAGGCTAGCAAAGAGATCCACGAAATACAGATGTAACTCTGTGAGTGGAAGTCACACATCACAGAGCAGTTTGTCAGGAAGCTTCTTTCCAGATTTCATCTGAGGATATTTCCTTTTTCACCATACCCCTCTATGCGCTTCCAAATATCACTTTGCCAATTCCACAAGAACTGTCTTAGCGAAAGGCTTCTTGAGGGAAAAGCTGTAACTCTGTGAGATGATTTCACAGAACACAAAGAAGTTTCTCAGAAAGCTTCTTTCTTTTTTTTATCGGAGGATATTTCCTTTGGCCCTATAGTCTTCAAAGGGATCCGAAATATCTGTTCTCCGATTCCACAGAAATAAGGCTAGCAATGAGATCCACGAAATACAGATGTAACTTTGTGAGGTGAATTAACAGAACACTAAGCAGTTTCTCAGGAAGCTTCTTTCCAGATTTCATCTGAGGGTATTTCCTTTTTCAGCATAGCCCTCTACGGGCTTCCAAATATCACTTTGCCAATTCCACAAGAACTGTCTTAGCGAAAGGCTTTTTGAGGGAAAGCTGTAACTCTGTGAGATGATTTCACAGAACACGGAGAAGTTTCTCAGAAAGCATCTTTCTCTTTGTTATCGGAGGATATTTCCTTTGGCCCTATAGTCTTCAAAGGGATCCGAAATATCTGTTCTCAGATTCCACAAAAATAAGGCTAGCAAAGAGATCCACGAAATACAGAAATAACTCTGTGAGATGAATTAAGAGAACACTAAGCGGTTTCTCAGAAAGCTTCTTTCCACATTTCATCTGAGGATATTTCCTTTTTCACCATAGCCCTCTATGGGCTTCCAAATATCACTTTGCCAATTCCACAAGAACTGTCTTAGCGAAAGGCTTCTTGAGTGGAAAGCTGTAACTCTGTGAGATGATTTCACAGAAGACAAAGAAGTTTCTCAGAAAGCTTCTTTCTCTTTGTTATCGGAGGATACTTCCTTTGGCCCTATATTCTTCAAAGTGATCCGAAATATCTGTTCTCAGATTCCACAGAAATAAGGCTAGCAAAGAGAGACACGAAATACAGATGTAACTTTGTGAGATGAATTAACAGAACACCAAGCAGTTTCTCAGAAAGCTTCTTTACAGATTTCATCTGAGGATATTTCCTTTTTCACCATAGCCCTCTATGGGCTTCCAAATATCACTTTGCCAAATCCACAAGAACTGTCTTAGCGAAAGGCTTCTTGAGGGGAAAGCTGTAACTCTGTGAGATGATTTCACAGAACACCAAGAAGTTTCTCAGAAAGCTTCTTTCTCTTTGTTATCCGAGGATATTTCCTTTGGCCCTATAGTCTTCAAAGGGTTCCGAAACATCTGTTCTCAGATTCCACAGAAATAAGGCTAGCAAAGAGATCCACGAAATACAGATATAACTGTGTGAGTGGAAGTCACACATCACAGAGCAGTGTCTCAGAAAGCTTCTTTCCAGATTTCATGTGAGGATATTTCCTTTTTCACCATAGCCTTCTATGGGCTTCCAAATATCACTTTGCCAATACCACAAGAACTGTCTTTGCGAAAGGCTTCTTGAGGGGAAAGCTGTAACTCTGTGAGATGATTTCACAGAACACAAAGAAGTTTCTCAGAAAGCTTCTTTCTCTTTGGTATCAGAGGATATTTGCTTTGGCCCTATAGTCTTCAAAGGGATCCGATATATCTGTTCTCAGATTCCACAGAAATTATGCTAGCAAAGATATTCACGAAATACAGATGTAACACTGTGAGATGAATCAACACAACACTAAGAGGTTTCTCAGAAAGCTTCTTTCCAGATTTCATCTGAGGATATTTCCTTTTTCACCAGAGCCCTCTATGGGCTTCCAAATATCACTTTGCCAATTCCACAAGAACTTTCTTAGCGAAAGGCTTCTCGAGGGGAAATCTGTAACTCTGTGAGATGATATCACAGAACACGAAGAAATTTCTCAGAAAGATTCTTTCTCTTTGTTATCGGAGGATATTTCCTTTGGCCCTATAGTCTTCAAAGGGATACGAAATATCTGTTCTCAGATTCCACAGAAATAAGGCTAGCAAAGAGATCCACGAAATACTGAAATAACTCTGTGAGATGAATTAAGAGAACACTAAGCAGTTTCTCAGAAAGCTTCTTTCCAGAATTCATCTGAGGATATTTCCTTTTTCACCATAGCCCTCTATGGTCTTCCAAATATCACTTTGCCAATTCCACAACAACTATCTTAGCGAAAGGCTTCTTGAGGGGAAAGCTGTAACTCTGTGAGATGATTTCAGAGAACACAAAGTAGTTTCTCAGAAAGCTTCTTTCTCTTTGTTATCGGAGGATATTTCCTTTGGCCCTATAGTCTTGAAAGGGATCCGAAATATCTGTTCTCAGATTCCACAGAAACAAGGCTAGCAAAGAGATCCACGAAATACAGATGTAATTCTGTGAGTGGAAGTCACACATCACAGAGCAGTTTGTCAGGAAGCTTCTTTCCAGATTTCATCTGAGGATATTTCCTTTTTCACCATACCCCTCTATGCGCTTCCAAATATCACTTTGCCAATTCCACAAGAACTGTCTTAGCGAAAGGCTTCTTGAGGGGAAAGCTGAAACTCTGTGAGATGATTTCACAGAACACAAAGAAGTTTCTCAGAAAGCTTCTTTATCTTTCTTATCGGAGCATATTTCCTTTGGCCCTATAGTCTTCAAAGGGATCCGAAATATCTTTTCTCAGATTGCACAGAAATAAGGTTAGCAAAGAGATCCACGAAATACAGATGTAACTCTGTGAGATGAATTAACAGAACATTAAGCAGTTTCAAAGAAAGCTTCCTTCCAGATTTCATCAGAGGATATTTCCTTTTTCACCATAGCCCTCTAGGGGCTTCCAAATATCACTTTCCCGATTACACAAGAACTGTCTTAGCGAAAGGCTTCTTGAGGGGAAAGCTGTAACTCTGTGAGATGATTTCACAAAACACAAAGAAGTTTCTCAGAAAGCTTCTTTCTCTTTGTTATCGGAGGATATTTCCTTTTACTCTATAGTCTTCAAAGGGATTAGAAATATCTGTTCTCAGATTCCACAGAAATAAGTCTAGCAAAGAGATCCACGAAATACAGATGTAGCTCTGTGAGTGGAAGTCACACATCACAGAGCTGTTTCTCAGAAAGCTTCTTTCCAGATTTCATCTGAGAATATTTCCTTTTTCACCGTAGCCCTCTATGGGCTTCCAAATATCACTTTGCCAATTCCACAAGAACTCTCTTAGCGAAAGGCTTCTTGAGGGGAAAGCTGTAACTCTGTGAGATGATTTCACAGAACACAAAGAAGTTTCTCAGAAAGATTCTTTCTCTTTGTTATCCGAGGATATTTCCTTTGGCCCTATAGACTTCAAAGGGATCCGAAATATCTGTTCTCAGATTCCAAAGAAATAAGGCTAGCAAAGAGATACACGAAATACAGATGTAGCTCTGTGAGATGAATTAAGAGAACACTAAGCAGTTTCTCAGAAAGCTTCTTTCCAGAATTCATCTGAGGATATTTCCTTTTTCACCATAGCCCTCTATGGGCTTCCAAATATCACTTTGCCAATTCCACAAGAACTGTCTTATCGAAAGGCTTCTTGAGGGGAAAGCTGTAACTCTGTGAGATGATTTCACAGAACACAAAGAAGTTTCTCAGAAAGCATCTTTCTCTTTGTTATCGGTGCATGTTTCCTTTGGCCCTATAGTCTTCAAAGGGATCCCAAATATCTGTTCTCAGATTCCACCGAAATAGGGCTAGCAAAGAGATCCACGAAATACAGATGTAACTCTGTGAGAGGAAGTCACACATCACAGAGCAATTTCTCATAAAGCTTCTTTCCAGATTTCATCTGAGGATATTTCCTTTTTCACCATAGCCCGCTATGGGCTTCCAAATATCACTTTGCCAATTCCACAAGAGCTATCTTAGCGAAAGGCTTCTTGAGGGGAAAGCTGAAACTCTGTGTCATGATTTCACAGAACACAAAGAAGTTTCTCAGAAAGCTTCTTTCTCTTTGTTATCGGAGCATATTTCCTTTTGCCCTATAGTCTTCAAAGGGATCTGAAATATCTGTTCTCAGATTCCACAGAAATAAGGCTAGCATATAGATCCACGAAATACAGATGTAACTTTGTGAGATTAATTAACAGAACACTAAGCAGTTTCTCAGAAAGCTTCTTTCCAGATTTCATCTGAGGATATTTCCTTTTTCACCATAACCCTCTATGGGCTTCCAAATATCACTTTGCCAATTCCACAAGAACTGTCTTAAATAAAGGCTTCTTGAGGAGAAAGCTGTATCTCTGTGAGATGATTTCACAGAACACAAAGAAGTTTCTCAGAAAGCTTCTTTCTCTTCGTTATTGGAGGATATTTCCTTTGGCCCTATAGTCTTCAAAGGGATCCGAAACATCTGTTCTCAGATTCCACAGAAATAAGGCTAGCAAAGAGATCCACGAAATACAGATGTAACTTTGTGAGATGAATTAACAGAACACCAAGCAGTTTCTCAGAAAGCTCCTTTCCAGATTTCATCTGAGGATATTTCCTTTTTCACCATAGCCCTCTATGGGCTTCCAAATATCACTTTGCCAATTCCACAAGAACTGTCTTAGCGAAAGGCTTCTTGAGGGGAAAGCTGTAACTCTCTGAGATGATTTCACAGAACACAAAGAAGTTTCTCAGAAAGCATCTTTCTCTTTGTTATCGGAGCATATTTCCTTTTGCCCTATAGTCTTCAAAGGGATCCGAAATATCTGTTCTCAGATTCCACCGAAATAAGGCTAGCAAAGAGAGACACGAAATACAGATGTAACTCTGTGAGATGAATTAACAGAACACTAAGCAGTTTCTCAGAAACCTTCTTTCCAGATTTCATCTGAGGATATTTCCTTTTACACCATAGCCCTCTATGGGCTTCCAAATATCACTTTGCCAATTCCACAAGAACTGTCTTAGCGAAAGGCTTCTTGAGGGGAAAGCTGTAACTCTGTGAGATGATTTCACAGAACACAAAGAAGTTTCTCAGAAAGCTTCTTTCTCTTTGTTATCGGAGGATTTTCCTTTTACCCTATAGTCTTCAAAGGGATCAGAAATATCTGTTCCCAGATTCCACAGAAATAAGGCTAGCAAAGAGATCCACGAAATACAGATGTAACTCTCTGATTGGAAGTCACACATCACAGAGCAGTTTCTCAGAAAGCTTCTTTCCAGATTTCATCTGAGTATATTTCCTTTTTCACCGTAGCCCTCTATGGGCTTCCAAATATCACTTGGCCAATTCCACAAGAACTGTCTTAGCGAAAGGTTTCTTGAGGGGAAAGCTGTAACTCTGTGAGATGATTTCACAGAACACAAAGAAGTTTCTCAGAAAGCTTCTTTCTCTTTGTTATCGGAGGATAGTTCCTTTGGGCCTATAGTCTTCAAAGGGATCCGAAATATCTGTTCTCAGATTCCACAAAAATGAGGCTAGCAAAGAGATCCACGAAATACAGATTTACCTCTGTGAGATGAATTAACAGAACACTAAGCAGTTTCTCAGAAATCTTCTTTCCAGATTTCATCTGAGGATATTTCCTTTTTCACCATAGCCCTCTATGGGCTTCAAATATCACTTTGCCAATTCCACAAGAACTGTCTTAGCGAAAGGCTTCTTGAGGGGAAAGCTGTAACTCTGTGAGATGATTTCACAGAACACAAAGAAGTTTCTCAGAAAGCTTCTTTCTCTTTGTTATCGGAGGATATTTCCTTTTACCCTATAGGCTTCAAAGGGATTAGAAATATCTGTTCCCAGATTCCACAGAAATAAGGCTAGCAAAGAGATCCACGAAATACAGATGTAACTCTGTGAGTGGAAGTCACACATCACAGAGCTGTTTCTGAGAAAGCTTCTTTCCAGATTTCATCTGAGGATATTTCCTTTTTCACCATAGCCCTCTATGGGCTTCCAAATATCACTTTGCCAATTCCACAAGAACTCTCTTACCGAAAGGCTTCTTGAGGGGAAAGCTGTAACTCTGTGAGATGATTTCACAGAACACAAAGAAGTTTCTCAGAAAGATTCTTTCTCTTTGTTATCGGAGGATATTTCCTTTGGCCCTAAAGTTTTCAAAGGGATCCGAAATATCTGTTCTCAGATTCCACAGAAATAAGGCTAGCAAAGAGATCCACGAAATACACATGTAACTTTGTGAGATGAATTAACAGAACACCAAGCAGTTTCTCAGAAATCTTCTTTCCAGATTTCATCTGAGGATATTTCCTTTTTCACCGTAGCCCTCTATGGGCTTCCAAATATCACTTTGCCAATTCCACAAGAACTGTCTTAACGAAAGGCTTCTTGAAGGGAAAGCTGTACCTCTGTCAGATGATTTCACAGAACACAAAGAAGTTTCTCAGAAAGTTTCTTTCTCTTTGTTATCGGAGGATATTTCCTTTGGCCCTATAGTCTTCAAAGGGATCCGAAATATCTGTTCTCAGATTCCACAGGAATAGGGCTAGCAAAGAGATCCACGAAATTCAGATGTAACTTTGTGAGATGAATTAACAGAACACCAAGCAGTTTCTCAGAAAGCTTCTTTCCAGATTTCATCTGAGGATATTTCCTTTTGCACCATAGCCCTCTATGGGCTTCAAAATATCACTTTGCCAATTCCACAAGAACTGTCTTAGCGAAAGGCTTCTTGATTGGAAAGCTGTAACTCTGTGAGATGATTTCACAGAACACAAAGAAGTTTCTCAGAAAGCTTCTTTCTCTTTTTTATCGGAGGATATTTCCTTTGGCCCTATAGTCTTCAGAGGGATCCGAAATATCTGTTCTCAGATTCCACAGGAATAAGGCTAGCAAAGAGATCCACGAAATTCAAATGTAACTTTTTGAGATGAATTAACAGAACATCAAGCAGTTTCTCAGAAAGCTTCTTTCCTGATGTCTTTTGAGGATACTTCCTTTTTCACCATAGCCCTCTATGGGCTTCCAAATATCACTTTGCCAATTCCAAAAGAACTGTCTTAGCGAAAGGCTTCTTGAGGGGAAAGCTGTAACTCTGTGAGATGATTTCACAGAACACAAAGAAGTTTCTCAGAAAGCTTCCTTCTCTTTGTTATCGGAGGATATTTCCTATGGCCCTATAGTCTTCAAAGTGATCCGAAATATCTGTTCTCATTTCCACCGAAACAAGGCTAGCAAAGAGAGACACGAAATACAGATGTAACTTTGTGAGATGAATTAACAGAACACTAAGCAGTTTCTCAGAAAGCTTCTTTCCAGATTTCATCTGAGGATATTTCCTTTTTCACCATAGCCCTCCAAGGGCTTCCAAATATCACTTTGCCAATTCCACAGAAACTGTCTTAGCGAAAGGCTTCTTGAGGGGAAAGCTGTAACTCTGTGAGATGATTTCACAGAACACAAAGAAGTTTCTCAGAAAGCTTCTTTCTCTTTGTTATTGGAGGATATTTCCTTTGGCCCTATAGTCTTCAAAGGGATCCTTAATATCCGTTCTCAGATTCCACAGAAATAAGGCTAGCAAATAGTTCCACGAAATACAGATGTAACTCTCTTAGTGGAAGTCACACATCACAGAGCAGTTTCTCAGAAAGCTTCTTTCCAGATTTCATCTGAGGATATTTCCTTTTTCACCCTAGCCCTCTATGGGCTTCCAAATATCACTTTGCCAATTCCCCAAGAACTATCTTAGCGAAAGGCTTCTTGAGGGGAAAGCTGTAACTCTGTGAGATGATTTCACAGAACACAAAGAAGTTTCTCAGAAAGATTCTTTCTCTTTGTTATCGGAGGATATTTCCTTTGGCCCTATAGTCTTCAAAGGGATCCGAAACATCTGTTCTCAGATTCCACAGAAATAAGGCTAGCAAAGAGATCCTCGAAATACAGATGTAACTTTGTGAGATGAATTAACAGAACACCAAGCAGTTTCTCAGAAAGCTCCTTTCCAGATTTCATCTGAGGATATTTCCTTTTTCACCATAGCCCTCTATGGGCTTCCAAATATCACTTTGCCAATTCCACAAGAACTGTCTTAGCGAAAGGCTTCTTGAGGGGAAAGCTGTAACTCTGTGAGATGATTTCACAGAACACAAAGAAGTTTCTCAGAAAGCATCTTTCTCTTTGTTATCGGAACATATTTCCTTTTGCCCTATAGTCTTCAAAGGGATCCGAAATATCTGTTCTCAGATTCCACCGAAATAAGGCTAGCAAAGAGAGACACGAAATACAGATGTAACTCTGTGAGATGAATTAACAGAACACTAAGCAGTTTCTCAGAAAGCTTCTTTCCAGATTTCATCTGAGGATATTTCCTTTTACACCATAGCCCTCTATGGGCTTCCAAATGTCACTTTGACAATTCCACAAGAACTGTCTTAGCGAAAGGCTTCTTGAGGGGAAAGCTGTAACTCTGTGAGATGATTTCACAGAACACAAAGAAGTTTCTCAGAAAGCTTCTTTCTCTTTGTTATCGGAGGATTTTCCTTTTACCCTATAGTCTTCAAAGGGATCAGAAATATCTGTTCCCAGATTCCACAGAAATAAGGCTAGCAAAGAGATCCACGAAATACAGATGTAACTCTCTGATTGGAAGTCACACATCACAGAGCAGTTTCTCAGAAAGCTTCTTTCCAGATTTCATCTGAGGATATTTCCTTTTTCACCGTAGCCCTCTATGGGCTTCCAAATATCACTTGGCCAATTCCACAAGAACTGTCTTAGCGAAAGGTTTCTTGAGGGGAAAGCTGTAACTCTGTGAGATGATTTCACAGAACACAAAGAAGTTTCTCAGAAAGCTTCTTTCTCTTTGTTATCGGAGGATATTTCCTTTGGCCCTATAGTCTTCAAAGGGATCCGAAATATCTGTTCTCAGATTCCACAAAAATAAGGCTAGCAAAGAGATCCACGAAATACAGATTTAGCTCTGTGAGATGAATTAACAGAACACTAAGCAGTTTCTCAGAAATCTCCTTTCCAGATTTCATCTGAGGATATTTCCTTTTTCACCATAGCCCTCTATGGGCTTCAAATATCACTTTGCCAATTCCACAAGAACTGTCTTAGCGAAAGGCTTCTTGAGGGGAAAGCTGTAACTCTGTGAGATGATTTCACAGAACACAAAGAAGTTTCTCAGAAAGCTTCTTTCTCTTTGTTATCGGAGGATATTTCCTTTTACCCTATAGTCTTCAAAGGGATTAGAAATATCTGTTCCCAGATTCCACAGAAATAAGGCTAGCAAAGAGATCCACGAAATACAGATGTAACTCTGTGAGTGGAAGTCACACATCACAGAGCTGTTTCTCAGAAAGCTTCTTTCCAGATTTCATCTGAGGATATTTCCTTTTTCACCGTAGCCCTATATGGGCTTCCAAATATCACTTTGCCAATTCCACAAGAACTCTCTTAACGAAAGGCTTCTTGAGGGGCAAGCTGTAACTCTGTGAGATGATTTCACAGAACACAAAGAAGTTTCTCAGAAAGATTCTTTCTCTTTGTTATCGGAGGATATTTCCTTTGGCCCTATATTCTTCAAAGGGATTAGAAGTATCTGTTCCCAGATTCCACAGAAATAAGGCTAGCAAAGAGATCCACGAAATACAGATGTAACATTGTGAGATGAATTAACAGAACACCAAGCAGTTTCTGCGAAATCTTCTTTCCAGATTTCATCTGAGGGTATTTCCTTTTTCACCGTAGCCCTCTATGGGCTTCCAAATATCACTTTGCCAATTCCACAAGAACTGTCTTAACGAAAGGCTTCTTGAGGGGAAAGCTGTATCTCTGTGAGATGATTTCACAGAACACAAAGAAGTTTCTCAGAAAGCTTCTTTCTCTTTGTTATCGGAGGAAATTTCCTTTGGCCCTATAGTCTTCAAAGGGATCCGAAATATCTGTTCTCAGATTCCACAGGAATAAGGCTAGCAAAGAGATCCACGAAATTCAAATGTAACTTTGTGAGATGAATTAACAGAACATCAAGCAGTTTCTCAGAAAGCTTCTTTCCAGATTTCATTTGAAGATACTTCCTTTTTCACCATAGCCCTCTATGGGCTTCCAAATATCACTTTGCCAATTCCACAAGAACTGTCTTAGCGAAAGGCTTCTTGAGGGGAAAGCTGTAACTCTGTGAGATGATTTCACAGAACACAAAGAAGTTTCTCAGAAAGCTTCCTTCTCTTTGTTATCGGAGGATATTTCCTATGGCCCTATAGTCTTCAAAGGGATCCGAAATATCTGCTCTCATTTCCACCGAAACAAGGCTAGCAAAGAGAGACACGAAATACAGATGTAACTTTGTGAGATGAATTAACAGAACACTAAGCAGTTTCTCAGAAAGCTTCTTTCCAGATTTCATCTGAGGATATTTCCTTTTTCACCATAGCCCTCTAAGGGCTTCCAAATATCACTTTGCCAATTCCACAGAAACTGTCTTAGCGAAAGGCTTCTTGAGGGGAAAGCTGTAACTCTGTGAGATGATTTCACAGAACACAAAGAAGTTTCTGAGAAAGCTTCTTTCTCTTTGTTATTGGAGGATATTTCCTTTGGCCCTATAGTCTTCAAAGGGATCCTTAATATCTGTTCTCAGATTCCACAGAAATAAAGCTAGGAAATAGATCCACGAAATACAGATGTAACTCTCTTAGTGGAAGTCACACATCACAGAGCAGTGTCTCAGAAAGCTTCTTTCCAGATTTCATGTGAGGATATTTCCTTTTTCACCATAGCCTTCTATGGGCTTCCAAATATCACTTTGCCAATACCACAAGAACTGACTTTGCGAAAGGCTTCTTGAGGGGAAAGCTGTAACTCTGTGAGATGATTTCACAGAACAAAAAGAATTTTCTCAGAAAGCTTCTTTCTCTTTGGTATCAGAGGATATTTGCTTTGGCCCTATAGTCTTCAAAGGGATCCGATATATCTGTTCTCAGATTCCACAGAAATTATGCTAGCAAAGATATTCACGAAATACAGATATAACACTGTGAGATGAATCAACACAACACTAAGACGTTTCTCAGAAAACTTCTTTCCAGATTTCATCTGAGGATATTTCCTTTTTCACCAGAGCCCTCTATGGGCTTCCAAATATCACTTTGCCAATTCCACAAGAACTGTCTTAGCGAAAGGCTTCTCGAGGGGAAATCTGTAACTCTGTGAGATGATATCACAGAACACGAAGAAGTTTCTCAGAAAGCTTCTTTCTCTTTGTTATCGGAGGATATTTCCTTTGGCCCTATAGTCTTCAAAGGGATACGAAATATCTGTTCTCAGATTTCACAGAAATAAGGCTAGCAAAGAGATCCACGAAATACAGAAATAACTCTGTGAGATGAATTAAGAGAACACTAAGCGGTTTCTCAGAAAGCTTCTTTGCACATTTCATCTGAGGATATTTCCTTTTTCACCATAGCCCTCTACGGGCTCCAAATATCACTTTGCCAATTCCACAAGAACTGTCTTAGCGAACGGCTTCTTGAGGGGAAAGCTGTAACTCTGTGAGATGATTTCACAGAAGACAAAGAAGTTTCTCAGAAAGCTTCTTTCTCTTTTTTTATCGGAGGATATTTCCTTTGGCCATATAGTCTTCAAAGGGATCCGAAATATCTGTTCTCAGATTCCACCGAAACAAGGCTAGCAAAGAGAGACACGAAATACAGATGTAACTTTGTGAGATGAATTAACAGAACACTAAGCAGTTTCTCAGAAAGCTTCTTTCCAGATTTCATCTGAGCATACTTCCTTTTTCACCATAGCCCTCTTTGGGCTTCCAAATATCACTTTGCCAATTCCACAAGAACTGTCTTAGCGAAAGGCTTCTTGAGGGGAAAGCTGTAACTCTCTGAGATGATTTCACAGAACACAAAGAAGTTTCTCAGAAAGCTTCTTTCTCTTTGTTATCGAAGCATATTTCCTTTTGCCCTATAGTCTTCAAAGGGATCCGAAATATCTGTTCTCAGATTCCACAGAAATAAGGCTAACAGAGGGATCAAAGAAGTACAGAGGTAACTTTGTGAGATGAATTAACAGAACACTAAGCAGTTTCTCAGTAATCTTCTTTCCAGATTTGATCTCTGGATATTTCCTTTTTCACCGTAGACCTCTATGGGCTTCCAAATATCACTTTGCCAATTCCACAAGAACTGTCTTAGCGAAAGGCTTCTTGAGGGGAAAGCTGTAACTCTGTGGGATGGTTTCACAGACCCCAAAGAAGTTTCTCAGAAAGCTTCTTTCTCTTTGTTATGGGAGGATATTTCCTTTGACCCTATAGTCTACAAAGGGATTCGAAATATCTGTTCTCAGATTCCACCGAAACAAGGCTAGCAAAGAGAGACACGAAATACAGATGTAACTTTGTGAGATGAATTAACAGAACACTAAGCAGTTTCTCAGAAAGCTTCTTTCCAGATTTCATCTGAGCATACTTCCTTTTTCACCATAGGCCTCTATGGGCTTCCAAATATCACTTTGCCAATTCCACAAGAACTCTCTTAGCGAAAGGCTTCTTGAGGGGAAAGCTGTAACTCTGTGAGATGATTTCACAGAACACAAAGAAGTTTCTCAGAAAGCTTCTTTCTCTTTGTTATCGGAGGATATTTCCTTTGGCCCTATAGTCTTCAAGGGGATCCGAAATATCTGTCCTCAGGTTCCACAGAAATAAGGCTAGCAAAGAGATCCACGAAATACAGATGTAACTCTGTGAGTGGAAGTCACACATCACAGAGCAGTTTCTCAGAAAGCTTCTTTCCAGATTTCATCTGAGGATATTTCCTTTTTCACCATAGCCCTCTATGGGCTTCCAAATATCACTTTGCCAATTCCACAAGAACTATCTTAGCGAATGGCTTCTTGAGGGGAAAGCTGTAACTCTGTGAGATGATTTCACAGAACACAAAGAAGTTTCTCAGAATGCTTCTTTATCTTTGTAATAGGAGCATATTTCCTTTTGCCCTATAGTCTTCAAAGAGATCCGAAATATCTGTTCTCAGATTCCACAGAAATAAGGCTAGCAAAGAGATCCACGAAATACAGATGTAACTCTGTGAGATGAATTAAGAGAACACTAAGCAGTTTCTCAGAAAGCTTCTTTCCAGATTTCATCTGAGGATATTTCCTTTTTCACCATAGCCCTCTATGGGCTTCCAAATATCACTTTGCCAATTCCACAAGAACTGTCTTAGCGAAAGGCGTCTTGAGGGGAAAGCTGTAACTCTGTGAGATGATTTCACAGAACACAAGGCAGTTTCTCAGAAAGCTTCTTTCTATTTGTTATCGGAGGATATTTCCTTTTGCCCTATAGTCTTCAAAGGGATCCGAAATATCTGTTCTCAGATTCCACAGAAATAAGGTTAGCAAAGTGATCCACGAAATATAGATATGACTCTGTGAGTGGAAGTCACACATCACAGAGTAGTTTCTCAAAAATCTTCTTTCCAGATTTCATCTGAGGATATTTGCTTTTTCACCATAGGCCTCTATGGGCTTCCAAATACACTTTGCAAATTCCACAAGAACTGTCTTAGCAAAAGGCTTCTTTAGAGGAAAGCTGTAACTCTGTGAGATGATTTCACAGAACACAAAGAAGTTTCTCAGAAAGCTTCTTTCTTTTTTTTATCGGAGGATATTTCCTTTGGCCCTATAGTCTTCAAAGGGATCCGAAATATCTGTTCTCCGATTCCACAGAAATAAGGCTAGCAATGAGATCCACGAAATACAGATGTAAATTTGTGAGGTGAATTAACAGAACACTAAGCAGTTTCTCAGGAAGCTTCTTTCCAGATTTCATCTGAGGATATTTCCTTTTTCACCATAGCCCTCTACGGGCTTCCAAATATCACTTTGCCAATTCCACAAGAACTGTCTTAGCGAAAGGTTTCTTGAGGGAAAGCTGTAACTCTGTGAGATGATTTCACAGAACACGAAGAAGTTTCTCAGAAAGCTTCTTTCTCTTTGTTATCGGAGGATATTTCCTTTGGCCCTATAGTCTTCAAAGGGATCCGAAATATCTGTTGTCAGATTCCACAGAAATAAGGCTAGCAAAGAGATCCACGAAATACAGAAATAACTCTGTGAGATGAATTAAGAGAACACTAAGCGGTTTCTCAGAAAGCTTCTTTCCACATTTCATCTGAGGATATTTCCTTTTTCACCATAGCCCACTATGGGCTTCCAAATATCACTTTGCCAATTCCACAAGAACTGTCTTAGCGAAAGGCTTCTTGAGTGGAAAGCTGTAACTCTGTGAGATGATTTCACAGAAGACAAAGAAGTTTCTCAGAAAGCTTCTTTCTCTTTGTTATCGGAGGATACTTCCTTTGGCCCTATAGTCTTCAAAGTGATCCGAAATATCTGTTCTCAGATTCCACAGAAATAAGGCTAGCAAAGAGAGACACGAAATACAGATGTAACTTTGTGAGATGAATTAACAGAACACCAAGCAGTTTCTCAGAAAGCTTCTTTCCAGATTTCATCTGAGGATATTTCCTTTTTCACCATAGACCTCTATGGGCTTCCAAATATCACTTTGCCAATTCCACAAGAACTGTCTTAGCGAAAGGCTTCTTGAGGGGAAAGCTGTAACTCTGTGAGATGATTTCACAGAACACCAAGAAGTTTCTCAGAAAGCTTCTTTCTCTTTGTTATCCGAGGATATTTCCTTTGGCCCTATAGTCTTCAAAGGGATCCGAAACATCTGTTCTCAGATTCCACAGAAATAAGGCTAGCAAAGAGATCCAGGAAATACAGATATAACTCTGTGAGTGGAAGTCACACATCACAGAGCAGTGTCTCAGAAAGCTTCTTTCCAGATTTCATGTGAGGATATTTCCTTTTTCACCATAGCCTTCTATGGGCTTCCAAATATCACTTTGCCAATACCACAAGAACTGACTTTGCGAAAGGCTTCTTGAGGGGAAATCTGTAACTCTGTGAGATGATTTCACAGAACAAAAAGAATTTTCTCAGAAAGCTTCTTTCTCTTTGGTATCAGAGGATATTTGCTTTGGCCCAATAGTCTTCAAAGGGATCCGATATATCTGTTCTCAGATTCCACAGAAATTATGCTAGCAAAGATATTCACGAAATACAGATGTAACACTGTGAGATGAATCAACACAACACTAAGAGGTTTCTCAGAAAGCTTCTTTCCAGATTTCATCTGAGGATATTTCCTTTTTCACCAGAGCCCTCTATGGGCTTCCAAATATCACTTTGCCAATTCCACAAGAACTGTCTTAGCGAAAGGCTTCTCGAGGGGAAATCTGTAACTCTGTGAGATGATATCACAGAACACGAAGAAGTTTCTCAGAAAGCTTCTTTCTCTTTGTTATCGGAGGATATTTCCTTTGGCCCTATAGTCTTCAAAGGGATACGAAATATCTGTTCTCAGATTTCACAGAAATAAGGCTAGCAAAGAGATCCACGAAATACAGAAATAACTCTGTGAGATGAATTAAGAGAACACTAAGCGGTTTCTCAGAAAGCTTCTTTGCACATTTCATCTGAGGATATTTCCTTTTTCACCATAGCCCTCTATGGGCTCCAAATATCACTTTGCCAATTCCACAAGAACTGTCTTAGCGAACGGCTTCTTGAGGGGAAAGCTGTAACTGTGTGAGATGATTTCACAGAAGACAAAGAAGTTTCTCAGAAAGCTTCTTTCTCTTTGTTATCGGAGGATAGTTCCTTTGGCCCTATAGTCTTCAAGGTGATCCGAAATATCTGTTTTCAGATACCACAGAAATAAGGCTAGCAAAGAGAGACACGAAATACAGATGTAACTTTGTGAGATGAATTAACAGAACACTAAGCAGTTTCTCAGAAAGCTTCTTTCCAGATTTCATCTGAGGATATTTCCTTTTTCACCATAGCCCTCTATGGGCTTCCAAATATCACTTTGCCAATTGCACAAGAACTGTCTTAGCGAAAGTATTCTTGAGGGGAAAGCTGTAATTCTGTGAGATGATTTCACAGAACACCAAGAAGTTTCTCAGAAAACTTCTTTCTCTTTGTTATCCGAGGATATTTCCTTTGGCCCTATAGTCTTTAAAGGGATCCGAAACATCTGTTCTCAGATTCCACAGAAAAAAGGCTAGCAAAGAGATCCACGAAATACATATATAACTCTGTGAGTGGAAGTCACACATCACAGGGCAGTTTCTCAGAAAGCTTCTTTCCAGATTTCATCTGAGGATATTTTCTTTTTCACCATAGCCCTCTATGGGCTTCGAAATATCACTTTGCCAATTCCAGAAGAACTGTCTTAGCGAAAGGCTTCTTGAGGGGAAAGCTGTAACTCTGTGAGATGATTTCACAGAAGACAAAGAAGTTTCTCAGAAAGCTTCTTTCTCTTTGTTATCGGAGGATATTTCCTTTGGCCCTATAGTCTTCAAAGGGATCCGAAATATCTGTTCTCAGATTCCACAGAAATAAGGCTAGCAAAGAGAGACACGAAATACAGATGTAACTTTGTGAGATGAATTAACAGAACACTAAGCAGTTTCTCAGAAAGCTTCTTTCCAGATTTCATCTTAGGATATTTCCTTTTTCACCATAGCTCTCTATGGGCTTCCAAATATCACTTTGCCAATTCCACAATAACTGCCTTAGCGAAAGGCTTCTTGAGGGGAAAGCTGTAACTCTGTGAGATGATTTCACAGAACACAAAGAAGTTTCTCAGAAAGCTTCTTTCTCTTTGTTAGCAGAGGATATTTGCTTTGGCCCTATAGTCTTCAAAGATTTCCGAAATATCTGTTCTCAGATTCCACAGAAATAAGGCTAGCAAAGAGATCCACGAAATACAGATGTAACACTGTGAGACGAAACAACACAACACTAAGCAGTTTCTCAGAAAGCTTCTTTCCAGATTTCATCTGAGGATATTTCCTTTCTCACCATAGCCCTCTATGGGCTTCCAAATATCACTTTGCCAATTCCACAAGAACTGTCTTAGCGAAAGGCTTCTTGAGGGGAAAGCTGTAACTCTGTGAGATGATTTCACAGAACACAAGGAAGTTTCTCAGAAAGCTTCTTTCTCTTTGTTATCGGAGGATACTTCCTTTTGCCCTATAGTCTTCAAAGGGATCCGAAATATCTGTTCTCAAATTCCACAGAAATAAGGCTAGCAAAGAGATCCACGAAATACAGATGTAACTCTGTGAGTGGAAGTCACACTTCACAGAGTAGTTTCTCAAAAAGCTTCTTTCCAGATTTCATCTGAGGATATTTTCTTTTTCACCATAGCCATCTATGGGCTTCCAAATATCACTTTGCCAATTCCACAAGAACTGTCTTAGCAAAATGCTTCTTGAGGGGAAAGCTGTAACTCTGTGAGATGATTTCTCAGAACACGAAGAAGTTACTCAGAAAGCTTCTTTCTCTTTGTTATCGGAGGATATTTCCTTTGGCCCTATAGTCTTGAAAGGGATCCGAAATATCTGTTCTCAGATTCCACAGAAATAAGGTTAGCAAAGAGATCCACGAAATACAGAAATAACTCTGTGAGATGAATTAAGAGAACACTAAGCGGTTTCTCAGAAAGCTTCTTTGCACATTTCATCTGAGGATATTTCCTTTTTCACCATAGCCCTCTATGGGCTCCAAATATCACTTTGCCAATTCCACAAGAAATGTCTTAGCGAAAGGCTTCTTGAGGGGAAAGCTGTAACTCTGTGAGATGATTTCACAGAAGACAAAGAAGTTTCTCAGAAAGCTTCTTTCTCTTTGTTATCGGAGGATATTTCATTTGGCCCTATAGTCTTCAAGGTGATCCGAAATATCTGTTCTCAGATTCCACAGAAATAAGGCTAGCAAAGAGAGACACGAAATACAGATGTAACTTTGTGTGATGAATTAACAGAACACTAAGCAGTTTCTCAGAAAGCTTCTTTCCAGATTTCATCTGAGGATATTTCCTTTTTCACCATAGCTCTCTATGGGCTTCCAAATATCACTTTGCCAATTGCACAAGAACTGTCTTAGCGAAAGTCTTCTTGAGGGGAAAGCTGTAATTCTGTGAGATGATTTCACAGAACAACAAGAAGTTTCTCAGAAAACTTCTTTCTCTTTGTTATCCGAGGATATTTCCTTTGGCCCTATAGTCTTCAAAGGGATCCGAAACATCTGTTCTCAGATTCCACAGAAAAAAGGCTAGCAAAGAGATCAACGAAATACATATATAACTCTGTGAGTGGAAGTCACACATCACAGAGCAGTTTCCCAGAAAGCTTCTTTCCAGATTTCATCTGAGGATATTTCCTTTTTCACCATAGCCTTCTATGGGCTTCCAAATATCACTTTGCCAATACCACAAGAACTGTCTTTGCGAAAGGCTTCTTGAGGGGAAAGCTGTAACTCTGTGAGATGATTTCACAGAACACAAAGAAGGTTCTCCGAAAGCTACTTTCTCTTTGGTATCAGAGGATATTTGCTTTGGCCCTATAGTCTTCAAAGGGATCCGAAATATCTGTTCTCAGATTCCACAGAAATTATGCTAGCAAAGATATCCACGAAATACAGATGTAACACTGTGAGATGAATCAACACAACACTAAGAAGTTCCTCAGAAAGCTTCTTTCCAGATTTCATCCGGGGATATTTCCTTTTTCACCATAGCCCTCTATGGGCTTCCAAATATCACTTTGCCAATTCCACAAGAACTGTCTTAGCGAAAGGCTTCTTGAGGGGAAAGCTGTAACTCTGTGAGATGATTTCACAGAACACAAGGAAGTTTCTCAGAAAGCTTCTTTCTCTTTGTTATCGGAGGATATTTCCTTTGGCCCTATAGTCTTCAAAGGGATCCTTAATATCTGTTCTCAGACTCCACAGAAATAAGGCTAGCAAAGAGATCCACGAAATACAGATGTAACTCTGTGAGTGGAAGTCACACATCACAGAGCAGTTTCTCAGAAAGCTTCTTTCCAGATTTCATCTGAGGATATTTCCTTTTTCACCATAGCCCTCTATGGGCTTCCAAATATCACTTTGCCAATTCCACAACAACTGTCTTAGCGAAAGGCGTCTTGAGGGGAAAGCTGTAACTCTGTGAGATGATTTCACAGAACACAAGGCAGTTTCTCAGAAAGCTTCTTTCTATTTGTTATCGGAGGATATTTCCTTTTGCCCTATAGTCTTCAAAGGGATCCGAAATATCTGTTCTCAGATTCCACAGAAATAAGGCTAGCAAAGAGATCCACGAAATACAGATATGACTCTGTGAGTGGAAGTCACACATCACAGAGTAGTTTCTCAAAAATCTTCTTTCCAGATTTCTTCTGAGGATATTTGCTTTTTCACCATAGGCCTCTATGGGCTTCCAAATATCACTTTGCAAATTCCACAAGAACTGTCTTAGCAAAAGGCTTCTTTAGAGGAAAGCTGTAACTCTGTGAGATGATTTCAAAGAACACAAAGAAGTTTCTCAGAAAGCTTCTTTCTTTTTTTTATCGGAGGATATTTCCTTTGGCCCTATAGTCTTCAAAGGGATCCGAAATATCTGTTCTCCGATTCCACAGAAATAAGGCTAGCAAAGAGAGACACGAAATACAGATGTAACTTTGTGAGATGAATTAACAGAACACTAAGCAGTTTCTCAGAAAGCTTCTTTCCAGATTTCATCTGAGGATATTTCCTTTTTCACCATAGCTCTCTATGGGCTTCCAAATATCACTTTGCCAATTCCACAAGCACTGCCTTAGCGAAAGGCTTCTTGAGGGGAAAGCTGTAACTCTGTGAGATGATTTCACAGAACACAAAGAAGTTTCTCAGAAAGCTTCTTTCTCTTTGTTAGCAGAGGATATTTGCTTTGGCCCTATAGTCTTCAAAGATTTCCGAAATATCTGTTCTCAGATTCCACAGAAATAAGGCTAGCAAAGAGATCCACGAAATACAGATGTAACACTGTGAGATGAAACAACACAACACTAAGCAGTTTCTCAGAAAGCTTCTTTCCAGATTTCATCTGAGGATATTTCCTTTTTCACCATAGCCCTCTATGGGCTTCCAAATATCACTTTGCAAATTCCACAAGAACTGTCTTAGCGAAAGGCTTCTTGAGGGGAAAGCTGTAACTCTGTGAGATGATTTCACAGAACACAAGGAAGTTTCTCAGAAAGCTTCTTTCTCTTTGTTATCGGAGGATACTTCCTTTTGCCCTATAGTCTTCAAAGGGATCCGAAATATCTGTTCTCAAATTCCACAGAAATAAGGCTAGCAAAAGATCCACGAAATACAGATGTAACTCTGTGAGTGGAAGTCACACTTCACAGAGTAGTTTCTCAAAAAGCTTCTTTCCAGATATCATCTGAGGATATTTGCTTTTTCACCATAGCCATCTATGGGCTTCCAAATATCACTTTGCCAATTCCACAAGAACTGTCTTAAAAAAGGCTTCTTGAGGGGAAAGCTGTAACTCTGTGAGATGATTTCTCAGAACACGAAGAAGTTACTCAGAAAGCTTCTTTCTCTTTGTTATCGGTGGATATTTCCTTTGGCCCTATAGTCTTGAAAGGGATCCGAAATATCTGTTCTCAGATTCCACAGAAATAAGGCTAGCAAATAGATCCACGAAATACAGATGTAACTCTGTGAGATGAATTAACAGAACACTAAGCAGTTTCTCAGAAAGCTTCTTTCCGTATTTCATCTGAGGACACTTCCTTTTTCACCATAGCCCTCTGTGGGCTTACAAATATCACTTTGCCAATTCCAGAAGAACTGTCTTAGCGAAAGGCTTCTTTAGGGGAAAGCTGTAACTCTGTGAGATGGTTTCAGAGAACACAAAGAAGTTTCTCAGAAAGCTTCTTTCTCTTTGTTATTGGAGGATATTTCTTTTGGCCCTATAGTCTTCAAAGGGATCCGAAATATCTGTTCTCAGATTCCACAGAAATAAGGCTAGCAATGAGATCCACGACATACAGATGTAACTCTGTGAGCTGAATTCACAGAACACTAAGCAGTTTCTCAGAAAGCTTCTTTCCAGATTTCATCTGAGGATATTTCCTTTTTCACCATAGCCCTCTATGGGCTCCCAAATATCACTTTGTCAATTCCACAAGAACTGTCTTAGCGAAAGGCTTCTTGAGGGAAAGCTGTAACTCCGTGAGATGATTTCACAGAACACAAAGAAGTTTCTCAGAAAGCTTCTTTCTCTTTGTTATCGGAGGATATTTCCTTTGGCCCTATAGTCTTCAAAGGGATCCTTAATATCTGTTCTCAGATTCCACAGAAATAAGGCTAGCAAAGAGATCCACGAAATACCGATGTAACTCTGTGAGTGGAAGTCACACATCACAGAGAAGTTTTTCAGAAATCTTCTTTCGAGTTTTCATCTGAGGATATTTCCTTTTTCACCATAGACCTCTATGGGCTTCCAAATATCACTTTGCCAATTCCACAAGAACTGTCTTAGCAAAAGGCTTCTTTAGAGGAAAGCTGTAACTCTGTGAGATGATTTCACAGAATACAAAGAAGTTTCACAGAAAGCTTCTTTCTCTTTTTTATCGGAGGATATTTCCTTTGGCCCTATAGTCTTCAAATGGATCCGAAATATCTGTTCTCAGATTCCACAGAAATAAGGCTAGCAATGAGATCCACGAAATACAGATATAACTTTGTGAGGTGAATTAACAGAACACTAAGCAGTTTCTCAGGAAGCTTCTTTCCAGATTTCATCTGAGGATATTTCCTTTTTCACCATAGCCCTCTACGGGCTTCCAAATATCACTTTGCCAATTCCACAAGAACTGTCTTAGCGAAAGGCTTCTTGAGGGAAAGCTGTAATTCTGTGAGATGATTTCACAGAACACAAAGAAGTTATTCAGAAAGCTTCTTTCTCTTTGTTATCGGAGGATATTTCCTTTGGCCCTATAGTCTTCAAAGATTTCCGAAATATCTGTTCTCAGATTCCACAGAAATAAGGCTAGCAAAGAGATCCACGAAATACAGATGTAACTCTGTGAGATGAATTAACAGAACACTAAGCGGTTTCTCAGAAAGCTTCTTTCCAGATTTCATCTGAGGATATTTCCTTTTTTACCAGAGCCCTCTATGGGTTTCCAAATATCACTTTGCCAATTCCACAAGAACTGTCTTAGCGAAAGGCTTCTCGAGGGGAAAGCTGTAACTCTGTGAGATGATTTCACAGAACACAAAGAAGTTTCTCAGAAAGCTTCTTTCTATTTGTTATCGGAGGATAATTCCTTTGGCCCTATAGTCTTCAAAGGGATCCAAAATATCTGTTCTCAGATTCCACAGAAATAAGGCTAGCAAAGAGATCCACGAAATACAGATGTAACACTGTGAGTGGAAGTCACACATCACAGAGCAGATTCACAGAAAGCTTCTTTCCAGATTTCATCTGAGGATATTTTCTTTTTCACCATAGCCCTCTATGGGCTTCGAAATATCACTTTGCCAATTCCAGAAGAACTGTCTTAGCGGAAGGCTTCTTGAGGGGAAAGCTGTAACTCTGTGAGATGATTTCACAGAAGACAAAGAAGTTTCTCAGAAAGCTTCTTTCTCTTTGTTTTCGGAGGATATTTCCTTTGGCCCTATAGTCTTCAAAGGGATCCGAAATATCTGTTCTCAGATTCCACAGAAATAAGGCTAGCAAAGAGAGACACGAAATACAGATGTAACACTGTGAGATGAATCAACACAACACTAAGCAGTTTCTCAGAAAGCTTCTTTCCAGATTTCATCCGAGGATATTTCCTTTTTCACCATAGCCCTCTATGGGCTTCCAAATATCACTTTGCCAATTCCACAAGAACTGTCTTAGCGAAAGGCTTGTTGAGGGGAAAGTTGTAACTCTGTGAGATGATTTCAGAGAACACAAGACAGTTTCTCAGAAAGCTTCTTTCTATTTGTTATCGGAGGATATTTCCTTTTGCCCTATAGTCTTCAAAGGGATCCGAAATATCTGTTCTCAGATTCCACAGAAATAAGGCTAGCAAAGAGATCCACGAAATACAGATATGACTCTGTGAGTGGAAGTCACACATCACAGAGTAGTTTCTCAAAAATCTTCTTTCCAGATTTCATCTGAGGATATTTGCTTTTTCACCATAGGCCTCTAGGGGCTTCCAAATATCACTTTGCCAATTCCACAAGAACTGTCTTAGCAAAAGGCTTCTTTAGATGAAAGCTGTAGCTCTGTGAGATGATTTCACAGAACACAAAGAAGTTTCTCAGAAAGCTTCTTTCTCTTTTTTATCGGAGGATATTTCCTTTGGCCCTATAGTCTTCAAAGGGATCCGAAATATCTGTTCTCCGATTCCACAGAAATAAGGCTAGCAATGAGATCCACGAAATACAGATGTAACTTTGTGAGGTGAGTTCACAGAACACTAAGCAGTTTCTCAGGAAGCTTCTTTCCAGATTTCATCTGAGGATATTTCCTTTTTCACCATAGCCCTCTACGGGCTTCCAAATACCACTTTGCCAATTCCACAAGAACTGTGTTAGCGAAAGGCTTCTTGAGGGAAAGCTGTAACTCTGTGAGATGATTTCACAGAACACAAAGAAGTTTCTCAGAAAGCTTCTTTCTCTTTGTTATCGGAGGATATTTCCTTTGGCCCTATAGTCTTCAAAGGGATCCTTTATATCTGTTCTCAGATTCCACAGAAATAAGGCTAGCAAAGAGATCCACGAAATACAGATGTAACTCTGTGAGATGAATTAACAGAACCCTAAGCGGTTTCTCAGAAAGCTTCTTTCCAGATTTCATCTGAGGATATTTCCTTTTTCACCAGAGCCCTCTAAGGGCTTCCAAATATCACTTTGCCAATTCCACAAGAACTGTCTTAGCGAAAGGCTTCTTGAGGGGAAAGCTGTAACTCGGTGAGATGATTTCACAGAACACAAAGAAGTTTCTCAGAAAGCTTCTTTCTCTTTGTTATCGGAGGATAATTCCTTTGGCCCTATAGTCTTCAAAGGGATCCAAAATATCTGTTCTCAGATTCCACAGAAATAAGGCTAGCAAAGAGATCCACGAAATACAGAAGTAACACTGTGAGTGGAAGTCACACATCACAGAGCAGATTCACAGAAAGCTTCTTTCCAGATTTCATCTGAGGATATTTTCTTTTTCACCATAGCCCTCTATGGGCTTCGAAATATCACTTTGCCAATTCCAGAAGAACTGTCTTAGCGGAAGGCTTCTTGAGGGGAAAGCTGTAACTCTGTGAGATGATTTCACAGAAGACAAAGAAGTTTCTCAGAAAGCTTCTTTCTCTTTGTTTTCGGAGGATATTTCCTTTGGCCCTATAGTCTTCAAAGGGATCCGAAATATCTGTTCTCAGATTCCACAAAAATAAGGCTAGCAAAGAGAGACACGAAATACAGATGTAACTTTGTGAGATGAATTAACAGAACACTAAGCGGTTTCTCAGAAAGCTTCTTTCCAGATTTCATCTGAGGATATTTCCTTTTTCACCATAGCTCTCTATGGGCTTCCAAATATCACTTTGCCAATTCCACAAGAACTGCCTTAGCGAATGGCATCTTGAGGGGAAAGCTGTAACTCTGTGAGATGATTTCACAGAACACAAAGAAGTTTCTCAGAAAGCTTCTTTCTCTTTGTTATCCGAGGATATTTCCTTTGGCCCTATAGTCTTCAAAGTGATCCGAAACATCTGCTCTCAGATTCCAAAGAAATAAGGCTAGGAAAGAGATCCACGAAATACAGATGTAACTCTGTGAGTGGAAGTCACACATTACAGAGCAGTTTCTCAGAAAGCTTCTTTCCAGATTTCATCTGAGGATATTTCCTTTTTCACCATAGCCTTCTATGGGCTTCCAAATATCACTTTGCCAATACCACAAGAACTGTCTTTGCGAAAGGCTTCTTGAGGGGAAAGCTGTAACTCTGTGAGATGATTTCACAGAACACAAAGAAGTTTCTCAGAAAGCTTCTTTCTCTTTGTTAGCAGAGGATATTTGCTTTGGCCCTATAGTCTTCAAAGATTTCCGAAATATCTGTTCTCAGATTCCACAGAAATTATGCTAGCAAAGATATCCACGAAATACAGAGGTAACACTGTGAGATGAAACAACACAACACTAAGCAGTTTCTCAGAAAGCTTCTTTCCAGATTTCATCTGAGGATATTTCCTTTTTCACCATAGCCCTCTATGGGCTTCCAAATATCACTTTGCCAATTCCACAAGAACTGTCTTAGCGAAAGGCTTCTTGAGGGGAAAGCTGTAACTCTGTGAGATGATTTCACAGAACACAAGGAAGTTTCTCAGAAAGCTTCTTTCTCTTTGTTATCGGAGGATATTTCCTTTTGCCCTATAGTCTTCAAAGGGATCCGAAATATCTGTTCTCAAATTCCACAGAAATAAGGCTAGCAAAGAGATCCACGAAATACAGATGTAACTCTGTGAGTGGAAGTCACACATCACAGAGTAGTTTATCAAAAAGCTTCTTTCCAGATTTCATCTGAGGATATTTGCTTTTTCACCATAGCCCTCTATGGGCTTGCAAATATCACTTTGCCAATTCCACAAGAACTGTCTTAGCAAAAGGCTTCTTGAGGGGAAAGCTGTAACTCTGTGAGATGATTTCTCAGAACACGAAGAAGTTACTCAGAAAGCTTCTTTCTCTTTGTTATCGGAGGATATTTCCTTTGGCCCTAGACTCTTGAAAGGGATCCGAAATATCTGTTCTCAGATTCCATAGAAATAAGGCTAGCAAAGAGATCCACGAAATACAGATGTAACTTTGTGAGATGAATTAACAGAACACTAAGCAGTTTCTCAGAAAGCTTCTTTCCAGATTTCATCTGAGGATATTTCCTTTTTCACCATAGCCCTCTATGGGCTTCCAAATATCACTTTGCCAATTGCACAAGAACTGTCTTAGCGAAAGTATTCTTGAGGGGAAAGCTGTAATTCTGTGAGATGATTTCACAGAACACCAAGAAGTTTCTCAGAAAACTTCTTTCTCTTTGTTATCCGAGGATATTTCCTTTGGCCCTATAGTCTTTAAAGGGATCCGAAACATCTGTTCTCAGATTCCACAGAAAAAAGGCTAGCAAAGAGATCCACGAAATACATATATAACTCTGTGAGTGGAAGTCACACATCACAGGGCAGTTTCTCAGAAAGCTTCTTTCCAGATTTCATCTGAGGATATTTTCTTTTTCACCATAGCCCTCTATGGGCTTCGAAATATCACTTTGCCAATTCCAGAAGAACTGTCTTAGCGAAAGGCTTCTTGAGGGGAAAGCTGTAACTCTGTGAGATGATTTCACAGAAGACAAAGAAGTTTCTCAGAAAGCTTCTTTCTCTTTGTTATCGGAGGATATTTCCTTTGGCCCTATAGTCTTCAAAGGGATCCGAAATATCTGTTCTCAGATTCCACAGAAATAAGGCTAGCAAAGAGAGACACGAAATACAGATGTAACTTTGTGAGATGAATTAACAGAACACTAAGCAGTTTCTCAGAAAGCTTCTTTCCAGATTTCATCTTAGGATATTTCCTTTTTCACCATAGCTCTCTATGGGCTTCCAAATATCACTTTGCCAATTCCACAATAACTGCCTTAGCGAAAGGCTTCTTGAGGGGAAAGCTGTAACTCTGTGAGATGATTTCACAGAACACAAAGAAGTTTCTCAGAAAGCTTCTTTCTCTTTGTTAGCAGAGGATATTTGCTTTGGCCCTATAGTCTTCAAAGATTTCCGAAATATCTGTTCTCAGATTCCACAGAAATAAGGCTAGCAAAGAGATCCACGAAATACAGATGTAACACTGTGAGACGAAACAACACAACACTAAGCAGTTTCTCAGAAAGCTTCTTTCCAGATTTCATCTGAGGATATTTCCTTTCTCACCATAGCCCTCTATGGGCTTCCAAATATCACTTTGCCAATTCCACAAGAACTGTCTTAGCGAAAGGCTTCTTGAGGGGAAAGCTGTAACTCTGTGAGATGATTTCACAGAACACAAGGAAGTTTCTCAGAAAGCTTCTTTCTCTTTGTTATCGGAGGATACTTCCTTTTGCCCTATAGTCTTCAAAGGGATCCGAAATATCTGTTCTCAAATTCCACAGAAATAAGGCTAGCAAAGAGATCCACGAAATACAGATGTAACTCTGTGAGTGGAAGTCACACTTCACAGAGTAGTTTCTCAAAAAGCTTCTTTCCAGATTTCATCTGAGGATATTTTCTTTTTCACCATAGCCATCTATGGGCTTCCAAATATCACTTTGCCAATTCCACAAGAACTGTCTTAGCAAAATGCTTCTTGAGGGGAAAGCTGTAACTCTGTGAGATGATTTCTCAGAACACGAAGAAGTTACTCAGAAAGCTTCTTTCTCTTTGTTATCGGAGGATATTTCCTTTGGCCCTATAGTCTTGAAAGGGATCCGAAATATCTGTTCTCAGATTCCACAGAAATAAGGTTAGCAAAGAGATCCACGAAATACAGAAATAACTCTGTGAGATGAATTAAGAGAACACTAAGCGGTTTCTCAGAAAGCTTCTTTGCACATTTCATCTGAGGATATTTCCTTTTTCACCATAGCCCTCTATGGGCTCCAAATATCACTTTGCCAATTCCACAAGAAATGTCTTAGCGAAAGGCTTCTTGAGGGGAAAGCTGTAACTCTGTGAGATGATTTCACAGAAGACAAAGAAGTTTCTCAGAAAGCTTCTTTCTCTTTGTTATCGGAGGATATTTCATTTGGCCCTATAGTCTTCAAGGTGATCCGAAATATCTGTTCTCAGATTCCACAGAAATAAGGCTAGCAAAGAGAGACACGAAATACAGATGTAACTTTGTGTGATGAATTAACAGAACACTAAGCAGTTTCTCAGAAAGCTTCTTTCCAGATTTCATCTGAGGATATTTCCTTTTTCACCATAGCTCTCTATGGGCTTCCAAATATCACTTTGCCAATTGCACAAGAACTGTCTTAGCGAAAGTCTTCTTGAGGGGAAAGCTGTAATTCTGTGAGATGATTTCACAGAACAACAAGAAGTTTCTCAGAAAACTTCTTTCTCTTTGTTATCCGAGGATATTTCCTTTGGCCCTATAGTCTTCAAAGGGATCCGAAACATCTGTTCTCAGATTCCACAGAAAAAAGGCTAGCAAAGAGATCAACGAAATACATATATAACTCTGTGAGTGGAAGTCACACATCACAGAGCAGTTTCCCAGAAAGCTTCTTTCCAGATTTCATCTGAGGATATTTCCTTTTTCACCATAGCCTTCTATGGGCTTCCAAATATCACTTTGCCAATACCACAAGAACTGTCTTTGCGAAAGGCTTCTTGAGGGGAAAGCTGTAACTCTGTGAGATGATTTCACAGAACACAAAGAAGGTTCTCCGAAAGCTACTTTCTCTTTGGTATCAGAGGATATTTGCTTTGGCCCTATAGTCTTCAAAGGGATCCGAAATATCTGTTCTCAGATTCCACAGAAATTATGCTAGCAAAGATATCCACGAAATACAGATGTAACACTGTGAGATGAATCAACACAACACTAAGAAGTTCCTCAGAAAGCTTCTTTCCAGATTTCATCCGGGGATATTTCCTTTTTCACCATAGCCCTCTATGGGCTTCCAAATATCACTTTGCCAATTCCACAAGAACTGTCTTAGCGAAAGGCTTCTTGAGGGGAAAGCTGTAACTCTGTGAGATGATTTCACAGAACACAAGGAAGTTTCTCAGAAAGCTTCTTTCTCTTTGTTATCGGAGGATATTTCCTTTGGCCCTATAGTCTTCAAAGGGATCCTTAATATCTGTTCTCAGACTCCACAGAAATAAGGCTAGCAAAGAGATCCACGAAATACAGATGTAACTCTGTGAGTGGAAGTCACACATCACAGAGCAGTTTCTCAGAAAGCTTCTTTCCAGATTTCATCTGAGGATATTTCCTTTTTCACCATAGCCCTCTATGGGCTTCCAAATATCACTTTGCCAATTCCACAACAACTGTCTTAGCGAAAGGCGTCTTGAGGGGAAAGCTGTAACTCTGTGAGATGATTTCACAGAACACAAGGCAGTTTCTCAGAAAGCTTCTTTCTATTTGTTATCGGAGGATATTTCCTTTTGCCCTATAGTCTTCAAAGGGATCCGAAATATCTGTTCTCAGATTCCACAGAAATAAGGCTAGCAAAGAGATCCACGAAATACAGATATGACTCTGTGAGTGGAAGTCACACATCACAGAGTAGTTTCTCAAAAATCTTCTTTCCAGATTTCTTCTGAGGATATTTGCTTTTTCACCATAGGCCTCTATGGGCTTCCAAATATCACTTTGCAAATTCCACAAGAACTGTCTTAGCAAAAGGCTTCTTTAGAGGAAAGCTGTAACTCTGTGAGATGATTTCAAAGAACACAAAGAAGTTTCTCAGAAAGCTTCTTTCTTTTTTTTATCGGAGGATATTTCCTTTGGCCCTATAGTCTTCAAAGGGATCCGAAATATCTGTTCTCCGATTCCACAGAAATAAGGCTAGCAAAGAGAGACACGAAATACAGATGTAACTTTGTGAGATGAATTAACAGAACACTAAGCAGTTTCTCAGAAAGCTTCTTTCCAGATTTCATCTGAGGATATTTCCTTTTTCACCATAGCTCTCTATGGGCTTCCAAATATCACTTTGCCAATTCCACAAGCACTGCCTTAGCGAAAGGCTTCTTGAGGGGAAAGCTGTAACTCTGTGAGATGATTTCACAGAACACAAAGAAGTTTCTCAGAAAGCTTCTTTCTCTTTGTTAGCAGAGGATATTTGCTTTGGCCCTATAGTCTTCAAAGATTTCCGAAATATCTGTTCTCAGATTCCACAGAAATAAGGCTAGCAAAGAGATCCACGAAATACAGATGTAACACTGTGAGATGAAACAACACAACACTAAGCAGTTTCTCAGAAAGCTTCTTTCCAGATTTCATCTGAGGATATTTCCTTTTTCACCATAGCCCTCTATGGGCTTCCAAATATCACTTTGCAAATTCCACAAGAACTGTCTTAGCGAAAGGCTTCTTGAGGGGAAAGCTGTAACTCTGTGAGATGATTTCACAGAACACAAGGAAGTTTCTCAGAAAGCTTCTTTCTCTTTGTTATCGGAGGATACTTCCTTTTGCCCTATAGTCTTCAAAGGGATCCGAAATATCTGTTCTCAAATTCCACAGAAATAAGGCTAGCAAAAGATCCACGAAATACAGATGTAACTCTGTGAGTGGAAGTCACACTTCACAGAGTAGTTTCTCAAAAAGCTTCTTTCCAGATATCATCTGAGGATATTTGCTTTTTCACCATAGCCATCTATGGGCTTCCAAATATCACTTTGCCAATTCCACAAGAACTGTCTTAAAAAAGGCTTCTTGAGGGGAAAGCTGTAACTCTGTGAGATGATTTCTCAGAACACGAAGAAGTTACTCAGAAAGCTTCTTTCTCTTTGTTATCGGTGGATATTTCCTTTGGCCCTATAGTCTTGAAAGGGATCCGAAATATCTGTTCTCAGATTCCACAGAAATAAGGCTAGCAAATAGATCCACGAAATACAGATGTAACTCTGTGAGATGAATTAACAGAACACTAAGCAGTTTCTCAGAAAGCTTCTTTCCGTATTTCATCTGAGGACACTTCCTTTTTCACCATAGCCCTCTGTGGGCTTACAAATATCACTTTGCCAATTCCAGAAGAACTGTCTTAGCGAAAGGCTTCTTTAGGGGAAAGCTGTAACTCTGTGAGATGGTTTCAGAGAACACAAAGAAGTTTCTCAGAAAGCTTCTTTCTCTTTGTTATTGGAGGATATTTCTTTTGGCCCTATAGTCTTCAAAGGGATCCGAAATATCTGTTCTCAGATTCCACAGAAATAAGGCTAGCAATGAGATCCACGACATACAGATGTAACTCTGTGAGCTGAATTCACAGAACACTAAGCAGTTTCTCAGAAAGCTTCTTTCCAGATTTCATCTGAGGATATTTCCTTTTTCACCATAGCCCTCTATGGGCTCCCAAATATCACTTTGTCAATTCCACAAGAACTGTCTTAGCGAAAGGCTTCTTGAGGGAAAGCTGTAACTCCGTGAGATGATTTCACAGAACACAAAGAAGTTTCTCAGAAAGCTTCTTTCTCTTTGTTATCGGAGGATATTTCCTTTGGCCCTATAGTCTTCAAAGGGATCCTTAATATCTGTTCTCAGATTCCACAGAAATAAGGCTAGCAAAGAGATCAACGAAATACCGATGTAACTCTGTGAGTGGAAGTCACACATCACAGAGAAGTTTTTCAGAAATCTTCTTTCGAGTTTTCATCTGAGGATATTTCCTTTTTCACCATAGACCTCTATGGGCTTCCAAATATCACTTTGCCAATTCCACAAGAACTGTCTTAGCAAAAGGCTTCTTTAGAGGAAAGCTGTAACTCTGTGAGATGATTTCACAGAATACAAAGAAGTTTCACAGAAAGCTTCTTTCTCTTTTTTATCGGAGGATATTTCCTTTGGCCCTATAGTCTTCAAATGGATCCGAAATATCTGTTCTCAGATTCCACAGAAATAAGGCTAGCAATGAGATCCACGAAATACAGATATAACTTTGTGAGGTGAATTAACAGAACACTAAGCAGTTTCTCAGGAAGCTTCTTTCCAGATTTCATCTGAGGATATTTCCTTTTTCACCATAGCCCTCTACGGGCTTCCAAATATCACTTTGCCAATTCCACAAGAACTGTCTTAGCGAAAGGCTTCTTGAGGGAAAGCTGTAATTCTGTGAGATGATTTCACAGAACACAAAGAAGTTATTCAGAAAGCTTCTTTCTCTTTGTTATCGGAGGATATTTCCTTTGGCCCTATAGTCTTCAAAGATTTCCGAAATATCTGTTCTCAGATTCCACAGAAATAAGGCTAGCAAAGAGATCCACGAAATACAGATGTAACTCTGTGAGATGAATTAACAGAACACTAAGCGGTTTCTCAGAAAGCTTCTTTCCAGATTTCATCTGAGGATATTTCCTTTTTTACCAGAGCCCTCTATGGGTTTCCAAATATCACTTTGCCAATTCCACAAGAACTGTCTTAGCGAAAGGCTTCTCGAGGGGAAAGCTGTAACTCTGTGAGATGATTTCACAGAACACAAAGAAGTTTCTCAGAAAGCTTCTTTCTATTTGTTATCGGAGGATAATTCCTTTGGCCCTATAGTCTTCAAAGGGATCCAAAATATCTGTTCTCAGATTCCACAGAAATAAGGCTAGCAAAGAGATCCACGAAATACAGATGTAACACTGTGAGTGGAAGTCACACATCACAGAGCAGATTCACAGAAAGCTTCTTTCCAGATTTCATCTGAGGATATTTTCTTTTTCACCATAGCCCTCTATGGGCTTCGAAATATCACTTTGCCAATTCCAGAAGAACTGTCTTAGCGGAAGGCTTCTTGAGGGGAAAGCTGTAACTCTGTGAGATGATTTCACAGAAGACAAAGAAGTTTCTCAGAAAGCTTCTTTCTCTTTGTTTTCGGAGGATATTTCCTTTGGCCCTATAGTCTTCAAAGGGATCCGAAATATCTGTTCTCAGATTCCACAGAAATAAGGCTAGCAAAGAGAGACACGAAATACAGATGTAACACTGTGAGATGAATCAACACAACACTAAGCAGTTTCTCAGAAAGCTTCTTTCCAGATTTCATCCGAGGATATTTCCTTTTTCACCATAGCCCTCTATGGGCTTCCAAATATCACTTTGCCAATTCCACAAGAACTGTCTTAGCGAAAGGCTTGTTGAGGGGAAAGTTGTAACTCTGTGAGATGATTTCAGAGAACACAAGACAGTTTCTCAGAAAGCTTCTTTCTATTTGTTATCGGAGGATATTTCCTTTTGCCCTATAGTCTTCAAAGGGATCCGAAATATCTGTTCTCAGATTCCACAGAAATAAGGCTAGCAAAGAGATCCACGAAATACAGATATGACTCTGTGAGTGGAAGTCACACATCACAGAGTAGTTTCTCAAAAATCTTCTTTCCAGATTTCATCTGAGGATATTTGCTTTTTCACCATAGGCCTCTAGGGGCTTCCAAATATCACTTTGCCAATTCCACAAGAACTGTCTTAGCAAAAGGCTTCTTTAGATGAAAGCTGTAGCTCTGTGAGATGATTTCACAGAACACAAAGAAGTTTCTCAGAAAGCTTCTTTCTCTTTTTTATCGGAGGATATTTCCTTTGGCCCTATAGTCTTCAAAGGGATCCGAAATATCTGTTCTCCGATTCCACAGAAATAAGGCTAGCAATGAGATCCACGAAATACAGATGTAACTTTGTGAGGTGAGTTCACAGAACACTAAGCAGTTTCTCAGGAAGCTTCTTTCCAGATTTCATCTGAGGATATTTCCTTTTTCACCATAGCCCTCTACGGGCTTCCAAATACCACTTTGCCAATTCCACAAGAACTGTGTTAGCGAAAGGCTTCTTGAGGGAAAGCTGTAACTCTGTGAGATGATTTCACAGAACACAAAGAAGTTTCTCAGAAAGCTTCTTTCTCTTTGTTATCGGAGGATATTTCCTTTGGCCCTATAGTCTTCAAAGGGATCCTTTATATCTGTTCTCAGATTCCACAGAAATAAGGCTAGCAAAGAGATCCACGAAATACAGATGTAACTCTGTGAGATGAATTAACAGAACCCTAAGCGGTTTCTCAGAAAGCTTCTTTCCAGATTTCATCTGAGGATATTTCCTTTTTCACCAGAGCCCTCTAAGGGCTTCCAAATATCACTTTGCCAATTCCACAAGAACTGTCTTAGCGAAAGGCTTCTTGAGGGGAAAGCTGTAACTCGGTGAGATGATTTCACAGAACACAAAGAAGTTTCTCAGAAAGCTTCTTTCTCTTTGTTATCGGAGGATAATTCCTTTGGCCCTATAGTCTTCAAAGGGATCCAAAATATCTGTTCTCAGATTCCACAGAAATAAGGCTAGCAAAGAGATCCACGAAATACAGAAGTAACACTGTGAGTGGAAGTCACACATCACAGAGCAGATTCACAGAAAGCTTCTTTCCAGATTTCATCTGAGGATATTTTCTTTTTCACCATAGCCCTCTATGGGCTTCGAAATATCACTTTGCCAATTCCAGAAGAACTGTCTTAGCGGAAGGCTTCTTGAGGGGAAAGCTGTAACTCTGTGAGATGATTTCACAGAAGACAAAGAAGTTTCTCAGAAAGCTTCTTTCTCTTTGTTTTCGGAGGATATTTCCTTTGGCCCTATAGTCTTCAAAGGGATCCGAAATATCTGTTCTCAGATTCCACAAAAATAAGGCTAGCAAAGAGAGACACGAAATACAGATGTAACTTTGTGAGATGAATTAACAGAACACTAAGCGGTTTCTCAGAAAGCTTCTTTCCAGATTTCATCTGAGGATATTTCCTTTTTCACCATAGCTCTCTATGGGCTTCCAAATATCACTTTGCCAATTCCACAAGAACTGCCTTAGCGAATGGCATCTTGAGGGGAAAGCTGTAACTCTGTGAGATGATTTCACAGAACACAAAGAAGTTTCTCAGAAAGCTTCTTTCTCTTTGTTATCCGAGGATATTTCCTTTGGCCCTATAGTCTTCAAAGAGATCCGAAACATCTGCTCTCAGATTCCAAAGAAATAAGGCTAGGAAAGAGATCCACGAAATACAGATGTAACTCTGTGAGTGGAAGTCACACATTACAGAGCAGTTTCTCAGAAAGCTTCTTTCCAGATTTCATCTGAGGATATTTCCTTTTTCACCATAGCCTTCTATGGGCTTCCAAATATCACTTTGCCAATACCACAAGAACTGTCTTTGCGAAAGGCTTCTTGAGGGGAAAGCTGTAACTCTGTGAGATGATTTCACAGAACACAAAGAAGTTTCTCAGAAAGCTTCTTTCTCTTTGTTAGCAGAGGATATTTGCTTTGGCCCTATAGTCTTCAAAGATTTCCGAAATATCTGTTCTCAGATTCCACAGAAATTATGCTAGCAAAGATATCCACGAAATACAGAGGTAACACTGTGAGATGAAACAACACAACACTAAGCAGTTTCTCAGAAAGCTTCTTTCCAGATTTCATCTGAGGATATTTCCTTTTTCACCATAGCCCTCTATGGGCTTCCAAATATCACTTTGCCAATTCCACAAGAACTGTCTTAGCGAAAGGCTTCTTGAGGGGAAAGCTGTAACTCTGTGAGATGATTTCACAGAACACAAGGAAGTTTCTCAGAAAGCTTCTTTCTCTTTGTTATCGGAGGATATTTCCTTTTGCCCTATAGTCTTCAAAGGGATCCGAAATATCTGTTCTCAAATTCCACAGAAATAAGGCTAGCAAAGAGATCCACGAAATACAGATGTAACTCTGTGAGTGGAAGTCACACATCACAGAGTAGTTTATCAAAAAGCTTCTTTCCAGATTTCATCTGAGGATATTTGCTTTTTCACCATAGCCCTCTATGGGCTTGCAAATATCACTTTGCCAATTCCACAAGAACTGTCTTAGCAAAAGGCTTCTTGAGGGGAAAGCTGTAACTCTGTGAGATGATTTCTCAGAACACGAAGAAGTTACTCAGAAAGCTTCTTTCTCTTTGTTATCGGAGGATATTTCCTTTGGCCCTAGACTCTTGAAAGGGATCCGAAATATCTGTTCTCAGATTCCATAGAAATAAGGCTAGCAAAGAGATCCACGAAATACAGATGTAACTCTGTGAGATGAATTAACAGAACACTAAGCGGTTTCTCAGAAAGCTTCTTTCCAGATTTCATCTGAGGATATTTCCTTTTTTACCAGAGCCCTCTATGGGTTTCCAAATATCACTTTGCCAATTCCACAAGAACTGTCTTAGCGAAAGGCTTCTCGGGGGGAAAGCTGTAACTCTGTGAGATGATTTCACAGAACACAAAGAAGTTTCTCAGAAAGCTTCTTTCTATTTGTTATCGGAGGATAATTCCTTTGGCCCTATAGTCTTCAAAGGGATCCAAAATATCTGTTCTCAGATTCCACAGAAATAAGGCTAGCAAAGAGATCCACGAAATACAGATGTAACACTGTGAGTGGAAGTCACACATCACAGAGCAGATTCACAGAAAGCTTCTTTCCAGATTTCATCTGAGGATATTTTCTTTTTCACCATAGCCCTCTATGGGCTTCGAAATATCACTTTGCCAATTCCAGAAGAACTGTCTTAGCGAAAGGCTTCTTGAGGGGAAAGCTGTAACTCTGTGAGATGATTTCACAGAAGACAAAGAAGTTTCTCAGAAAGCTTCTTTCTCTTTGTTATCGGAGGATATTTCCTTTGGCCCTATAGTCTTCAAAGGGATCCGAAATATCTGTTCTCAGATTCCACAGAAATAAGGCTAGCAATGAGATCCACGAAATACAGATGTAACTCTGTGAGCTGAATTCACAGAACACTAAGCAGTTTCTCAGAAAGCTTCTTTCCAGATTTCATCTGAGGATATTTCCTTTTTCACCATAGCCCTCTATGGGCTCCCAAATATCACTTTGTCAATTCCACAAGAACTGTCTTAGCGAAAGGCTTCTTGAGGGAAAGCTGTAACTCCGTGAGATGATTTCACAGAACACAAAGAAGTTTCTCAGAAAGCTTCTTTCTCTTTGTTATCGGAGGATATTTCCTTTGGCCCTATAGTCTTCAAAGGGATCCATAATATCTGTTCTCAGATTCCACAGAAATAAGGCTAGCAAAGAGATCCACGAAATACCGATGTAACTCTGTGAGTGGAAGTCACACATCACAGAGAAGTTTTTCAGAAATCTACTTTCGAGTTTTCATCTGAGGATATTTCCTTTTTCACCATAGACCTCTATGGGCTTCCAAATATCACTTTGCCAATTCCACAAGAACTGTCTTAGCAAAAGGCTTCTTTAGAGGAAAGCTGTAACTCTGTGAGATGATTTCACAGAATACAAAGAAGTTTCACAGAAAGCTTCTTTCTCTTTTTTATCGGAGGATATTTCCTTTGGCCCTATAGTCTTCAAAGGGATCCGAAATATCTGTTCTCAGATTCCACAGAAATAAGGCTAGCAATGAGATCCACGAAATACAGATATAACTTTGTGAGGTGAATTAACAGAACACTAAGCAGTTTCTCAGGAAGCTTCTTTCCAGATTTCATCTGAGGATATTTCCTTTTTCACCATAGCCCTCTACGGGCTTCCAAATATCACTTTGCCAATTCCACAAGAACTGTCTTAGCGAAAGGCTTCTTGAGGGAAAGCTGTAATTCTGTGAGATGATTTCACAGAACACAAAGAAGTTATTCAGAAAGCTTCTTTCTCTTTGTTATCGGAGGATATTTCCTTTGGCCCTATAGTCTTCAAAGATTTCCGAAATATCTGTTCTCAGATTCCACAGAAATAAGGCTAGCAAAGAGATCCACGAAATACAGATGTAACTCTGTGAGATGAATTAACAGAACACTAAGCGGTTTCTCAGAAAGCTTCTTTCCAGATTTCATCTGAGGATATTTCCTTTTTTACCAGAGCCCTCTATGGGTTTCCAAATATCACTTTGCCAATTCCACAAGAACTGTCTTAGCGAAAGGCTTCTCGAGGGGAAAGCTGTAACTCTGTGAGATGATTTCACAGAACACAAAGAAGTTTCTCAGAAAGCTTCTTTCTATTTGTTATCGGAGGATAATTCCTTTGGCCCTATAGTCTTCAAAGGGATCCAAAATATCTGTTCTCAGATTCCACAGAAATAAGGCTAGCAAAGAGATCCACGAAATACAGATGTAACACTGTGAGTGGAAGTCACACATCACAGAGCAGATTCACAGAAAGCTTCTTTCCAGATTTCATCTGAGGATATTTTCTTTTTCACCATAGCCCTCTATGGGATTCGAAATATCACTTTGCCAATTCCAGAAGAACTGTCTTAGCGAAAGGCTTCTTGAGGGGAAAGCTGTAACTCTGTGAGATGATTTCACAGAAGACAAAGAAGTTTCTCAGAAAGCTTCTTTCTCTTTGTTATCGGAGGATATTTCCTTTGGCCCTATAGTCTTCAAAGGGATCCGAAATATCTGTTCTCAGATTCCACAGAAATAAGGCTAGCAAAGAGAGACACGAAATACAGATGTAACACTGTGAGATGAATCAACACAACACTAAGCAGTTTCTCAGAAAGCTTCTTTCCAGATTTCATCCGAGGATATTTCCTTTTTCACCATAGCCCTCTATGGGCTTCCAAATATCACTTTGCCAATTCCACAAGAACTGTCTTAGCGAAAGGCTTGTTGAGGGGAAAGTTGTAACTCTGTGAGATGATTTCAGAGAACACAAGACAGTTTCTCAGAAAGCTTCTTTCTATTTGTTATCGGAGGATATTTCCTTTTGCCCTATAGTCTTCAAAGGGATCCGAAATATCTGTTCTCAGATTCCACAGAAATAAGGCTAGCAAAGAGATCCACGAAATACAGATATGACTCTGTGAGTGGAAGTCACACATCACAGAGTAGTTTCTCAAAAATCTTCTTTCCAGATTTCATCTGAGGATATTTGCTTTTTCACCATAGGCCTCTAGGGGCTTCCAAATATCACTTTGCCAATTCCACAAGAACTGTCTTAGCAAAAGGCTTCTTTAGATGAAAGCTGTAGCTCTGTGAGATGATTTCACAGAACACAAAGAAGTTTCTCAGAAAGCTTCTTTCTCTTTTTTATCGGAGGATATTTCCTTTGGCCCTATAGTCTTCAAAGGGATCCGAAATATCTGTTCTCCGATTCCACAGAAATAAGGCTAGCAATGAGATCCACGAAATACAGATGTAACTTTGTGAGGTGAGTTAACAGAACACTAAGCAATTTCTCAGGAAGCTTCTTTCCAGATTTCATCTGAGGATATTTCCTTTTTCACCATAGCCCTCTACGGGCTTCCAAATACCACTTTGCCAATTCCACAAGAACTGTGTTAGCGAAAGGCTTCTTGAGGGAAAGCTGTAACTCTGGAGATGATTTCACAGAACACAAAGAAGTTTCTCAGAAAGCTTCTTTCTCTTTGTTATCGGAGGATATTTCCTTTGGCCCTATAGTCTTCAAAGGGATCCTTTATATCTGTTCTCAGATTCCACAGAAATAAGGCTAGCAAAGAGATCCACGAAATACAGATGTAACTCTGTGAGATGAATTAACAGAACCCTAAGCGGTTTCTCAGAAAGCTTCTTTCCAGATTTCATCTGAGGATATTTCCTTTTTCACCAGAGCCCTCTAAGGGCTTCCAAATATCACTTTGCCAATTCCACAAGAACTGTCTTAGCGAAAGGCTTCTTGAGGGGAAAGCTGTAACTCTGTGAGATGATTTCACAGAACACAAGGAAGTTTCTCAGAAAGCTTCTTTCTCTTTGTTATCGGAGGATACTTCCTTTTGCCCTATAGTCTTCAAAGGGATCCGAAATATCTGTTCTCAAATTCCACAGAAATAAGGCTAGCAAAAGATCCACGAAATACAGATGTAACTCTGTGAGTGGAAGTCACACTTCACAGAGTAGTTTCTCAAAAAGCTTCTTTCCAGATATCATCTGAGGATATTTGCTTTTTCCCCATAGCCATCTATGGGCTTCCAAATATCACTTTGCCAATTCCACAAGAACTGTCTTAACAAAAGGCTTCTTGAGGGGAAAGCTGTAACTCTGTGAGATGATTTCTCAGAACACGAAGAAGTTACTCAGAAAGCTTCTTTCTCTTTGTTATCGGTGGATATTTCCTTTGGCCCTATAGTCTTGAAAGGGATCCGAAATATCTGTTCTCAGATTCCACAGAAATAAGGCTAGCAAATAGGTCCACGAAATACAGATGTAACTCTGTGAGATGAATTAACAGAACACTAAGCAGTTTCTCAGAAAGCTTCTTTCCGTATTTCATCTGAGGACACTTCCTTTTTCACCATAGCCCTCTGTGGGCTTACAAATATCACTTTGCCAATTCCAGAAGAACTGTCTTAGCGAAAGGCTTCTTTAGGGGAAAGCTGTAACTCTGTGAGATGGTTTCAGAGAACACAAAGAAGTTTCTCAGAAAGCTTCTTTCTCTTTGTTATTGGAGGATATTTCTTTTGGCCCTATAGTCTTCAAAGGGATCCGAAATATCTGTTCTCAGATTCCACAGAAATAAGGCTAGCAATGAGATCCACGAAATACAGATGTAACTCTGTGAGCTGAATTCACAGAACATTAAGCAGTTTCTCAGAAAGCTTCTTTCCAGATTTCATCTGAGGATATTTCCTTTTTCACCATAGCCCTCTATGGGCTCCCAAATATCACTTTGTCAATTCCACAAGAACTGTCTTAGCGAAAGGCTTCTTGAGGGAAAGCTGTAACTCCGTGAGATGATTTCACAGAACACAAAGAAGTTTCTCAGAAAGCTTCTTTCTCTTTGTTATCGGAGGATATTTTCTTTGGCCCTATAGTCTTCAAAGGGATCCTTAATATCTGTTCTCAGATTCCACAGAAATAAGGCTAGCAAAGAGATCCACGAAATACCGATGTAACTCTGTGAGTGGAAGTCACACATCACAGAGAAGTTTTTCAGAAATCTTCTTTCGAGTTTTCATCTGAGGATATTTCCTTTTTCACCATAGACCTCTATGGGCTTCCAAATATCACTTTGCCAATTCCACAAGAACTGTCTTAGCAAAAGGCTTCTTTAGAGGAAAGCTGTAACTCTGTGAGATGATTTCACAGAATACAAAGAAGTTTCACAGAAAGCTTCTTTCTCTTTTTTATCGGAGGATATTTCCTTTGGCCCTATAGTCTTCAAAGGGATCCGAAATATCTGTTCTCAGATTCCACAGAAATAAGGCTAGCAATGAGATCCACGAAATACAGATATAACTTTGTGAGGTGAATTAACAGAACACTAAGCAGTTTCTCAGGAAGCTTCTTTCCAGATTTCATCTGAGGATATTTCCTTTTTCACCATAGCCCTCTACGGGCTTCCAAATATCACTTTGCCAATTCCACAAGAACTGTCTTAGCGAAAGGCTTCTTGAGGGAAAGCTGTAATTCTGTGAGATGATTTCACAGAACACAAAGAAGTTATTCAGAAAGCTTCTTTCTCTTTGTTATCGGAGGATATTTCCTTTGGCCCTATAGTCTTCAAAGATTTCCGAAATATCTGTTCTCAGATTCCACAGAAATAAGGCTAGCAAAGAGATCCACGAAATACAGATGTAACTCTGTGAGATGAATTAACAGAACACTAAGCGGTTTCTCAGAAAGCTTCTTTCCAGATTTCATCTGAGGATATTTCCTTTTTTACCAGAGCCCTCTATGGGTTTCCAAATATCACTTTGCCAATTCCACAAGAACTGTCTTAGCGAAAGGCTTCTCGAGGGGAAAGCTGTAACTCTGTGAGATGATTTCACAGAACACAAAGAAGTTTCTCAGAAAGCTTCTTTCTATTTGTTATCGGAGGATAATTCCTTTGGCCCTATAGTCTTCAAAGGGATCCAAAATATCTGTTCTCAGATTCCACAGAAATAAGGCTAGCAAAGAGATCCACGAAATACAGATGTAACACTGTGAGTGGAAGTCACACATCACAGAGCAGATTCACAGAAAGCTTCTTTCCAGATTTCATCTGAGGATATTTTCTTTTTCACCATAGCCCTCTATGGGATTCGAAATATCACTTTGCCAATTCCAGAAGAACTGTCTTAGCGAAAGGCTTCTTGAGGGGAAACCTGTAACTCTGTGAGATTATTTCACAGAACACAAAGAAGTTTCTCAGAAAGCTTCTTTCTCTTTGTTATCGGAGGATATTTCCTTTGGCCCTATAGTCTTCAAAGGGATCCGAAATATCTGTTCTCAGATTCCACAGAAATAAGGCTAGCAAAGAGAGACACGAAATACAGATGTAACACTGTGAGATGAATCAACACAATACTAAGCAGTTTCTCAGAAAGCTTCTTTCCAGATTTCATCCGAGGATATTTCCTTTTTCACCATAGCCCTCTATGGGCTTCCAAATATCACTTTGCCAATTCCACAAGAACTGTCTTAGCGAAAGGCTTGTTGAGGGGAAAGTTGTAACTCTGTGAGATGATTTCAGAGAACACAAGACAGTTTCTCAGAAAGCTTCTTTCTATTTGTTATCGGAGGATATTTCCTTTTGCCCTACAGTCTTCAAAGGGATCCGAAATATCTGTTCTCAGATTCCACAGAAATAAGGCTAGCAAAGAGATCCACGAAATACAGATATGACTCTGTGAGTGGAATTCACACATCACAGAGTAGTTTCTCAAAAATCTTCTTTCCAGATTTCATCTGAGGATATTTGCTTTTTCACCATAGGCCTCTAGGGGCTTCCAAATATCACTTTGCCAATTCCACAAGAACTGTCTTAGCAAAAGGCTTCTTTAGATGAAAGCTGTAGCTCTGTGAGATGATTTCACAGAACACAAAGAAGTTTCTCAGAAAGCTTCTTTCTCTTTTTTATCGGAGGATATTTCCTTTGGCCCTATAGTCTTCAAAGGGATCCGAAATATCTGTTCTCCGATTCCACAGAAATAAGGCTAGCAATGAGATCCACGAAATACAGATGTAACTTTGTGAGGTGAGTTAACAGAACACTAAGCAGTTTCTCAGGAAGCTTCTTTCCAGATTTCATCTGAGGATATTTCCTTTTTCACCATAGCCCTCTACGGGCTTCCAAATACCACTTTGCCAATTCCACAAGAACTGTGTTAGCGAAAGGCTTCTTGAGGGAAAGCTGTAACTCTGTGAGATGATTTCACAGAACACAAAGAAGTTTCTCAGAAAGCTTCTTTCTCTTTGTTATCGGAGGATATTTCCTTTGGCCCTATAGTCTTCAAAGGGATCCGAAATATCTGTTCTCAGATTCCACAGAAATAAGGCTAGCAAAGAGAGACACGAAATACAGATGTAACTTTGTGTGATGAATTAACAGAACACTAAGCAGTTTCTCAAAAGCTTCTTTCCAGATTTCATCTGAGGATATTTCCTTTTTCACCATAGCCCTCTATGGGCTTACAAATATCACTTTGCCAATTGCATAAGAACTGTCTTAGCGAAAGTCTTCTTGAGAGGAAAGCTGTAATTCTGTGAGATGATTTCACAGAAAAACAAGAAGTTTCTCAGAAAACTTCTTTCTCTTTGTTATCCGAGGATATTTCCTTTGGCCCTATAGTCTTCAAAGGGATCCGAAACATCTGTTCTCAGATTCCACAGAAAAAAGGCTAGCAAAGAGATCCACGAAATACATATATAACTCTGTGAGTGGAAGTCACACATCACAGAGCAGTTTCTCAGAAATCTTCTTTCCAGATTTCATCTGAGGATATTTCCTTTTTCACCATAGCCTTCTATGGGCTTCCAAATATCACTTTGCCAATACCACAAGAACTGTCTTTGCGAAAGGCTTCTTGAGGGGAAAGCTGTAACTCTGTGAGATGATTTCACAGAACACAAAGAAGGTTCTCCGAAAGCTTCTTTCTCTTTGGTATCAGAGGATATTTGCTTTGGCCCTATAGTCTTCAAAGGGATCCGAAATATCTGTTCTCAGATTCCACAGAAATTATGCTAGCAAAGATATCCACGAAATACAGATGTAACACTGTGAGATGAATCAACACAACACTAAGAAGTTCCTCAGAAAGCTTCTTTCCAGATTTCATCCGGGGATATTTCCTTTTTCACCATAGCCCTCTATGGGCTTCCAAATATCACTTTGCCAATTCCACAAGAACTGTCTTAGCGAAAGGCTTCTTGAGGGGAAAGCTGTAACTCTGTGAGATGATTTCACAGAACACCAGGAAGTTTCTCAGAAAGCTTCTTTCTCTTTGTTATCGGAGGATATTTCCTTTGGCCCTATAGTCTTCAAAGGGATCCTTAATATCTGTTCTCAGACTCCACAGAAATAAGGCTAGCAAAGAGATCCACGAAATACAGATGTAACTCTGTGAGATGAATTAACAGAACCCTAAGCTGTTTCTCAGAAAGCTTCTTTCCAGATTTCATCTGAGTATATTTCCTTTTTCACCAGAGCCCTCTATGGGCTTCCAAATATCACTTTGCCAATTACACAAGAACTGTCTTTCCGAAAGGCTTCTCGAGGGGAAACCTGTAACTCTGTGAGATGATTTCACAGAACACAAAGAAGTTTCTCAGAAAGCTTCTTTCTCTTTGTTATCGGAGGATAATTACTTGGCCCTATAGTCCTCAAAGGGATCCAAAATATCTGTTCTCAGATTCCACAGAAATAAGGCTAGCAAAGAGATCCACGAAATACAGAAGTAACACTGTGAGTGGAAGTCACACATCACAGAGCAGATTCACAGAAAGCTTCTTTCCAGATTTCATCTGAGGATATTTTCTTTTTCACCATAGCCCTCTATGGGCTTCGAAATATCACTTTGCCAATTCCAGAAGAACTGTCTTAGCGAAAGGCTTCTTGAGGGGAAAGCTGTAACTCTGTGAGATGATTTCACAGAAGACAAAGAAGTTTCTCAGAAAGCTTCTTTCTCTTTGTTATCGGAGGATATTTCCTTTGGCCCTATAGTCTTCAAAGGGATCCGAAATATCTGTTCTCAGATTCCACAGAAATAAGGCTAGCAAAGAGAGACACGAAATACAGATGTAACTTTGTGAGATGAATTAACAGAACACTAAGCAGTTTCTCAGAAAGCTTCTTTCCAGATTTCATCTGAGGATATTTCCTTTTTCACCATAGCCCTCTATGGGCTTCCAAATATCACTTTGCCAATTCCACAAGAACTGTCTTAGCGAAAGGCTTCTTGAGGGGAAAGCTGTAACTCTGTGAGATGATTTCACAGAACACAAGCAAGTTTCTCAGAAAGATTCTTTCTCTTTGTTATCAGAGGATATTTCCTTTGGCCCTATAGTCTTCAACGGGATCCGAAATATCTGTTCTCAGATTCCACAGAAATAAGGCTAGCAAAGAGATCCACGAAATACAGATGTAGCTCTGTGAGATGAATTAACAGAACATTAAGCAGTTTCTCAGAAAGCTTCTTTCCAGATTTCATCTGAGGATATTTCCTTTTTCACCATAGCCCTCTATGGGCTTCCAAATATCACTTTGCCAATTCCACAAGAACTCTCTTAGCGAAAGGCTTCTTGAGGGGAAAGCTGTAACTCTGTGAGATGATTTCCCAGAACACAAAGAAGTTTCTCAGAAAGCCTCTTTTTCTTTTTTATCGGAGGATATTCCCTTTGGCCATATAGTCTTCAAAGGGATCCGAAATATCTGTTCTCAGATTCCACCGAAACAAGGCTAGCAAAGAGAGACACGAAATACAGATGTAACTTTGTGAGATGAATTAACAGAACACTAAGCAGTTTCTCAGAAAGCTTCTTTCCAGATTTCATCTGAGCATACTTCCTTTTTCACCATAGCCCTCTATGGGCTTCCAAATATCACTTTGCCAATTCCACAAGAACTCTCTTAGCGAAAGGCTTCTTGAGGGGAAATCTGTAACTCTGTGAGATGATTTCACAGAACACAAAGAAGTTTCTCAGAAAGCTACTTTCTCTTTGTTATCGGAGGATATTTCCTTTGGCCCTATAGTCTTCAAAGGGATCCGAAATATCTGTCCTCAGGTTCCACAGAAATAAGGCTAGCAAAGAGATCCACGAAATACAGATGTAACTCTGTGAGTGGAAGTCACACATCACAGAGCAGTTTCTCAGAAAGCTTCTTTCCAGATTTCATCTGAGGATATTTCCTTTTTCACCATAGCCCTCTATGGGCTTCCAAATATCACTTTGCCAATTCCACAACAACTGTCTTAGCGAAAGGCGTCTTGAGGGGAAAGCTGTAACTCTGTGAGATGATTTCACAGAACACAAGGCAGTTTCTCAGAAAGCTTCTTTCTATTTGTTATCGGAGGATATTTCCTTTTGCCCTATAGTCTTCAAAGGGATCCGAAATATCTGTTCTCAGATTCCACAGAAATAAGGCTAGCAAAGAGATCCACGAAATACAGATATGACTCTGTGAGTGGAAGTCACAAATCACAGAGTAGTTTCTCAAAAATCTTCTTTCCAGATTTCTTCTGAGGATATTTGCTTTTTCACCATAGGCCTCTATGGGCTTCCAAATATCACTTTGCAAATTCCACAAGAACTGTCTTAGCAAAAGGCTTCTTTAGAGGAAAGCTGTAACTCTGTGAGATGATTTCAAAGAACACCAAGAAGTTTCTCAGAAAGCTTCTTTCTTTTTTTTATCGGAGGATATTTCCTTTGGCCCTATAGTCTTCAAAGGGATCCGAAATATCTGTTCTCCGATTCCACAGAAATAAGGCTAGCAAAGAGAGACACGAAATACAGATGTAACTTTGTGAGATGAATTAACAGAACACTAAGCAGTTTCTCAGAAAGCTTCTTTCCAGATTTCATCTGAGGATATTTCCTTTTTCACCATAGCTCTCTATGGGCTTCCAAATATCACTTTGCCAATTCCACAAGCACTGCCTTAGCGAAAGGCTTCTTGAGGGGAAAGCTGTAACTCTGTGAGATGATTTCACAGAACACAAAGAAGTTTCTCAGAAAGCTTCTTTCTCTTTGTTAGCAGAGGATATTTGCTTTGGCCCTATAGTCTTCAAAGATTTCCGAAATATCTGTTCTCAGATTCCACAGAAATAAGGCTAGCAAAGAGATCCACGAAATACAGATGTAACACTGTGAGATGAAACAACACAACACTAAGCAGTTTCTCAGAAAGCTTCTTTCCAGATTTCATCTGAGGATATTTCCTTTTTCACCATAGCCCTCTATGGGCTTCCAAATATCACTTTGCAAATTCCACAAGAACTGTCTTAGCGAAAGGCTTCTTGAGGGGAAAGCTGTAACTCTGTGAGATGATTTCACAGAACACAAGGAAGTTTCTCAGAAAGCTTCTTTCTCTTTGTTATCGGAGGATACTTCCTTTTGCCCTATAGTCTTCAAAGGGATCCGAAATATCTGTTCTCAAATTCCACAGAAATAAGGCTAGCAAAAGATCCACGAAATACAGATGTAACTCTGTGAGTGGAAGTCACACTTCACAGAGTAGTTTCTCAAAAAGCTTCTTTCCAGATATCATCTGAGGATATCTGCTTTTTCACCATAGCCATCTATGGGCTTCCAAATATCACTTTGCCAATTCCACAAGAACTGTCTTAACAAAAGGCTTCTTGAGGGGAAAGCTGTAACTCTGTGAGATGATTTCTCAGAACACGAAGAAGTTACTCAGAAAGCTTCTTTCTCTTTGTTATCGGTGGATATTTCCTTTGGCCCTATAGTCTTGAAAGGGATCCGAAATATCTGTTCTCAGATTCCACAGAAATAAGGCTAGCAAATAGATCCACGAAATACAGATGTAACTCTGTGAGATGAATTAACAGAACACTAAGCAGTTTCTCAGAAAGCTTCTTTCCGTATTTCATCTGAGGACACTTCCTTTTTCACCATAGCCCTCTGTGGGCTTACAAATATCACTTTGCCAATTCCAGAAGAACTGTCTTAGCGAAAGGCTTCTTTAGGGGAAAGCTGTAACTCTGTGAGATGGTTTCAGAGAACACAAAGAAGTTTCTCAGAAAGCTTCTTTCTCTTTGTTATTGGAGGATATTTCTTTTGGCCCTATAGTCTTCAAAGGGATCCGAAATATCTGTTCTCAGATTCCACAGAAATAAGGCTAGCAATGAGATCCACGAAATACAGATGTAACTCTGTGAGCTGAATTCACAGAACACTAAGCAGTTTCTCAGAAAGCTTCTTTCCAGATTTCATCTGAGGATATTTCCTTTTTCACCATAGCCCTCTATGGGCTCCCAAATATCACTTTGTCAATTCCACAAGAACTGTCTTAGCGAAAGGCTTCTTGAGGGAAAGCTGTAACTCCGTGAGATGATTTCACAGAACACAAAGAAGTTTCTCAGAAAGCTTCTTTCTCTTTGTTATCGGAGGATATTTCCTTTGGCCCTATAGTCTTCAAAGGGATCCTTAATATCTGTTCTCAGATTCCACAGAAATAAGGCTAGCAAAGAGATCCACGAAATACCGATGTAACTCTGTGAGTGGAAGTCACACATCACAGAGAAGTTTTTCAGAAATCTTCTTTCGAGTTTTCATCTGAGGATATTTCCTTTTTCACCATAGACCTCTATGGGCTTCCAAATATCACTTTGCCAATTCCACAAGAACTGTCTTAGCAAAAGGCTTCTTTAGATGAAAGCTGTAGCTCTGTGAGATGATTTCACAGAACACAAAGAAGTTTCTCAGAAAGCTTCTTTCTCTTTTTTATCGGAGGATATTTCCTTTGGCCCTATAGTCTTCAAAGGGATCCGAAATATCTGTTCTCCGATTCCACAGAAATAAGGCTAGCAATGAGATCCACGAAATACAGATGTAACTTTGTGAGGTGAGTTAACAGAACACTAAGCAGTTTCTCAGGAAGCTTCTTTCCAGATTTCATCTGAGGATATTTCCTTTTTCACCATAGCCCTCTACGGGCTTCCAAATATCACTTTGCCAATTCCACAAGAACTGTCTTAGCGAAAGGCTTCTTGAGGGAAAGCTGTAATTCTGTGAGATGATTTCACAGAACACAAAGAAGTTATTCAGAAAGCTTCTTTCTCTTTGTTATCGGAGGATATTTCCTTTGGCCCTATAGTCTTCAAAGATTTCCGAAATATCTGTTCTCAGATTCCACAGAAATAAGGCTAGCAAAGAGATCCACGAAATACAGATGTAACTCTGTGAGATGAATTAACAGAACACTAAGCGGTTTCTCAGAAAGCTTCTTTCCAGATTTCATCTGAGGATATTTCCTTTTTTACCAGAGCCCTCTATGGGTTTCCAAATATCACTTTGCCAATTCCACAAGAACTGTCTTAGCGAAAGGCTTCTCGAGGGGAAAGCTGTAACTCTGTGAGATGATTTCACAGAACACAAAGAAGTTTCTCAGAAAGCTTCTTTCTATTTGTTATCGGAGGATAATTCCTTTGGACCTATAGTCTTCAAAGGGATCCAAAATATCTGTTCTCAGATTCCACAGAAATAAGGCTAGCAAAGAGATCCACGAAATACAGATGTAACACTGTGAGTGGAAGTCACACATCACAGAGCAGATTCACAGAAAGCTTCTTTCCAGATTTCATCTGAGGATATTTTCTTTTTCACCATAGCCCTCTATGGGCTTCGAAATATCACTTTGCCAATTCCAGAAGAACTGTCTTAGCGAAAGGCTTCTTGAGGGGAAAGCTGTAACTCTGTGAGATGATTTCACAGAAGACAAAGAAGTTTCTCAGAAAGCTTCTTTCTCTTTGTTATCGGAGGATATTTCCTTTGGCCCTATAGTCTTCAAAGGGATCCGAAATATCTGTTCTCAGATTCCACAGAAATAAGGCTAGCAAAGAGAGACACGAAATACAGATGTAACACTGTGAGATGAATCAACACAACACTAAGCAGTTTCTCAGAAAGCTTCTTTCCAGATTTCATCCGAGGATATTTCCTTTTTCACCATAGCCCTCTATGGGCTTCCAAATATCACTTTGCCAATTCCACAAGAACTGTCTTAGCGAAAGGCTTGTTGAGGGGAAAGTTGTAACTCTGTGAGATGATTTCAGAGAACACAAGACAGTTTCTCAGAAAGCTTCTTTCTATTTGTTATCGGAGGATATTTCCTTTTGCCCTATAGTCTTCAAAGGGATCCGAAATATCTGTTCTCAGATTCCACAGAAATAAGGCTAGCAAAGAGATCCACGAAATACAGATTTGACTCTGTGAGTGGAAGTCACACATCACAGAGTAGTTTCTCAAAAATCTTCTTTCCAGATTTCATCTGAGGATATTTGCTTTTTCACCATAGGCCTCTAGGGGCTTCCAAATATCACTTTGCCAATTCCACAAGAACTGTCTTAGCAAAAGGCTTCTTTAGATGAAAGCTGTAGCTCTGTGAGATGATTTCACAGAACACAAAGAAGTTTCTCAGAAAGCTTCTTTCTCTTTTTTATCGGAGGATATTTCCTTTGGCCCTATAGTCTTCAAAGGGATCCGAAATATCTGTTCTCCGATTCCACAGAAATAAGGCTAGCAATGAGATCCACGAAATACAGATGTAACTTTGTGAGGTGAGTTAACAGAACACTAAGCAGTTTCTCAGGAAGCTTCTTTCCAGATTTCATCTGAGGATATTTCCTTTTTCACCATAGCCCTCTACGGGCTTCCAAATACCACTTTGCCAATTCCACAAGAACTGTGTTAGCGAAAGGCTTCTTGAGGGAAAGCTGTAACTCTGTGAGATGATTTCACAGAACACAAAGAAGTTTCTCAGAAAGCTTCTTTCTCTTTGTTATCGGAGGATAATTCCTTTGGCCCTATAGTCTTCAAAGGGATCCAAAATATCTGTTCTCAGATTCCACAGAAATAAGGCTAGCAAAGAGATCCACGAAATACAGAAGTAACACTGTGAGTGGAAGTCACACATCACAGAGCAGATTCACAGAAAGCTTCTTTCCAGATTTCATCTGAGGATATTTTCTTTTTCACCATAGCCCTCTATGGGCTTCCAAATATCACTTTGCCAATTCCAGAAGAACTGTCTTAGCGGAAGGCTTCTTGAGGGGAAAGCTGTAACTCTGTGAGATGATTTCACAGAAGACAAAGAAGTTTCTCAGAAAGCTTCTTTCTCTTTGTTTTCGGAGGATATTTCCTTTGGCCCTATAGTCTTCAAAGGGATCCGAAATATCTGTTCTCAGATTCCACAAAAATAAGGCTAGCAAAGAGAGACACGAAATACAGATGTAACTTTGTGAGATGAATTAACAGAACACTAAGCGGTTTCTCAGAAAGCTTCTTTCCAGATTTCATCCGAGGATATTTCCTTTTTCACCATAGCTCTCTATGGGCTTCCAAATATCACTTTGCCAATTCCACAAGAACTGCCTTAGCGAATGGCATCTTGAGGGGAAAGCTGTAACTCTGTGAGATGATTTCACAGAACACAAAGAAGTTTCTCAGAAAGCTTCTTTCTCTTTGTTATCCGAGGATATTTCCTTTGGCCCTATAGTCTTCAAAGAGATCCGAAACATCTGCTCTCAGATTCCAAAGAAATAAGGCTAGGAAAGAGATCCACGAAATACAGATGTAACTCTGTGAGTGGAAGTCACACATTACAGAGCAGTTTCTCAGAAAGCTTCTTTCCAGATTTCATCTGAGGATATTTCCTTTTTCACCATAGCCTTCTATGGGCTTCCAAATATCACTTTGCCAATACCACAAGAACTGTCTTTGCGAAAGGCTTCTTGAGGGGAAAGCTGTAACTCTGTGAGATGATTTCACAGAACACAAAGAAGTTTCTCAGAAAGCTTCTTTCTCTTTGTTATCAGAGGATATTTGCTTTGGCCCTATAGTCTTCAAAGATTTCCGAAATATCTGTTCTCAGATTCCACAGAAATTATGCTAGCAAAGATATCCACGAAATACAGATGTAACACTGTGAGATGAAACAACAGAACACTAAGCAGTTTCTCAGAAAGCTTCTTTCCAGATTTCATCTGAGGATATTTCCTTTTTCACCATAGCCCTCTATGGGCTTCCAAATATCACTTTGCCAATTCCACAAGAACTGTCTTAGCGAAAGGCTTCTTGAGGGGAAAGCTGTAACTCTGTGAGATGATTTCACAGAACACAAGGAAGTTTCTCAGAAAGCTTCTTTCTATTTGTTATCGGAGGATATTTCCTTTTGCCCTATAGTCTTCAAAGGGATCCGAAATATCTGTTCTCAAATTCCACAGAAATAAGGCTAGCAAAGAGATCCACGAAATACAGATGTAACTCTGTGAGTGGAAGTCACACATCACAGAGTAGTTTATCAAAAAGCTTCTTTCCAGATTTCATCTGAGGATATTTGCTTTTTCACCATAGCCCTCTATGGGCTTGCAAATATCACTTTGCCAATTCCAGAAGAACTGTCTTAGCGAAAGGCTTCTTGAGGGAAAAGCTGTAACTCTGTGAGATGATTTCACAGAAGACAAAGAAGTTTCTCAGAAAGCTTCTTTCTCTTTGTTATCGGAGGATATTTCCTTTGGCCCTATACTCTTCAAAGGGATCCGAAATATCTGTTCTCAGATTCCACAGAAATAAGGCTAGGAAAGAGATCCACGAAATACAGATGTAACTCTGTGAGCTGAATTCACAGAACACTAAGCAGTTTCTCAGAAAGCTTCTTTCCAGATTTCATCTGAGGATATTTGCTTTTTCACCATAGGCCTCTAGGGGCTTCCAAATATCACTTTGCCAATTCCACAAGAACTGTCTTAGCGAAAGGCTTGTTGAGGGGAAAGTTGTAACTCTGTGAGATGATTTCAGAGAACACAAGACAGTTTCTCAGAAAGCTTCTTTCTATTTGTTATCGGAGGATATTTCCTTTTGCCCTACAGTCTTCAAAGGGATCCGAAATATCTGTTCTCAGATTCCACAGAAATAAGGCTAGCAAAGAGATCCACGAAATACAGATATGACTCTGTGAGTGGAAGTCACACATCACAGAGTAGTTTCTCAAAAATCTTCTTTCCAGATTTCATCTGAGGATATTTGCTTTTTCACCATAGGCCTCTAGGGGCTTCCAAATATCACTTTGCCAATTCCACAAGAACTGTCTTAGCAAAAGGCTTCTTTAGATGAAAGCTGTAGCTCTGTGAGATGATTTCACAGAACACAAAGAAGTTTCTCAGAAAGCTTCTTTCTCTTTTTTATCGGAGGATATTTCCTTTGGCCCTATACTCTTCAAAGGGATCCGAAATATCTGTTCTCCGATTCCACAGAAATAAGGCTAGCAATGAGATCCACGATATACAGATGTAACTTTGTGAGGTGAGTTAACAGAACACTAAGCAGTTTCTCAGGAAGCTTCTTTCCAGATTTCATCTGAGGATATTTCCTTTTTCACCATAGCCCTCTACGGGCTTCCAAATATCACTTTGCCAATTCAACAAGAACTGTCTTAGCGAAAGGCTTCTTGAGGGAAAGCTGTAATTCTGTGAGATGATTTCACAGAACACAAAGAAGTTATTCAGAAAGCTTCTTTCTCTTTGTTATCGGAGGATATTTCCTTTGGCCCTATAGTCTTCAAAGATTTCCGAAATATCTGTTCTCAGATTCCACAGAAATAAGGCTAGCAAAGAGATCCATGAAATACAGATGTAACTCTGTGAGATGAATTAACAGAACACTAAGCGGTTTCTCAGAAAGCTTCTTTCCAGATTTCATCTGAGGATATTTCCTTTTTCACCAGAGCCCTCTAAGGGCTTCCAAATATCACTTTGCCAATTCCACAAGAACTGTCTCAGCGAAAGGCTTCTTGAGGGGAAAGCTGTAACTCGGTGAGATGATTTCACAGAACACAAAGAAGTTTCTCAGAAAGCTTCTTTCTCTTTGTTATCGGAGGATAATTCCTTTGGCCCTATAGTCTTCAAAGGGATCCAAAATATCTGTTCTCAGATTCCACAGAAATAAGGCTAGCAAAGAGATCCACGAAATACAGAAGTAACACTGTGAGTGGAAGTCACACATCACAGAGCAGATTCACAGAAAGCTTCTTTCCAGATTTCATCTGAGGATATTTTCTTTTTCACCATAGCCCTCTATGGGCTTCGAAATATCACTTTGCCAATTCCAGAAGAACTGTCTTAGCGGAAGGCTTCTTGAGGGGAAAGCTGTAACTCTGTGAGATGATTTCACAGAAGACAAAGAAGTTTCTCAGAAAGCTTCTTTCTCTTTGTTTTCGGAGGATATTTCCTTTGGCCCTATAGTCTTCAAAGGGATCCGAAATATCTGTTCTCAGATTCCACAAAAATAAGGCTAGCAAAGAGAGACACGAAATACAGATGTAACTTTGTGAGATGAATTAACAGAACACTAAGCGGTTTCTCAGAAAGCTTCTTTCCAGATTTCATCTGAGGATATTTCCTTTTTCACCATAGCTCTCTATGGGCTTCCAAATATCACTTTGCCAATTCCACAAGAACTGCCTTAGCGAATGGCATCTTGAGGGGAAAGCTGTAACTCTGTGAGATGATTTCACAGAACACAAAGAAGTTTCTCAGAAAGCTTCTTTCTCTTTGTTATCCGAGGATATTTCCTTTGGCCCTATAGTCTTCAAAGAGATCCGAAACATCTGCTCTCAGATTCCAAAGAAATAAGGCTAGGAAAGAGATCCACGAAATACAGATGTAACTCTGTGAGTGGAAGTCACACATTACAGAGCAGTTTCTCAGAAAGCTTCTTTCCAGATTTCATCTGAGGATATTTCCTTTTTCACCATAGCCTTCTATGGGCTTCCAAATATCACTTTGCCAATACCACAAGAACTGTCTTTGCGAAAGGCTTCTTGAGGGGAAAGCTGTAACTCTGTGAGATGATTTCACAGAACACAAAGAAGTTTCTCAGAAAGCTTCTTTCTCTTTGTTATCAGAGGATATTTGCTTTGGCCCTATAGTCTTCAAAGATTTCCGAAATATCTGTTCTCAGATTCCACAGAAATTATGCTAGCAAAGATATCCACGAAATACAGATGTAACACTGTGAGATGAAACAACACAACACTAAGCAGTTTCTCAGAAAGCTTCTTTCCAGATTTCATCTGAGGATATTTCCTTTTTCACCATAGCCCTCTATGGGCTTCCAAATATCACTTTGCCAATTCCACAAGAACTGTCTTAGCGAAAGGCTTCTTGAGGGGAAAGCTGTAACTCTGTGAGATGATTTCACAGAACACAAGGAAGTTTCTCAGAAAGCTTCTTTCTCTTTGTTATCGGAGGATATTTCCTTTTGCCCTATAGTCTTCAAAGGGATCCGAAATATCTGTTCTCAAATTCCACAGAAATAAGGCTAGCAAAGAGATCCACGAAATACAGATGTAACTCTGTGAGTGGAAGTCACACATCACAGAGTAGTTTATCAAAAAGCTTCTTTCCAGATTTCATCTGAGGATATTTGCTTTTTCACCATAGCCCTCTATGGGCTTGCAAATATCACTTTGCCAATTCCACAAGAACTGTCTTAGCAAAAGGCTTCTTGAGGGGAAAGCTGTAACTCTGTGAGATGATTTCTCAGAACACGAAGAAGTTACTCAGAAAGCTTCTTTCTCTTTGTTATCGGAGGATATTTCCTTTGGCCCTAGACTCTTGAAAGGGATCCGAAATATCTGTTCTCAGATTCCATAGAAATAAGGCTAGCAAAGAGATCCACGAAATACAGATGTAACTCTGTGAGATGAATTAACAGAACACTAAGCGGTTTCTCAGAAAGCTTCTTTCCAGAATTCATCTGAGGATATTTCCTTTTTTACCAGAGCCCTCTATGGGTTTCCAAATATCACTTTGCCAATTCCACAAGAACTGTCTTAGCGAAAGGCTTCTCGAGGGGAAAGCTGTAACTCTGTGAGATGATTTCACAGAACACAAAGAAGTTTCTCAGAAAGCTTCTTTCTATTTGTTATCGGAGGATAATTCCTTTGGCCCTATAGTCTTCAAAGGGATCCAAAATATCTGTTCTCAGATTCCACAGAAATAAGGCTAGCAAAGAGATCCACGAAATACAGATGTAACACTGTGAGTGGAAGTCACACATCACAGAGCAGATTCACAGAAAGCTTCTTTCCAGATTTCATCTGAGGATATTTTCTTTTTCACCATAGCCCTCTATGGGCTTCGAAATATCACTTTGCCAATTCCAGAAGAACTGTCTTAGCGAAAGGCTTCTTGAGGGGAAAGCTGTAACTCTGTGAGATGATTTCACAGAAGACAAAGAAGTTTCTCAGAAAGCTTCTTTCTCTTTGTTATCGGAGGATATTTCCTTTGGCCCTATAGTCTTCAAAGGGATCCGAAATATCTGTTCTCAGATTCCACAGAAATAAGGCTAGCAATGAGATCCACGAAATACAGATGTAACTCTGTGAGCTGAATTCACAGAACACTAAGCAGTTTCTCAGAAAGCTTCTTTCCAGATTTCATCTGAGGATATTTCCTTTTTCACCATAGCCCTCTATGGGCTCCCAAATATCACTTTGTCAATTCCACAAGAACTGTCTTAGCGAAAGGCTTCTTGAGGGAAAGCTGTAACTCCGTGAGATGATTTCACAGAACACAAAGAAGTTTCTCAGAAAGCTTCTTTCTCTTTGTTATCGGAGGATATTTCCTTTGGCCCTATAGTCTTCAAAGGGATCCTTAATATCTGTTCTCAGATTCCACAGAAATAAGGCTAGCAAAGAGATCCACGAAATACCGATGTAACTCTGTGAGTGGAAGTCACACATCACAGAGAAGTTTTTCAGAAATCTTCTTTCGAGTTTTCATCTGAGGATATTTCCTTTTTCACCATAGACCTCTATGGGCTTCCAAATATCACTTTGCCAATTCCACAAGAACTGTCTTAGCAAAAGGCTTCTTTAGAGGAAAGCTGTAACTCTGTGAGATGATTTCACAGAATACAAAGAAGTTTCACAGAAAGCTTCTTTCTCTTTTTTATCGGAGGATATTTCCTTTGGCCCTATAGTCTTCAAAGGGATCCGAAATATCTGTTCTCAGATTCCACAGAAATAAGGCTAGCAATGAGATCCACGAAATACAGATATAACTTTGTGAGGTGAATTAACAGAACACTAAGCAGTTTCTCAGGAAGCTTCTTTCCAGATTTCATCTGAGGATATTTCCTTTTTCACCATAGCCCTCTACGGGCTTCCAAATATCACTTTGCCAATTCCACAAGAACTGTCTTAGCGAAAGGCTTCTTGAGGGAAAGCTGTAATTCTGTGAGATGATTTCACAGAACACAAAGAAGTAATTCAGAAAGCTTCTTTCTCTTTGTTATCGGAGGATATTTCCTTTGGCCCTATAGTCTTCAAAGATTTCCGAAATATCTGTTCTCAGATTCCACAGAAATAAGGCTAGCAAAGAGATCCACGAAATACAGATGTAACTCTGTGAGATGAATTAACAGAACACTAAGCGGTTTCTCAGAAAGCTTCTTTCCAGATTTCATCTGAGGATATTTCCTTTTTTACCAGAGCCCTCTATGGGTTTCCAAATATCACTTTGCCAATTCCACAAGAACTGTCTTAGCGAAAGGCTTCTCGAGGGGAAAGCTGTAACTCTGTGAGATGATTTCAGAGAACACAAAGAAGTTTCTCAGAAAGCTTCTTTCTATTTGTTATCGGAGGATAATTCCTTGGGCCCTATAGTCTTCAAAGGGATCCAAAATATCTGTTCTCAGATTCCACAGAAATAAGGCTAGCAAAGAGATCCACGAAATACAGATGTAACACTGTGAGTGGAAGTCACACATCACAGAGCAGATTCACAGAAAGCTTCTTTCCAGATTTCATCTGAGGATATTTTCTTTTTCACCATAGCCCTCTATGGGATTCGAAATATCACTTTGCCAATTCCAGAAGAACTGTCTTAGCGAAAGGCTTCTTGAGGGGAAAGCTGTAACTCTGTGAGATGATTTCACAGAAGACAAAGAAGTTTCTCAGAAAGCTTCTTTCTCTTTGTTATCGGAGGATATTTCCTTTGGCCCTATAGTCTTCAAAGGGATCCGAAATATCTGTTCTCAGATTCCACAGAAATAAGGCTAGCAAAGAGAGACACGAAATACAGATGTAACACTGTGAGATGAATCAACACAATACTAAGCAGTTTCTCAGAAAGCTTCTTTCCAGATTTCATCCGAGGATATTTCCTTTTTCACCATAGCCCTCTATGGGCTTCCAAATATCACTTTGCCAATTCCACAAGAACTGTCTTAGCGAAAGGCTTGTTGAGGGGAAAGTTGTAACTCTGTGAGATGATTTCAGAGAACACAAGACAGTTTCTCAGAAAGCTTCTTTCTATTTGTTATCGGAGGATATTTCCTTTTGCCCTACAGTCTTCAAAGGGATCCGAAATATCTGTTCTCAGATTCCACAGAAATAAGGCTAGCAAAGAGATCCACGAAATACAGATATGACTCTGTGAGTGGAAGTCACACATCACAGAGTAGTTTCTCAAAAATCTTCTTTCCAGATTTCATCTGAGGATATTTGCTTTTTCACCATAGGCCTCTAGGGGCTTCCAAATATCACTTTGCCAATTCCACAAGAACTGTCTTAGCAAAAGGCTTCTTTAGATGAAAGCTGTAGCTCTGTGAGATGATTTCACAGAACACAAAGAAGTTTCTCAGAAAGCTTCTTTCTCTTTTTTATCGGAGGATATTTCCTTTGGCCCTATAGTCTTCAAAGGGATCCGAAATATCTGTTCTCCGATTCCACAGAAATAAGGCTAGCAATGAGATCCACGAAATACAGATGTAACTTTGTGAGGTGAGTTAACAGAACACTAAGCAGTTTCTCAGGAAGCTTCTTTCCAGATTTCATCTGAGGATATTTCCTTTTTCACCATAGCCCTCTACGGGCTTCCAAATATCACTTTGCCAATTCAACAAGAACTGTCTTAGCGAAAGGCTTCTTGAGGGAAAGCTGTAATTCTGTGAGATGATTTCACAGAACACAAAGAAGTTATTCAGAAAGCTTCTTTCTCTTTGTTATCGGAGGATATTTCCTTTGGCCCTATAGTCTTCAAAGATTTCCGAAATATCTGTTCTCAGATTCCACAGAAATAAGGCTAGCAAAGAGATCCACGAAATACAGATGTAACTCTGTGAGATGAATTAACAGAACACTAAGCGGTTTCTCAGAAAGCTTCTTTCCAGATTTCATCTGAGGATATTTCCTTTTTTACCAGAGCCCTCTATGGGTTTCCAAATATCACTTTGCCAATTCCACAAGAACTGTCTTAGCGAAAGGCTTCTCGAGGGGAAAGCTGTAACTCTGTGAGATGATTTCACAGAACACAAAGAAGTTTCTCAGAAAGCTTCTTTCTATTTGTTATCGGAGGATAATTCCTTTGGCCCTATAGTCTTCAAAGGGATCCAAAATATCTGTTCTCAGATTCCACAGAAATAAGGCTAGCAAAGAGATCCACGAAATACAGATGTAACACTGTGAGTGGAAGTCACACATCACAGAGCAGATTCACAGAAAGCTTCTTTCCAGATTTCATCTGAGGATATTTTCTTTTTCACCATAGCCCTCTATGGGCTTCGAAATATCACTTTGCCAATTCCAGAAGAACTGTCTTAGCGAAAGGCTTCTTGAGGGGAAAGCTGTAACTCTGTGAGATGATTTCACAGAAGACAAAGAAGTTTCTCAGAAAGCTTCTTTCTCTTTGTTATCGGAGGATATTTCCTTTGGCCCTATAGTCTTCAAAGGGATCCGAAATATCTGTTCTCAGATTCCACAGAAATAAGGCTAGCAATGAGATCCACGAAATACAGATGTAACTCTGTGAGCTGAATTCACAGAACACTAAGCAGTTTCTCAGAAAGCTTCTTTCCAGATTTCATCTGAGGATATTTCCTTTTTCACCATAGCCCTCTATGGGCTCCCAAATATCACTTTGTCAATTCCACAAGAACTGTCTTAGCGAAAGGCTTCTTGAGGGAAAGCTGTAACTCCGTGAGATGATTTCACAGAACACAAAGAAGTTTCTCAGAAAGCTTCTTTCTCTTTGTTATCGGAGGATATTTCCTTTGGCCCTATAGTCTTCAAAGGGATCCTTAATATCTGTTCTCAGATTCCACAGAAATAAGGCTAGCAAAGAGATCCACGAAATACCGATGTAACTCTGTGAGTGGAAGTCACACATCACAGAGAAGTTTTTCAGAAATCTTCTTTCGAGTTTTCATCTGAGGATATTTCCTTTTTCACCATAGACCTCTATGGGCTTCCAAATATCACTTTGCCAATTCCACAAGAACTGTCTTAGCAAAAGGCTTCTTTAGAGGAAAGCTGTAACTCTGTGAGATGATTTCACAGAATACAAAGAAGTTTCACAGAAAGCTTCTTTCTCTTTTTTATCGGAGGATATTTCCTTTGGCCCTATAGTCTTCAAAGGGATCCGAAATATCTGTTCTCAGATTCCACAGAAATAAGGCTAGCAATGAGATCCACGAAATACAGATATAACTTTGTGAGGTGAATTAACAGAACACTAAGCAGTTTCTCAGGAAGCTTCTTTCCAGATTTCATCTGAGGATATTTCCTTTTTCACCATAGCCCTCTACGGGCTTCCAAATATCACTTTGCCAATTCCACAAGAACTGTCTTAGCGAAAGGCTTCTTGAGGGAAAGCTGTAATTCTGTGAGATGATTTCACAGAACACAAAGAAGTAATTCAGAAAGCTTCTTTCTCTTTGTTATCGGAGGATATTTCCTTTGGCCCTATAGTCTTCAAAGATTTCCGAAATATCTGTTCTCAGATTCCACAGAAATAAGGCTAGCAAAGAGATCCACGAAATACAGATGTAACTCTGTGAGATGAATTAACAGAACACTAAGCGGTTTCTCAGAAAGCTTCTTTCCAGATTTCATCTGAGGATATTTCCTTTTTTACCAGAGCCCTCTATGGGTTTCCAAATATCACTTTGCCAATTCCACAAGAACTGTCTGAGCGAAAGGCTTCTCGAGGGGAAAGCTGTAACTCTGTGAGATGATTTCAGAGAACACAAAGAAGTTTCTCAGAAAGCTTCTTTCTATTTGTTATCGGAGGATAATTCCTTGGGCCCTATAGTCTTCAAAGGGATCCAAAATATCTGTTCTCAGATTCCACAGAAATAAGGCTAGCAAAGAGATCCACGAAATACAGATGTAACACTGTGAGTGGAAGTCACACATCACAGAGCAGATTCACAGAAAGCTTCTTTCCAGATTTCATCTGAGGATATTTTCTTTTTCACCATAGCCCTCTATGGGATTCGAAATATCACTTTGCCAATTCCAGAAGAACTGTCTTAGCGAAAGGCTTCTTGAGGGGAAAGCTGTAACTCTGTGAGATGATTTCACAGAAGACAAAGAAGTTTCTCAGAAAGCTTCTTTCTCTTTGTTATCGGAGGATATTTCCTTTGGCCCTATAGTCTTCAAAGGGATCCGAAATATCTGTTCTCAGATTCCACAGAAATAAGGCTAGCAAAGAGAGACACGAAATACAGATGTAACACTGTGAGATGAATCAACACAATACTAAGCAGTTTCTCAGAAAGCTTCTTTCCAGATTTCATCCGAGGATATTTCCTTTTTCACCATAGCCCTCTATGGGCTTCCAAATATCACTTTGCCAATTCCACAAGAACTGTCTTAGCGAAAGGCTTGTTGAGGGGAAAGTTGTAACTCTGTGAGATGATTTCAGAGAACACAAGACAGTTTCTCAGAAAGCTTCTTTCTATTTGTTATCGGAGGATATTTCCTTTTGCCCTACAGTCTTCAAAGGGATCCGAAATATCTGTTCTCAGATTCCACAGAAATAAGGCTAGCAAAGAGATCCACGAAATACAGATATGACTCTGTGAGTGGAAGTCACACATCACAGAGTAGTTTCTCAAAAATCTTCTTTCCAGATTTCATCTGAGGATATTTGCTTTTTCACCATAGGCCTCTAGGGGCTTCCAAATATCACTTTGCCAATTCCACAAGAACTGTCTTAGCAAAAGGCTTCTTTAGATGAAAGCTGTAGCTCTGTGAGATGATTTCACAGAACACAAAGAAGTTTCTCAGAAAGCTTCTTTCTCTTTTTTATCGGAGGATATTTCCTTTGGCCCTATAGTCTTCAAAGGGATCCGAAATATCTGTTCTCCGATTCCACAGAAATAAGGCTAGCAATGAGATCCACGAAATACAGATGTAACTTTGTGAGGTGAGTTAACAGAACACTAAGCAGTTTCTCAGGAAGCTTCTTTCCAGATTTCATCTGAGGATATTTCCTTTTTCACCATAGCCCTCTACGGGCTTCCAAATATCACTTTGCCAATTCAACAAGAACTGTCTTAGCGAAAGGCTTCTTGAGGGAAAGCTGTAATTCTGTGAGATGATTTCACAGAACACAAAGAAGTTATTCAGAAAGCTTCTTTCTCTTTGTTATCGGAGGATATTTCCTTTGGCCCTATAGTCTTCAAAGATTTCCGAAATATCTGTTCTCAGATTCCACAGAAATAAGGCTAGCAAAGAGATCCACGAAATACAGATGTAACTCTGTGAGATGAATTAACAGAACACTAAGCGGTTTCTCAGAAAGCTTCTTTCCAGATTTCATCTGAGGATATTTCCTTTTTTACCAGAGCCCTCTATGGGTTTCCAAATATCACTTTGCCAATTCCACAAGAACTGTCTTAGCGAAAGGCTTCTCGAGGGGAAAGCTGTAACTCTGTGAGATGATTTCACAGAACACAAAGAAGTTTCTCAGAAAGCTTCTTTCTATTTGTTATCGGAGGATAATTCCTTTGGCCCTATAGTCTTCAAAGGGATCCAAAATATCTGTTCTCAGATTCCACAGAAATAAGGCTAGCAAAGAGATCCACGAAATACAGATGTAACACTGTGAGAGGAAGTCACACATCACAGAGCAGATTCACAGAAAGCTTCTTTCCAGATTTCATCTGAGGATATTTTCTTTTTCACCATAGCCCTCTATGGGCTTCGAAATATCACTTTGCCAATTCCAGAAGAACTGTCTTAGCGAAAGGCTTCTTGAGGGGAAAGCTGTAACTCTGTGAGATGATTTCACAGAAGACAAAGAAGTTTCTCAGAAAGCTTCTTTCTCTTTGTTATCGGAGGATATTTCCTTTGGCCCTATAGTCTTCAAAGGGATCCGAAATATCTGTTCTCAGATTCCACAGAAATAAGGCTAGCAAAGAGAGACACGAAATACAGATGTAACACTGTGAGATGAATCAACACAACACTAAGCAGTTTCTCAGAAAGCTTCTTTCCAGATTTCATCCGAGGATATTTCCTTTTTCACCATAGCCCTCTATGGGCTTCCAAATATCACTTTGCCAATTCCACAAGAACTGTCTTAGCGAAAGGCTTGTTGAGGGGAAAGTTGTAACTCTGTGAGATGATTTCAGAGAACACAAGACAGTTTCTCAGAAAGCTTCTTTCTATTTGTTATCTGAGGATATTTCCTTTTGCCCTATAGTCTTCAAAGGGATCCGAAATATCTGTTCTCAGATTCCACAGAAATAAGGCTAGCAAAGAGATCCACGAAATACAGATATGACTCTGTGAGTGGAAGTCACACATCACAGAGTAGTTTCTCAAAAATCTTCTTTCCAGATTTCATCTGAGGATATTTGCTTTTTCACCATAGGCCTCTAGGGGCTTCCAAATATCACTTTGCCAATTCCACAAGAACTGTCTTAGCAAAAGGCTTCTTTAGATGAAAGCTGTAGCTCTGTGAGATGATTTCACAGAACACAAAGAAGTTTCTCAGAAAGCTTCTTTCTCTTTTTTATCGGAGGATATTTCCTTTGGCCCTATAGTCTTCAAAGGGATCCGAAATATCTGTTCTCCGATTCCACAGAAATAAGGCTAGCAATGAGATCCACGAAATACAGATGTAACTTTGTGAGGTGAGTTAACAGAACACTAAGCAGTTTCTCAGGAAGCTTCTTTCCAGATTTCATCTGAGGATATTTCCTTTTTCACCATAGCCCTCTACGGGCTTCCAAATACCACTTTGCCAATTCCACAAGAACTGTGTTAGCGAAAGGCTTCTTGAGGGAAAGCTGTAACTCTGTGAGATGATTTCACAGAACACAAAGAAGTTTCTCAGAAAGCTTCTTTCTCTTTGTTATCGGAGGATATTTCCTTTGGCCCTATAGTCTTCAAAGGGATCCTTTATATCTGTTCTCAGATTCCACAGAAATAAGGCTAGCAAAGAGATCCACGAAATACAGATGTAACTCTGTGAGATGAATTAACAGAACCCTAAGCGGTTTCTCAGAAAGCTTCTTTCCAGATTTCATCTGAGGATATTTCCTTTTTCACCAGAGCCCTCTAAGGGCTTCCAAATATCACTTTGCCAATTCCACAAGAACTGTCTTAGCGAAAGGCTTCTTGAGGGGAAAGCTGTAACTCGGTGAGATGATTTCACAGAACACAAAGAAGTTTCTCAGAAAGCTTCTTTCTCTTTGTTATCGGAGGATAATTCCTTTGGCCCTATAGTCTTCAAAGGGATCCAAAATATCTGTTCTCAGATTCCACAGAAATAAGGCTAGCAAAGAGATCCACGAAATACAGAAGTAACACTGTGAGTGGAAGTCACACATCACAGAGCAGATTCACAGAAAGCTTCTTTCCAGATTTCATCTGAGGATATTTTCTTTTTCACCATAGCCCTCTATGGGCTTCGAAATATCACTTTGCCAATTCCAGAAGAACTGTCTTAGCGGAAGGCTTCTTGAGGGGAAAGCTGTAACTCTGTGAGATGATTTCACAGAAGACAAAGAAGTTTCTCAGAAAGCTTCTTTCTCTTTGTTTTCGGAGGATATTTCCTTTGGCCCTATAGTCTTCAAAGGGATCCGAAATATCTGTTCTCAGATTCCACAGAAATAAGGCTAGCAAAGAGAGACACGAAATACAGATGTAACTTTGTGAGATGAATTAACAGAACACTAAGCGGTTTCTCAGAAAGCTTCTTTCCAGATTTCATCTGAGGATATTTCCTTTTTCACCATAGCTCTCTATGAGCTTCCAAATATCACTTTGCCAATTCCACAAGAACTGCCTTAGCGAATGGCATCTTGAGGGGAAAGCTGTAACTCTGTGAGATGATTTCACAGAACACAAAGAAGTTTCTCAGAAAGCTTCTTTCTCTTTGTTATCCGAGGATATTTCCTTTGGCCCTATAGTCTTCAAAGAGATCCGAAACATCTGCTCTCAGATTCCAAAGAAATAAGGCTAGGAAAGAGATCCACGAAATACAGATGTAACTCTGTGAGTGGAAGTCACACATTACAGAGCAGTTTCTCAGAAAGCTTCTTTCCAGATTTCATCTGAGGATATTTCCTTTTTCACCATAGCCTTCTATGGGCTTCCAAATATCACTTTGCCAATACCACAAGAACTGTCTTTGCGAAAGGCTTCTTGAGGGGAAAGCTGTAACTCTGTGAGATGATTTCTCAGAACACAAAGAAGTTTCTCAGAAAGCTTCTTTCTCTTTGTTATCAGAGGATATTTGCTTTGGCCCTATAGTCTTCAAAGATTTCCGAAATATCTGTTCTCAGATTCCACAGAAATTATGCTAGCAAAGATATCAACGAAATACAGATGTAACACTGTGAGATGAAACAACACAACACTAAGCAGTTTCTCAGAAAGCTTCTTTCCAGATTTCATCTGAGGATATTTCCTTTTTCACCATAGCCCTCTATGGGCTTCCAAATATCACTTTGCCAATTCCACAAGAACTGTCTTAGCGAAAGGCTTCTTGAGGGGAAAGCTGTAACTCTGTGAGATGATTTCACAGAACACAAGGAAGTTTCTCAGAAAGCTTCTTTCTCTTTGTAATCGGAGGATATTTCCTTTTGCCCTATAGTCTTCAAAGGGATCCGAAATACCTGTTCTCAAATTCCACAGAAATAAGGCTAGCAAAGAGATCCACGAAATACAGATGTAACTCTGTGAGTGGAAGTCACACATCACAGAGTAGTTTCTCAAAAAGCTTCTTTCCAGATTTCATCTGAGGATATTTGCTTTTTCACCATAGCCCTCTATGGGCTTGCAAATATCACTTTGCCAATTCCACAAGAACTGTCTTAGCAAAAGGCTTCTTGAGGGGAAAGCTGTAACTCTGTGAGATGATTTCTCAGAACACGAAGAAGTTACTCAGAAAGCTTCTTTCTCTTTGTTATCGGAGGATATTTCCTTTGGCCCTATAGTCTTGAAAGGGATCCGAAATATCTGTTCTCAGATTCCATAGAAATAAGGCTAGCAAAGAGATCCACGAAATACAGATGTAACTCTGTGAGATGAATTAACAGAACACTAAGCGGTTTCTCAGAAAGCTTCTTTCCAGATTTCATCTGAGGATATTTCCTTTTTTACCAGAGCCCTCTATGGGTTTCCAAATATCACTTTGCCAATTCCACAAGAACTGTCTTAGCGAAAGGCTTCTCGAGGGGAAAGCTGTAACTCTGTGAGATGATTTCACAGAACACAAAGAAGTTTCTCAGAAAGCTTCTTTCTATTTGTTATCGGAGGATAATTCCTTTGGCCCTATAGTCTTCAAAGGGATCCAAAATATCTGTTCTCAGATTCCACAGAAATAAGGCTAGCAAAGAGATCCACGAAATACAGATGTAACACTGTGAGTGGAAGTCACACATCACAGAGCAGATTCACAGAAAGCTTCTTTCCAGATTTCATCTGAGGATATTTTCTTTTTCACCATAGCCCTCTATGGGCTTCGAAATATCACTTTGCCAATTCCAGAAGAACTGTCTTAGCGAAAGGCTTCTTGAGGGGAAAGCTGTAACTCTGTGAGATGATTTCACAGAAGACAAAGAAGTTTCTCAGAAAGCTTCTTTCTCTTTGTTATCGGAGGATATTTCCTTTGGCCCTATAGTCTTCAAAGGGATCCGAAATATCTGTTCTCAGATTCCACAGAAATAAGGCTAGCAAAGAGAGACACGAAATACAGATGTAACACTGTGAGATGAATCAACACAACACTAAGCAGTTTCTCAGAAAGCTTCTTTCCAGATTTCATCCGAGGATATTTCCTTTTTCACCATAGCCCTCTATGGGCTTCCAAATATCACTTTGCCAATTCCACAAGAACTGTCTTAGCGAAAGGCTTGTTGAGGGGAAAGTTGTAACTCTGTGAGATGATTTCAGAGAACACAAGACAGTTTCTCAGAAAGCTTCTTTCTATTTGTTATCGGAGGATATTTCCTTTTGCCCTATAGTCTTCAAAGGGATCCGAAATATCTGTTCTCAGATTCCACAGAAATAAGGCTAGCAAAGAGATCCACGAAATACAGATATGACTCTGTGAGTGGAAGTCACACATCACAGAGTAGTTTCTCAAAAATCTTCTTTCCAGATTTCATCTGAGGATATTTGCTTTTTCACCATAGGCCTCTAGGGGCTTCCAAATATCACTTTGCCAATTCCACAAGAACTGTCTTAGCAAAAGGCTTCTTTAGATGAAAGCTGTAGCTCTGTGAGATGATTTCACAGAACACAAAGAAGTTTCTCAGAAAGCTTCTTTCTCTTTTTTATCGGAGGATATTTCCTTTGGCCCTATAGTCTTCAAAGGGATCCGAAATATCTGTTCTCCGATTCCACAGAAATAAGGCTAGCAAAGAGATCCACGAAATACAGATGTAACTTTGTGAGGTGAGTTAACAGAACACTAAGTAGTTTCTCAGGAAGCTTCTTTCCAGATTTCATCTGAGGATATTTCCTTTTTCACCATAGCCCTCTACGGGCTTCCAAATATCACTTTGCCAATTCAACAAGAACTGTCTTAGCGAAAGGCTTCTTGAGGGAAAGCTGTAATTCTGTGAGATGATTTCACAGAACACAAAGAAGTTATTCAGAAAGCTTCTTTCTCTTTGTTATCGGAGGATATTTCCTTTGGCCCTATAGTCTTCAAAGATTTCCGAAATATCTGTTCTCAGATTCCACAGAAATAAGGCTAGCAAAGAGATCCACGAAATACAGATGTAACTCTGTGAGATGAATTAACAGAACACTAAGCGGTTTCTCAGAAAGCTTCTTTCCAGATTTCATCTGAGGATATTTCCTTTTTTACCAGAGCCCTCTATGGGTTTCCAAATATCACTTTGCCAATTCCACAAGAACTGTCTTAGCGAAAGGCTTCTCGAGGGGAAAGCTGTAACTCTGTGAGATGATTTCACAGAACACAAAGAAGTTTCTCAGAAAGCTTCTTTCTATTTGTTATCGGAGGATAATTCCTTTGGCCCTATAGTCTTCAAAGGGATCCAAAATATCTGTTCTCAGATTCCACAGAAATAAGGCTAGCAAAGAGATCCACGAAATACAGATGTAACACTGTGAGTGGAAGTCACACATCACAGAGCAGATTCACAGAAAGCTTCTTTCCAGATTTCATCTGAGGATATTTTCTTTTTCACCATAGCCCTCTATGGGCTTCGAAATATCACTTTGCCAATTCCAGAAGAACTGTCTTAGCGAAAGGCTTCTTGAGGGGAAAGCTGTAACTCTGTGAGATGATTTCACAGAAGACAAAGAAGTTTCTCAGAAAGCTTCTTTCTCTTTGTTATCGGAGGATATTTCCTTTGGCCCTATAGTCTTCAAAGGGATCCGAAATATCTGTTCTCAGATTCCACAGGAATAAGGCTAGCAAAGAGAGACACGAAATACAGATGTAACACTGTGAGATGAATCAACACAACACTAAGCAGTTTCTCAGAAAGCTTCTTTCCAGATTTCATCCGAGGATATTTCCTTTTTCACCATAGCCCTCTATGGGCTTCCAAATATCACTTTGCCAATTCCACAAGAACTGTCTTAGCGAAAGGCTTGTTGAGGGGAAAGTTGTAACTCTGTGAGATGATTTCAGAGAACACAAGACAGTTTCTCAGAAAGCTTCTTTCTATTTGTTATCGGAGGATATTTCCTTTTGCCCTATAGTCTTCAAAGGGATCCGAAATATCTGTTCTCAGATTCCACAGAAATAAGGCTAGCAAAGAGATCCACGAAATACAGATATGACTCTGTGAGTGGAAGTCACACATCACAGAGTAGTTTCTCAAAAATCTTCTTTCCAGATTTCATCTGAGGATATTTGCTTTTTCACCATAGGCCTCTAGGGGCTTCCAAATATCACTTTGCCAATTCCACAAGAACTGTCTTAGCAAAAGGCTTCTTTAGATGAAAGCTGTAGCTCTGTGAGATGATTTCACAGAACACAAAGAAGTTTCTCAGAAAGCTTCTTTCTCTTTTTTATCGGAGGATATTTCCTTTGGCCCTATAGTCTTCAAAGGGATCCGAAATATCTGTTCTCCGATTCCACAGAAATAAGGCTAGCAATGAGATCCACGAAATACAGATGTAACTTTGTGAGGTGAGTTAACAGAACACTAAACAGTTTCTCAGGAAGCTTCTTTCCAGATTTCATCTGAGGATATTTCCTTTTTCACCATAGCCCTCTACGGGCTTCCAAATACCACTTTGCCAATTCCACAAGAACTGTGTTAGCGAAAGGCTTCTTGAGGGAAAGCTGTAACTCTGTGAGACGATTTCACAGAACACAAAGAAGTTTCTCAGAAAGCTTCTTTCTCTTTGTTATCGGAGGATATTTCCTTTGGCCCTATAGTCTTCAAAGGGATCCTTTATATCTGTTCTCAGATTCCACAGAAATAAGGCTAGCAAAGAGATCCACGAAATACAGATGTAACTCTGTGAGATGAATTAACAGAACCCTAAGCGGTTTCTCAGAAAGCTTCTTTCCAGATTTCATCTGAGGATATTTCCTTTTTCACCAGAGCCCTCTAAGGGCTTCCAAATATCACTTTGCCAATTCCACAAGAACTGTCTTAGCGAAAGGCTTCTTGAGGGGAAAGCAGTATCTCTGTGAGATGATTTCACAGAACACAAGACCGTTTCTCAGAAAGCTTCTTTCTATTTGTTATCGGAGGATATTTGCTTTGGCCCTATAGTCTTCAAAGATTTCCGAAATATCTGTTCTCAGATTCCACAGAAATTATGCTAGCAAAGATATCCACGAAATACAGATGTAACACTGTGAGATGAAACAACACAACACTAAGCAGTTTCTCAGAAAGCTTCTTTCCAGATTTCACCTGAGGATATTTCCTTTTTCACCATAGCCCTCTATGGGCTTCCAAATATCACTTTGCCAATTCCACAAGAACTGTCTTAGCGAAAGGCTTCTTGAGGGGAAAGCTGTAACTCTGTGAGATGATTTCACAGAACACAAGGAAGTTTCTCAGAAAGCTTCTTTCTCTTTTTTATCGGAGGATATTTCCTTTTGCCCTATAGTCTTCAAAGGGATCCAAAATATCTGTTCTCAAATTCAACAGAAATAAGGCTAGCAAAGAGATCCACGAAATACAGATGTAACTCTGTGAGTGGAAGTCACACATCACAGAGTAGTTTCTCAAAAAGCTTCTTTCCAGATTTCATCTGAGGATATTTGCTTTTTCACCATAGCCCTCTATGGGCTTCCAAATATCACTTTGCCAATTCCACAAGAACTGTCTTAGCAAAAGGCTTCTTGAGGGGAAAGCTGTAACTCTGTGAGGTGATTTCTCAGAACACAAAGAAGTTTCTCAGAAATCTTCTTTCTCTTTCTTATCGTAGGATACTTCCTTTGGCCCTAAAGCCTTCAAAGGGATCCTTAACATCTGTTCTCAGATTCCACAGAAATAAGGCTAGCAAAGAGATCCAAGAAATACAGATGTAACTCTGTGAGTGGAAGTCACACATCACAGAGCAGTTTCTCAGAAAGCTTCTTTCCAGATTTCATCTGAGGATACTTCCTTTTTCACCATAGCCCTCTTTGGGCTTCCAAATATCACTTTGCCAATTCCATAAGAACTGTCTTAGGGAAAGGCTTCTTGAAGGGAAAGCTGTAACTCTGAGAGATGATTTCACAGAACACAAAGAAGTTTCTCAGAAAGCTTCTTTCTCTTTGTTATCGGAGGATATTTCCTTTGGCCCTATAGTCTTCAAAGGGATCCGAAATATCTGTTCTCAGATTCCACAGAAATAAGGCTAGCAAAGAGATCCACGAAATACAGATATAACTCTGTGAGATGAATTAACAGAACAATAAGCAGTTTCTCAGAAACGTTCTTTCCAGATTTCATCTGAGGATATTTCCTTTTTCACCATAGCCCTCTATGGGCTTCCAAATATCACTTTGCCAATTCCACAAGAACTGTCTTAGCGAAAGGCTTCTTGAGGGGAAATCTGTAACTCTGTGAGATGATTTCACAGAACACAAAGAAGTTTCTCAGAAAGCTTCTTTCTCTTTGTTATCAGAGGATATTTCCTTTGGCCCTATAGACTTCAAAGGGATCCGAAATATCTGTTCTCAGATTCCACAGAAATAAGGCTAGGAAAGAGATCCACGAAATACAGATGTAACTCTGTGAGATGAATTAACAGAACACTAAGCAGATTCTCAGAAAGCTACTTTCCAGATTTCATCTGAGGATATTTCCTTTTTCACCATAGCCCTCTATGGGCTTCCAAATATCACTTTGCCAATTCCACAAGAACTGTCTTAGCGAAAGGCTTCTTGAGGGGAAAGCTGTAACTCTGTGAGATGATTACACAGAACACAAAGGAGTTTCTCAGAAAGCTTCTTTCTCTTTGTTATCGGAGGATATTTCCTTTGGCCCTATAGTCTTCAAAGGGATCCGAAATATCTGTTCTCAGATTCCACAGAAATAATTCTAGCAAAGAGATCCACGAAACACAGATGTAACTTTGTGAGATGAATTAACAGAACACCAAGCAGTTTCTCAGAAAGCTTCTTTCCAGATTTCATCTGAGGATATTTCCTTTTTCACCATAGCCCTCTATGGGCTTCCAAATATCACTTTGCCAATTCCACAAGAACTGTGTTAGCGAAAGGCTTCTTGAGGGGAAAGCTGTTACTCTGTGAGATGATTTCACAGAACACAAAGAAGTTTCTCAGAAAGCTTCTTTCTCTTTGTTATCGGAGGATATTTCCTTTGGCCCTATAGTCTTCAAAGGGATCCGAAATATCTGTTCTCAGATTCCACAGAAATAAGGCTAGCAAAGAGATCCACGAATACACATGTAACTCGGTGAGATGAATTAACAGAACACTAAGCAGTTTCTCAGAAAGCTTCATTCCAGATTTCATCTGAGGATATTTCCTTTTTCACCGTAGCCCTCTATGGGCTTCCAAATATCACTTTGCCAATTCCACAGGAACTGTCTTAGCGAAAGGCTTCTTGAGGGGAAAGCTGTAACTATGTGAGATGATTTCACAGAACACAAAGAAGTTTCTCAGAAATCTTCTTTCTCTTTTTTATCGTAGGATACTTCCTTTGGCCCTAAAGCCTTCAAAGGGATCCTTAACATCTGTTCTCAGATTCCACAGAAATAAGGCTAGCAAAGAGATCCAAGAAATACAGATGTAACTCTGTGAGTGGAAGTCACACATCACAGAGCAGTTTCTCAGAAAGCTTCTTTCCAGATTTCATCTGAGGATACTTCCTTTTTCACCATAGCCCTCTTTGGGCTTCCAAATATCACTTTGCCAATTCCATAAGAACTGTCTTAGGGAAAGGCTTCTTGAAGGGAAAGCTGTAACTCTGAGAGATGATTTCACAGAACACAAAGAAGTTTCTCAGAAAGCTTCTTTCTCTTTGTTATCGGAGGATATTTCCTTTGGCCCTATAGTCTTCAAAGGGATCCGAAATATCTGTTCTCCGATTCCACAGAAATAAGGCTAGCAAAGAGATCCACGAAATACAGATATAACTCTGTGAGATGAATTAACAGAACAATAAGCAGTTTCTCAGAAACGTTCTTTCCAGATTTCATCTGAGGATATTTCCTTTTTCACCATAGCCCTCTATGGGCTTCCAAATATCACTTTGCCAATTCCACAAGAACTGTCTTAGCGAAAGGCTTCTTGAGGGGAAATCTGTAACTCTGTGAGATGATTTCACAGAACACAAAGAAGTTTCTCAGAAAGCTTCTTTCTCTTTGTTATCAGAGGATATTTCCTTTGGCCCTATAGACTTCAAAGGGATCCGAAATATCTCTTCTCAGATTCCACAGAAATAAGGCTAGGAAAGAGATCCACGAAATACAGATGTAACTCTGTGAGATGAATTAACAGAACACTAAGCAGATTCTCAGAAAGCTACTTTCCAGATTTCATCTGAGGATATTTCCTTTTTCACCATAGCCCTCTATGGGCTTCCAAATATCACTTTGCCAATTCCACAAGAACTGTCTTAGCGAAAGGCTTCTTGAGGGGAAAGCTGTAACTCTGTGAGATGATTTCACAGAACACAAAGAAGTTTCTCAGAAAGCTGCTATCTCTTTGTTATCGGAGGATATTTCCTTTGGCCCTATAGTCTTCAAAGGGATCCTTAATATCTGTTCTCAGATTGCACAGAAATAAGGCTAGCAAAGAGATCCACGAAATACAGATGTAACTCTGTAGGTGGAATTCAAACATCACAGAGCAGTTTCTCAGAAAGCTTCTTTCCAGATTTCATCTGAGGATATTTCCTTTTTCACCATAGCCCTCTATGGGCTTCCAAATATCACTTTGCCAATTCCACAAGAACTGTCTTAGCGAAAGGCTTCTTGAGGGGAAATCTGTAACTCTGTGAGATGATTTCACAGAACACAAAGAAGTTTCTCAGAAAGCTTCTTTCTCTTTGTTATCAGAGGATATTTCCTTTGGCCCTATAGACTTCAAAGGGATCCGAAATATCTGTTCTCAGATTCCACAGAAATAAGGCTAGGAAAGAGATCCACGAAATACAGATGTAACTCTGTGAGATGAATTAACAGAACACTAAGTAGTTTCTCAGAAAGCTACTTTCCAGATTTCATCTGAGGATATTTCCTTTTTCACCATAGCCCTCTATGGGCTTCCAAATATCACTTTGCCAATTCCACAAGAACTGTCTTACCGAAAGGCTACTTGAGGGGAAAGCTGTAACTCTGTGAGATGATTTCACAGAACACAAAGAAGTTTCTCAGAAAGCTTCTTTCTCTTTGTTATCGGAGGATATTTCCTTTGGCCCTATAGTCTTCAAAGGGATCCGAAATATCTGTTCTCAGATTCCACAGAAATAAGGCTAGCAAAGAGATCCAAGAAATACAGATGTAACTCTGTGAGATTAATTAACAGAACACTAAGCAGTTTCTCAGAAAGCTTCTTTCTAGATTTCATCTGAGTATATTTCCTTTTTCAACATAGCCCTCTATGGGCTTCCAAATATCACTTTGCCAATTCCACAAGAACGGTCTTAGCGAAAGGCTTCTTGAGGGGAAAGCTGTAACTCTGTGAGATGATTTCACAGAACACAAAGAAGTTTCTCAGAAAGCTTCTTTCTCTTTGTTATCGGAGGATATTTCCTTTGGCCCTATAGTCTTCAAAGGGATCCGAAATATCTGTTCTCAGATTCCACAGAAATAAGGCTAGCAAAGAGATCCACGAAATACAGATGTAACTTTGTGAGATGAATTAACAGAACACCAAGCAGTTTCTCAGAAAGCTTCTTTCCAGATTTCATCTGAGGATATTTCCTTTTTCACCATAGCCCACTATGGACTTCCAAATATCACTTTGCCAATTCCACAAGAACTGTCTTAGCGAAAGGCTCTCTTGAGGGGAAATCTGTAACTCTGTGAGATGATTTCACAGAACACAAAGAAGTTTCTCAGAAAGCTTATTTCTCTTTTTTATCGGAGGATATTTCCTTTGGACCTATAGTCTTCAAAGGGATCCTTAATATCTGTTCTCAGATCCCACAGATATAAGGCTAGCAAAGAGATACACGAAATACAGATGTAACTCTGTGAGTGGAAGTCACACACCACAGAGCAGTTTCTCAGAAAGCTTCTTTCCAGATTTCATCTGAGGATATTTCCTTTTTCACCCTAGCCCTCTATGGGCTTCCAAGTATCACTTTGCCAATTCCACAAGAACTGTCTTAGCGAAAGCCTTCTTAAGGGGAAAGCTGTAACTCTGTGAGATGATTTCACAGAACACAAAGAAGTTTCTCAGAAAGTTTCTTTCTCTTTGTTATCGGAGGATATTTCCTTTGGCCCTATAGTCTTCAAAGGGATCCGAAATATCTGTTCTCAGATTCCACAGAAATAAGGCTAGCAGAGAGATCCACGACATACAGATGTAACTTTGTGAGATGAATTAACAGAACAACAAGCAGTTTCTCAGAAAGCTTCTTTCCAGATTTCATCTGAGGATATTTCCTTTTTCACCATACCCCTCTAAGGGCTTTCAAATATCACTTTGCCAATTCCACAAGAACTGTCTTAGCGAAAGGCTTCTTGAGGGGAAATCTGTAACTCTGTGAGATGATTTCACAGAACATAAAGAAGTTTCTCAGAAAGCTTCTTTCTCTTTGTTATCAGAGGATATTTCCTTTGGCCCTATAGACTTCAAAGGGATCCGAAATATCTGATCTCAGATTCCACAGAAATAAGGCTAGGAAAGAGATCCACGAAATACAGAAGTAACTCTGTGAGATGAATTAACAGAACACTAAGCAGTTTCTCAGAAAGCTACTTTCCAGATTTCATCTGAGGATATTTCCTTTTTCACCATAGCCCTCTATGGGCTTCCAAATATCACTTTGCCAATTCCACAAGAACTGTCTTAGCGAAAGGCTTCTTGAGGGGAAGGCTGTAAATCTGTGAGATGATTTCACAGAACACAAAGAAGTTTCTCAGAAAGCTTCTTTCTCTTTGTTGTCGGAGGATATTTCCTTTGGCCCTATAGTCTTCAAAGGGATCCGAAATATCTGTTCTCAGATTCCACAGAAATAAGGCTAGCAAAGAGATCCACGAAATACAGATGTAACTCCGTGAGATTAATTAACAGAACACTAAGCAGTTTCTCAGAAGGCTTCTTTCCAGATTTCATCTGAGGATATTTCCTTTTTCAACATAGCCCTCTATGGGCTTCCAAATATCACTTTGCCAATTCCACAAGAACGGTCTTAGCGAAAGGCTTCTTGAGGGGAAAGCTGTAACTCTGTGAGATGATATCACAGAACACAAAGAAGTTTCTCAGAAAGCTTCTTTCTCTTTGTTATCGGAGGATATTTCCTTTGGCCCTATAGTCTTCAAAGGGATCCTTAATATCTGTTCTCAGATCCCACAGAAATAAGGCTTGCAAAGAGATCCACGAAATACAGATGTAACTCTGTGATTGGAAGTCACACATCATAGAGCAGTTTCTCAGAAAGCTTCTTTCCAGATTTCATCTGAGGATATTTCCTTTTTCACCATAGCCCTCTTTGGGCTTCCAAATATCACTTTGCCAATTCCACAAGAACTGTCTTAGGGAAAGGCTTCTTGAAGGGAAAGCTGTAACTCTGAAAGATGATTTCACAGAACACAAAGAAGTTTCTCAGAAAGCTTCTTTCTCTTTGTTATCGGAGGATATTTCCTTTGGCCCTAAGTCTTCAAAGGGATCCGAAATATCTGTTCTCAGATTCCACAGAAATAAGGCTAGCAAAGAGATCCACGAAACACAGATGTAACTTTGTGAGATGAATTAACAGAACACTAAGCAGTTTCTCAGAAAGCTTCATTCCAGATTTCATCTGAGGATATTTCCTTTTTCAACATAGCCCTCTATGGGCTTCCAAGTATCACTTTGCCAATTCCACAAGAACTGTCTTAGCGAAAGCCTTCTTGAGGGGAAAGCTGTAACTCTGTGAGATGATTTCACAGAACACAAAGAAGTTTCTCAGAAAGCTTCTTTCTCTTTTTTATCGGAGGATACTTCCTTTGGCCCTAAAGTCTTCAAAGGGATCCTTAACATCTGTTCTCAGATTCCACAGAAATAAGGCTAGCAAAGAGATCCAAGAAATACAGATGTAACTCTGTGAGTGGAAGTCACACATCACAGAGCAGTTTTTCAGAAAGCTTCTTTCCAGATTTCATCTGAGGATATTTCCTTTTTCACCATAGCCCTCTTTGGGCTTCCAAATATCACTTTGCCAATTCCACAAGAACTGTCTTAGGGAAAGGCTTCTTGAAGGGAAAGCTGTAACTCTGAGAGATGATTTCACAGAACACAAAGAAGTTTCTCAGAAAGCTTCTTTCTCTTTGTTATCGGAGGATATTTCCTTTGGCCCTATAGTCTTCAAAGTGATCCGAAATATCTGTTCTCAGATTCCACAGAAATAAGGCTAGCAAAGAGATCCACGAAATTCACATGTAACTTTGTGAGATGAATTAACAGAACACCAAGCAGTTTCTCAGAATGCTTCTTTCCAGATTTCATCTGAGGATATTTCCTTTTTCACCATAGCCCTCTATGGGCTTCCAAATATCACTTTGCCAATTCCACAAGAACTGTCTTAGCGAAAGGCTTCTTGAAGGGAAAGCTGTAACTCTGTGAGATGAGTTCACAGAACACAAAGAAGTTTCTCAGAAAGCTTCTTTATCTTTGTTATCGGAGGATATTTCCTTTGGCCCTATAGACTTCAAAGGGATCCGAAATATCTGTTCTCAGATTCCATAAAAATAAGGCTAGGAAAGAGATCCACGAAATACAGATGTAACTCTGTGAGATGAATTAAAAGAACACTAAGCCGTTTCTCAGAAAGCTTCTTTCCAGATTTCATCTGAGGATATATCCTTTTTCACCATAGCCCTCTATGGGCTTCCAAATATCACTTTGCCAATTCCACAAGAACTGTCTTAGTGAAAGGCTTCTTGAGGGGAAAGCTGTAACTCTGTGAGATGATTTCACAGAACACAAAGAAGATTCTCAGAAAGCTTCTTTCTCTTTGTTATCGGAGGATATTTCCTTTGGCCCTATAGTCTTCAAAGGGATCCGAAATATCTGTTCTCAGATTCCACAGAAATAAGGCTAGCAAAGAGATCCACGAAATACAGATGTAACTCTGTGAGATGAATTAACAGAACACCAAGTAGTTTCTCAGAAATCTTCTTTCCAGATTTCATCTGAGGATATTTCCTTTTTCAACATAGCCCTCTATGGGCTTCCAAATATCACTTTGCCAATTCCAGAAGAACTGTCTTAGCGAAAGGCTTCTTGAGGGGAAAGCTGTAACTCTGTGAGATGATTTCACAGAACACAAAGAAGTTTCTCAGAAAGCTTCTTTCTCTTTGTTATCGGAGGATATTTCCTTTGGCCCTATAGTCTTCAAAGGGATCCTTAATATCTGTTCTCAGATTCCACAGAAATAAGGCTAGCAAAGAGATCCACGAAATACAGATGTAACTCTGTGAGTGGAAGTCACACATCACAGAGTAGTTTCTCAGAAAGCTTCTTTCCAGATTTCATCTGAGGATATTTCCTTTTTCACCATAGCCCTCTATGGGCTTCCAAATATCACTTTGCCAATTCCACAAGAACTGTCTTAGCGAAAGGCTTCTTGAGGGGAAAGCTGTAACTCTGTGAGATGATTTCACAGAACACAAAGAAGTTTCTCAGAAAGCTTCTTTCTCCTTCTTATCGGAGTATATTTTCTTTGGCCCTAAAGTCTTCAAAGGGATCCGAAATATCTGTTCTCAGATTCCACAGCAATAAGGCTAGCAAAGAGATCCACGAAATACAGATGTAACACTGTGTGACGAATTAACAGAACACTAAGCAGTTTCTAAGAAAGCTTCTTTCCAGATTTCATCTGAGGATATTTCCTTTTTCAACATAGCCCTCTATGGGCTTCCAAATATGACTTTGCCAATACCACAAGAACTGTCTTAACAAAAGGCTTCCTGACGGCAAAGCTGTAACTCTGTGAGATGATTTCGCAGAACACAAAGAAGTTTCTCAGAAAGCTTCTTTCTCTTTGTTATCGGAGGATATTTCCTTTGGCCCTATAGTCTTCAAAGGGATCCGAATTATCTGTTCTCAGATTCCACAGAAATAAGGCTAGCAAAGAGATCTACGAAATACATACGTAACTCTGTGAGTGGAAGTCACACATCACAGACTAGTTTCTCAGAAAACTTCTTTCCAGATTTCATCTGAGGATATTTCCTTTTTCACCATAGCCCTCTATGCGCTTCCAAATATCATTTTGCCAATTCCACAAGAACTGTCTTAGCGAAAGGGTTCTTGAGGGGAAGCTGTAACTCAGTGAGATGATTTCACAGAACACAAAGAAGTTTCTCAGAAAGCTTCTTTCTCTTTGTTATCGGAGGATGTTTCCTATGGCCCAATAGTCTTCAAAGGGATCCAAAATATCTCTTCTCAGATTCCATAGAAATAAGGCTAGCAAAGAGATGCACGAAATACAGATGTAACTCTGTGAGATGAATTAACAGAACACTAAGCAGTTTATCAGAAAGCTTCTTTCCAGATTTCATCTGAGGATATTTCCTTATTCAAGGTAGCCCTCTATGGGCTTCTAAATATCACTTTGCCAATTCCACAAGTACTATCTTAGCGAAAGGCTTCTTGAGGGGAAAGCTGTAACTCTGTGAGATGATTTCCCAGCAAACAAAGAAGTTTCTCAGAAAGCTTGTTTCTCTTTGATATCGGAGGGTACTTCCTTTTGCCCTATAGTCTTCAAAGGGATCCGAAATGTCTGTTTTCAGATTCCACAGAAATAAGGCTAGCAAAGAGATCCAGAAATACAGATGTAACTCTGTGAGATGAATTAACAGAACACTAAGCAGTTTCTCAGAAAGCTTGTTTCCAGATTTCATCTGAGGATATTTCCTTTTTCACCAGAGCCCTCTATGGGCTTCCAAATATCACTTTGCCAATTCCACAAGAACTGTCTTAGCGAAAGGCTTCTTGAGGGGAATGCTGTAACTCTGTGAGATGACTTCACAGAACACAAAGAAGTTTCTCAGAAAGCTTCTTTCTCTTTGTTATCAGAGGATATTTCCTTTGGACCTATAGTCTTCAATGGGATCCGAAATATCTGTTATCAGATTCCACAGAAATAATCTAGCAAAGAGATCCACGAAATACAGATGTAACTCTGTGAATGGAAGTCACACATCACAGAGCAGTTTCTCAGAAAGCTTCTTACCAGATTTCATCTGAAGATATTTCCTTTTTCACCATAGCCCTCTATGGGTTTCCAAATATCACTTTGCCAATTCCACAAGAACTGTCTTAGCGAAAGGCGTCCTGATTGGAAAGCTGTAACTCTGTGAGATGATTTCACAAAACACAAAGAAGTTTCTCAGAAAGCTTCTTTCTCTTTCTTATCGGAGGATAATTCCCTTGGCCCTGAAATCTTCAAAGGGATCCGAAATATCTGTTCTCAGATTCCACAGAAATAAGGCTAGCAAAGAGATTAACGAAATACAGATGTAACTCTGTGAGATGAATTAACAGAACACTAAGCAGTTTCTCAAAAAGCTTTTTTCCAGATTTCACCTCAGAATATTTCCTTTTCCACCGTAGCCCTCTATGGGCTTCCAAATATCACTTTGCCAATTCCACAAGAACTGTCTTAGCGAAAGGCTTCTTGAGGGGAAAGCTGTAACTCTGTGAGATGATTTTTAGAACACAAAGAAGTTTCACTGAAAGCTTCTTTCTCTTTGTTATCAGAGGATATTTCCTATGGCCCTATAATCTTCAAAGGGATCCGAAATATCTGTTCTCAGATTCCACAGAAATAAGGCTTGCAAAGAGATCCACGAAATACAGATGTAACTCTGTGAGATGAATTAACAGAACACTAAGCAGTTTCTCAAAAAGCTTCTTTCCAGATTTCATCTCATGATATTTCCTTTTTCACCATAGCTCTCTATGGGCTTCCAAATATCACTTTGCCAATTCCACAAGAACTGTCTTAGCGAAAGGCTTCTTGAGGGGAAAGCTGTAACTCTGTGAGATGATTTCACAGAACACAAAGAAGTTTCTCAGAAAGCTTCTTTCTCTTTCTTATCGGAGGATATTCCCTTTGGCCCTGTAGCCTTCAAAGGGATCCGAAATATTTGTTCCCAGATTTCACAGAAATAAGGCTAGCAAAGAGATCCACGAAATACTGATGTAACTCTGTGAGTGGTAGTGACACATCACAGAGCAGTTTCTCAGAAAGCTTCTTTCCAGATTTCATCTGAGGATATTTCCTTTTTTACCTTAGCCCTCTAAGGGCTTCCAAATATCACTTTGCCAATTCCACAAGAACTGTGTTAGCGAAATGCTTCTTGAGGGGAAAGTTGTAACTCGGTGAGATGATTTCACAGAACACAAAGAAGTTTCACAGAAAGCTTCTTTCTCTTTGTTATCGGAGGATATTTCCTATGGCCCTATAGTCTTCAAAGGGATCCGAAACATCTGTTCTCAGATTCCACAGATATAAGGCTAGCAAAGAGATCCACGAAATACAGATGTAACTCTGTGAGATGAATTAACAGAACACTAAGCAGTTTCTCAGAAAGCTTCTTTCCAGATTTCATCTGAGGATATTTCCTTTTACACCATAGCCCTCTATGGGCTTCCAAATATCACTTTGCCAATTCCACAAGAACTGTCTTAGCGAAAGGAGTCTTGAAGGGAAAGCTGTAACTCTGTGAGATGATTTCACAGCACACAAAGAAGTTTCTCAGAAAGCTTCTTTCTCTTTGTTATCGGAGGATATTTCCTTTGGCCCTATAGTCTTCAAAGGGATCCGAACTATCTGTTCTCAGATTCCACAGACATAAGGCTAGCAAAGAGATGTACGAAATACAGATGTAACTCTGTAAGTGGAAGTCACACGTCACAGAGTAGTTTCTCAGAAAACTTCTTTCCAGATTTCATCTGAGGATATTTCCTTTTTCACCATAGCCCTCCTTGGGCTTCCAAATATCACTTTGCCAATTCCACAAGAACTGTCTTAGCGAAAGGCTTCTTGAGGGGAAAGCTGTAATTCTGTGAGATGATTTCACAGAACACAAAGAAGATTCTCAGAAAGCTTCTTTCTCTTTGTTTTCGGAGGATATTTCCTTTGGCCCTATAGTCTTCAAAGGGATCCGAAATATCTGTTCTCAGATTCCACAGAAATAAGGCTAGCAAAGAGATCCACGAAATACAGGTAACTCTGTGAGATGAATTAACAGAACACTAAGCAGTTTCTCAGAAAGCTTCTTTCCAGATTTCATTTGAGGATATTTCCTTTTTCAAGGTAGCCCTCTATGGGCTTCTAAATATCACTTTGCCAATTCCACAAGTACTGACTTAGGGAAAGGCTTCTTGAGGGAAAAGCTGTAACTCTGTGAGATGATTTCACAGCACACAAAGAAGTTTCTTAAAAAGCTTGTTTCTCTTTGTTATCGGAGGGTACTTCCTTTTGCCCTATAGTCTTCAAAGGGATCCGAAATGTCTGTTTTCAGATTCCACAGAAATAAGGCTAGCAAAGAGTACCAGAAATACAGATGTAACTCTGTGCGACGAATTAACAGAACACTTAGCAGTTTCTCAGAAAGCTTCTTTCCAGATTTCATCTGAGGATATTTCCTTTTTCACCATAGCCCTCTATGGGCTTCCAAATATCACTTTGCCAATTCCACAAGAACTGTCTTAGCGAAAGGCTTCTTCAGGGGGAAGCTGTAACTCTGTGAGATGATTTCACAGAACACAAAGAAGTTTCTCAGGAAGCTTCTTTCTCTTTGTTATCGGAGGATATTTCCTTTGGCCCTATAGTCTTCAAAGGGATACGAAATATCTGTTCCCAGATTTCACAGAAATAAGGCTAGCAAAGAGATCCACGAAATACTGATGTAACTCTGTGAGTGGAACTCACATATCACAGAGCAGTTTATCAGAAAGCTTCTTTTCAGTTTTCCTCTGAGGATATTTCCTTTTTCACCATAGCCCTCTATGCGCTTCCAAATATCATTTTGCCCATTCCACAAGAACTGTCTTAGCGAAAGGGTTCTTGAGGGGAAAGCTGTAACTCTGTGAGATGATTTCACAGAACACAAAGAAGTTTCTCAGAGAGCTTCTTTCTCTTTTTTATCGGAGGATATTTCCTTTGGCCCTATACTCTTCAAAGGGATCCAATATATCTATTCTAAGATTCCACAGAAATAAGGCTAGCAAAGAGATCCAGGAAATACAGATGTACAACTGCGAGATGAATTAACAGAACACTAAGCAGTTTCTCAGAAACCTTCTTTACAGATTTCATCTGAGGATATTTCCTTTTTCACCATAGCCCTCTAAGGTCTTCCAAATTCACTTTTCCAATTCCACAAGAACTGTCTTAGCGAAAGGCTTCTTGAGGGGAAAGCTGTAACTCTGTGAGATGATTTCACAGAACACAAAGAAGTTTCTCAGAAAACTTCTTTCTCTTTGTTATCGGAGGATATTTCCTTTGGCCCTATAGTCTTCAAAGGGATCCGAAATATCTATTCTCAGATTCCACAGAAATAAGGCTAGCAAAGAGATCCACGAAATACAGATGTAACTCTGTGTGTGGAAGTCACACATCACAGAGCAGTTTCTCAGAAAGCTTCTTTCCAGATTTCATCTGAGGATATTTCCTTTTTCTCCATAGCCCTACATGGGCTTCCAAATATCACTTTGCCAATTAAACAAGAACTGTCTTCGCGAAAGGCTTCTTGAGGGGAAAGATGTAACTCTGTGGGATGATTTCACGGAACACAAAGAAGTTTCTCAGAAAGCTTCTTTCTCTTTCTTATCGGAGGGTATTTCCTCTGGCCCTGTAGTCTTCAAAGGCATCCGAAATATCTGTTCTCAGATTCCACAGAAATATGGCTAGCAAAGAGATGCAAGAAATACAGATGTAACTCTGGGAGAGAATTAACAGACACTAAGCAGTTTCTCAGAAAGCTTCTTTCCAGATTTCATCGGAGGATATTTTCTTTTTCACCATATCCCTCTATGGGCTTCCAAATTTCACTTTGCCAATTCCACAAGAACTGTCTTAGCGAAAGGCTTCTTGAGGGCAAAGCTGTAACTCTGTGAGTTGATTTCACAGAACCCCAAGAAGTTTCACAGAAAGCTTCTTTCTCTTTGTTATCGGAGGATATTTCCTTTGGCCCTATAGTCTTCAAAGGGATCCGAATTATCTGTCCTCAGATTCCACAGAAATAAGGCTAGCAAACATATCCACGAAATAAAGATGAAACTCTGTGAGTGGAAGTCACACAACACAGAGGAGGTTGTCAGAAAGCTTCTTTCCAGATTTCTTCTGAGTATATTTCCTTTTTCACCATAGCCCTCTAGGGGCTTCCAAATATCACTTGGCCGATTCCACAAGAACTGTCTTAGCAAAAGGCTTCTTGAGGGAAAAGCTGTAACTCTGTGAGATGATTTCACAGAACACAAAGAAGTTTCTCAGAAAGCTTCTTTCTCTTTGTCATCGGAGTTTATTTGCTTTGGCCCTATAATCTTCAAAGGGATCCGAAATATCTGTTCTGAGATTCCACAGAAATAAGGCTAGCAAAGAGATCCACGAAATACAGATGTAACTCTGTGAGATGAATGAACAGAACACTAAGGAGATTCTCAGAAATATTCTTTCCAGATTTCATCTGAGGATATTTCCTTTTTCACCATAGCCCTCTATAGGCTTCCAAATATCACTTTGCCAATTCCACAAGAACTGTCTACGCGAAAGGCTTCTTGAGGGGAAAGCTGTAACTCTGTGTGATGATTTCACAGAGCACAAAGAAGTTTCTCAGAAAGCTTCCTTTTTTTGTTATCGGAGGATAATTCCTTTGGCACTATAGTCTTCAAAGGGATCCGAAATATCTCTTCTCAGATTACACAGAAATAAGGCTAGCAAAGAGATCCATGAAATACAGATGTAACTCTGTGAGATGAATTAAGAGAACACTAAGCAGTTTCTCAAAAAGCTTCTTTCCATATTTCATGTGAGGATATTTCCTTTTTCACCTTAGCCCTCTATGGGCTTCCAAATATCACTTTGCTAATTCCACAAGAACTGTCTTAGCGAAAGGCTTCTTCAGAGGAAAGCTGTAACTCTGTGAGATGATTTCACAGAACACAAAGAAGTTTCTCAGGAAGCTTCTTGCTCTTTTTTATCGGAGGATATTTTCTTTGGCCCTAAAGTCTTGAAAGGGATCCGAAATATCTGTTCTCAGATTCCACAGAAATAAGGGTAGCAAAGAGATATACGAAATACAGATGTAACTCTGTGAGATGAATTAACAGAACACTAAGTAGTTTCTCAGAAAGCTTCTTTCCAGATTTCATCTGAGGATATTTCCTTTTTCACCATAGCCCTCTATGGGCTTCCAAATATCACTTTGCCAATTCCACAAGAACTGTCTTAGCGAAAGGTTTCTTGAGGGCAAAGCTGTAACTCTGTGATTTGATTTCACAGAACACAAAGGAGTTTCACAGAAAGCTTCTTTCGCTTTGTTATCAGAGGATATTTTCTTTGGCCCTATAGTCTTCAAAGGGATCCGAAATATCTGTTCTCAGATTACACAGAAATAAGGCCAGCAAAGAGATCCACGAAATACAGATGTAACCCTGTGAGATGAATTAACAGAACACTAAGCAGTTTCTCAGAAAGCTCCGTTCCAGATTTCATTAGAGGATATTTCCTTTTATACCATAGCCCTCTATGGGCTTCCAAATATTACTTTTTCAATTCCGTAGAACTGTCTTAGCCAAAGGATTCATGAGGGGAAAGCTGTAACTCTGTGAGATGATTTCACAGAACACAAAGAAGTTTCTCAGAAAGCTTCTTTCCCGTTGTTTTAGGAGGATATTTCCTTTGGCCCTTTAGTCTTCAAAGGGATCCGGATTATCTGTTCTCAGATTTCACAGAAAGAAGGCTAGCAAAGAGATCCACGAAATGCAGATGTAACTCTGTGAGTGGAAATCACACATCACAGAGCAGTTTCTCAGAAATCTTCTTTCCAGATTTCATCTGAGGATATTTCCTTTTTCACCATTGCCCTCTATGGGCTTCCAAATATCACTTTGCCAATTCCACAAGAACTGTCTTAGCGAAAGGCTTATTGGCGGGAAAGCTGTAACTCTGTGAGATGATTTCACAGAACACAAAGAGGTTTCTCAGAAAGCTTCTTTCTCTTTGTTTTAGGAGGATATTTCCTTTGGCCCTATAGTCTTCAAAGGGATCCGAAATATCGGTTCTCAGACTCCACAGAAATAAGGCTAGCAAAGAGATCCACGAAATACAGATGTAACTCTGTGAGATGAATTAACAGAACACTAAGGAGATTCTCCGAAAGCTTCCTTCCAGATTTCATATGAGGATATTTCCTTTTTCACCATAGCCCTCTATGGGCTTCCAAATATGCCTTTGCCAATTCCACAAGAAATTTCTTAGCGAAAGGCTTCTTGAGGGGAAAGCTGTAACTCTGTGAGATGATTTCACAGAACACAAAGAAGTTTCTCAGAAAGCTTCTTTCTCTTTGTTATCGTAGGATATTTCCTTCGGCCCTATAGTCTTTAAAGGGATCCGAAAAATCAGTTCTCAGATTACACAGAAATAAGGCTAGCAAAGAGATCCACGAAATACAGATGTAACTCTGTGAGATGAATTAACAGAACACTAAGCAGTTTCTCAGAAAGCTTCTTTCCAGATTTCATCTGAGGATACTTCCTTTTTCACCATAGACCTCTAAGGGCTTCCAAATATCACTTTGCCAATTCCACAAGAATTTTCTTAGCAAAAGGCTTCTTGAGGGGAATGCTGTAACTCTGTGAGATGATTTCACAGAACACAAAGAAGTTTCTCAGAAAGATTCTTTCTCTTTGTTATCGGAGGATATTTCCTTTGGCCCTATAGTCTTCAAAGGGATCCGAAATATCTGTTCTTAGATTCCACAGAAATAAGGCTAGCAAAGAGATCCACAAAATACAGATGTAACTCTGTGAGATGAATGAACAGAACACTAAGGAGATTCTCAGAAAGCTTCTCTCCAGATTTCATCTGAGGATATTTCCTTTTTCACCATAGCCCTCCATGGGCTTCCAAATATCACTTTGCCAATTCCACAAGAACTGTCTTCGCAAAAGGCTTCCTGAAGGGAAAGCTGTAACTCTGTGGGATGATTTCATGGAACACAAAGCAGTTTCTCAGAAAGCTTCTTTCTCTTTCTTATCGGAGGATATTTCCTGTGGCCCTATTGTCTTCAAAGGCATCCGAAATATCTGTTCTCAGATTCCACAGAAATATGGCTAGCAAAGAGATGCAAGAAACACAGATGTAACTATTGGAGAGAATTAACAGAACACAAAGCAGTTTCTCAAAAGCTTCTTTCCAGATTTCATCTGAGGATATTTCCTTTTTCTCCATAGACCTCTATGGGCTTCCAAATATCACTTTTCCAATTCCGAAGAACTGTCTTAGCAAAAGGATTCATGAGGGCAAAGCTGTAACTCTGTGAGATGATTTCACAGAAAACAAAGAAGTTTCTCAGAAAGCTTCTTTCTCTTTGTTATCGGAGGATATTTCCTTTGGCCCTATAGTCTTCAAAGGGATCCGAAATATCTGTTCTCAGATTCCACAGAAATAAGGCTAGCAAAGAGATCCACGAAATACAAATGTAACTCTGTGAGATGAATTAACAGAACACTAAGGAGATTCTCGGAAAGCTTCCTTCCAGATTTCATCTGAGGATATTTCCTTTTTCACCATAGCCCTCTATGGGCTTCCAAATATGCCTTTGCCAATTCCACAAGAACTGTCTTAGCGAAAGGCCTCTTGAGGGGAAAGCTGTAACTCTGTGAGATGATTTCACAGAACACAAAGAAGTTTCTCAGAAAGCTTCTTTCTCTTTTTTATCGGAGGATATTTCCTGTGGCCCTATAGTCTTCAAAGGGACCCGAAATATCTGTTCTCAGATTCCACAGAAATAAGGCTAGCAAAGAGATCCACGAAATACAGATGTAAGTCTGTGAGTGGAAGACACACATCACAAAGTAGTTTCTCAGAAAGCTTCCTTCCAGATTTCATCTGAGGATATTTCCTTTTTCACCATAGACTTCTAAGGGCTTCCAAATATCACTTTGACAATTCCACAAGAACTGTCTTAGCGTAAGGCTTCTTGAGGGGAAAGCTGTAGCTCTGTGAGATGATTTCACAGAACACAAAGAAGTTTCTCAGGAAGCTTCTTGCTCTTTTTTATCGGAGGATATTTCCTTCGGCCCTATATTCTTCAAAGGGATCCGAAATATCTGTTCTCAGATTCCACAGAAATAAGGCTAGCAAAGTGATCCACGAAATACAGATGTAACTCTGTGAGATGAATTAACAGACCACTAAGCAGTTTACCAGAAATCTTCTTTCCAGATTTCATCTGAGGATATTTCCTTTTTCACCATAGCCCTTTATGGGCTTCCAAATATCACTTTGCCAATACCACAAGAACTGTCTTAGCAAAAGGCTTCCTCACGGCAAAGCTGTAACTCTGTGAGATGATTTCGCAGACCACAAAGAAGTTTCTCAGAAAGCTTCTTTCTCTTTGTTATCGGAGGATATTTCCTTTGGCCCCGTAGACTTCAAAGGGATCCGAAATATCTGTTCTCAGATTCCACAGAAATAAGGCTAGCAAAGAGATCCACGAAATACAGATGTAACTCTGTGAGATGAATTAGCAGAACACTAAGCAGTTTCTCAGAAAGCTTCTTTCCAGATTTCATCTGAGGATATTTCCTTTTTCACCATAGCCCTCTAGGGGCTTCCAAATATCACATTGCAAATTCCACAAGAACTCTCTCAGCGAAAGGCTTCTTGAGGGGAAAGCTGTAACTCTGTGAGACGATTGCACAGAACACAAAGAAGTTTCTCAGAAAGCTTCTTTCTCTTTCTTATCGGAGGATATTTCCTTGGGCCCTAAAGTCTTCAAAGGGATCCGAAATATCTGTTCTCAGATTCCACAGAAATAAGGCTAGCAAAGAGATGCACGAAATACAGATGTAAGTCTGTGAGTGGAAGATACACATCACAAAGTAGTTTCTCAGAAAGCTTCCTTCCAGATTTCATCTGAGGATATTTCCTTTTTCACCATAGCCTTCTATGGGCTTCCAAATATCACTTTGACAATTCCACAAGAACTGTCTTAGCGTAAGGCTTCTTGAGGGGAAAGCTGTAGCTCTGTGAGATGATTTCACAGAACACAAAGAAGTTTCTCAGAAAGCTTCTTGCTCTTTTTTATCGGAGGATTTTTCCTTTGGCCCTATATTCTTCAAAGGGATCCGAAATATCTGTTCTCAGATTCCACAGAAATAAGGCTAGCAAAGAGATCCAAGAAATTCAGATGTAACTCTGTGTGATGAATTAACAGAACACTAAACAGTTTCTCAGAAAGCTTCTTTCCAGATTTCATCTGAGGATATTTCCTTTTTCACCATTGCCCTCTATGTGCTTCCAAATATCACTTTGCCAATACCACAAGAACTGTCATAGCAAAAGGCTTCCTGACGGCAAAGCTGTAACTCTGTGAAATGATTTCGCAGAACACAAAGAAGTTTCTCAGAAAGCTTCTTTCTCTTTGTTATCGGAGGATATTTCCTTTGGCCCTATAGTCTTCAAAGGGATACGAAATATCTGTTCTTAGATTCCACAGAAATAAGTCTAGCAAAGAGATCCACGAAATACAGATGTAACTCTGTGAGATGAATGAACAGAACACTAAGGAGATTCTCAGAAAGCTTCTCTCCAGATTTCATCTGAGGATATTTCCTTTTTCAACATAGCCCTCTGAGGGCTTCCAAATATCACTTTGCCAATTCCACAAGAACTCTCTTCGCGAAAGGCTTCTTCAGGGGAAAGCTGTAACTCTGTGGGATGATTTCACGGAACACAAAGAAGTTTCTCAGAAAGCTTCTTTCTCTTTCTTATCGGAGGATATTTCCTGTGGCCCTATAGTCTTCAAAGGCATCCGAAATATCTGTTCTCAGATTCCACAGAAATAAGGCTAGCAAACAGATCCACGAAATACAGATGAAACTCTGTGAGTGGAAGTCACACAACACAGAGCACATTGTCAGAAAGCTTCTTTCCAGATTTCATCTGAGGATATTTCCTTTTCCACCATAGCCCTCTATGGGCTTCCAAATATCACTTTGCCAATTCCACAAGAACTGTCTTCGCGAAAGGCTTCTTGAGGGGAAAGCTGTAACTCTGTGAGATGATTTCACAGAGCACAACGAAGTTTCTCAGAAAGCTTCCTTTTTTTGTTATCGGAGGATATTTCCTTTGGCACTATAGTCTTCAAAGGGATCCGAAATAACTGTTCTCAGATTACAGAGAAATAAGGCTAGCAAAGAGATCCATGAAATACAGATGTAACTCTGTGAGATGAATTAACAGAACACTCAGCAGTTTCTCAGAAAGCCTCTTTCCATATTTCATCTGAGGATATTTCCTTTTTCACCTTAGCCCTCTATGGGCTTCCAAATATCACTTTGCTAATTCCACAAGAACTGTCTTAGCGAAAGGCTTCTTGAGGAGAGAGCTGTAACTGTGTCAGATGATTTTACAGAACACAAAGAAGTTTCGCAGAAAGTTTCTTCCTCTTTGTTATCTTAGGATATTTCCTTTGGCCCTGTAATCTTCAAAGGGATCCGAAATATCTGTTGTCATTCCACAGAAATAAGGCTAGCAAAGAGATCCACGAAATACAGATTTAACTCTGTGAGTGGAAGTCACACATCACACAGCAGTTTCTCAGAAAGCTTCTTTCCAGATTTCATCTGAGTATATTTCCTTTTTCCCATAGCCCTCTATGGGCCTCCAAATATCACTTTGCCAATTCCACAAGAACTGTCTTAGCGAAAGGCTTCTTGAGGGGAAAGCTGTAACTCTGTGAGATGATTTCACAGAACACAAAGAAGATTCTCAGAAAGCTTGTTTCTCTTTGTTATCGGAGGATATTTCATTTGGCCCTATGGTTTTCAAAGGTATCCGAAATATCTGTTCTCAGATTCCACAAAAATAAGGGTTGCAAAGACTTCCACGAAACACAGATGTAACTCTGTGAGTGGAATTCACACATCACAGAGCAGTTTCTCAGAAAGCTTCTTTCCAGATTTCATCTGAGGATATTTCCTTTTTCACCATAGCCCTCTATGGGCTTCCAAATATCACTTTTCCAATTCCACAAGAACTGTCTTAGCGAAAGGCTTCTTGAGGGGAAAGCTGTAACTCTGTGAGATGATTTCACAGAACACAAAGAAGTTTCTCAGAAAGCTTCTTTCTCTTTGTTATCGGAGGATATTTCCTTTGGCCCTATATTCTTCACAGGAATCCGAAATATCTGTTCTGAGATTCCACAGAAATAAGGCTAGCAAAGAGATCCACGAAATACTGATGTAACTCTGTGAGATGAATTAACAGAACACTAAGCATTTTCTAAGAAAGCTTCTTTCCAGATTTCATCTGAGGAAATTTCCTTTTTCACCATAGCCCTCTATGGACTTCCAAATATCACTTTGCCAATTCCACAGGAACTGTCTTAGCGAAAGGCTTCTTGAGGAGAGAGCTGTAACTCTGTCAGATGATTTTACAGAACACAAAGAAGTTTCGCAGAAAGTTTGTTTCTCTTTGTTATCTTAGGATATTTACTTTGGCCCTGTAGTCTTCAAAGGGATCCGAAATATCTCTTCTCATTCCACAGAAATAAGGCTAGCAAAGAGATCCACGAAATACAGATGTAACTCTGTGAGTGGAAGTCACACATCGCAGAGCAGTTTCTCAGAAAGCTTCGTTACAGATTTCATCTGAGGATATTTCCCTTTTCAATATAGCCCTCTATTGGCTTCCAAATATCACTTTGCCAATTCCACAAGAACTGTCTTAGCGAAAGGCTTCTTTAGTCAAAGCTGTAACTCTGTGAGTTGATTTCAAAGACACAATGAAGTTTCACAGAAAGCTTCCTTCTCTTTGTTATTGGAGGATATTTCCTTTGGCCCTATATTCTTCAAAGGGTCCGAAATTTCTGTTCTCAGATTCAACAGAAATAAGGCTAGCAAAGGGATCCACGAAATACAGATATAACTCTGTGAGATGAATTAACAGAACACTAAGGAGATTCTCAGATAACTTCTCTCCAGATTTCATCTGAGGATATTTCCTTTTTCACCATAGCCCTCTATGGGCTTCCAAATATCACTTTGCCAATTCCACAAGAACTGTCTTCGCGAAAGGCTTCTTGAGGGAAAAGCTGTAACTCTGTGAGATGATTTCACAGAACACAAAGAAGTTTCTCAGAAAGCTTCTTTCTCTTTGTTATCGGAGTTTATTTCCTTTGGCCCCATAATCTTCAAAGGGATCCGAAATATCTGTTCTCAGATTCCACAGAAATAAGGCTAGCAAAGAGATCCACGAAATACAGATCTAACTCTGTGAGATGAATGAACATAACACTAAGGAGATTCTCAGAAAGCTTCTTTCCAGATTTCATCTGAGGATATTTCCTTTTTCACCATCGCCCTCTATGGGCTTCCAAATATCACTTTGCCAATTCCACAAGAACTGTCTTCGCGAAAGGCTTTTTGAGGGGAAAGCTGTAACTCTGTGAGATGATTTCCCAGAGCACAAAGAAGTTTCTCAGAAAGCTTCCTTTTTTTGTTATCGGAGGATATTTCCTTTGGCACTACAGTCTTCAAAGGGATCTGAAATATCTCTTCTCAGATTACACAGAAATAAGGCTAGCAAAGAGATCCATGAAATATAGATGTAACTCTGTGAGATGAATTAACAGAACACTAAGCAGTTTCTCAGAAAGCTTCTTTCCATATTTCCTCTGAGGATATTTCCTTTTTCACCTTAGCCCTCTGTGGGCTTCCAAATATCACTTTGCTAATTCCACAAGAACTGTCTTAGCGAAAGGCTTCTTGAGGGGAAAGCTGTAACTCTGTGAGATGATTTCTCAGAACACAAAGAAGTTTCTCAGAAAGCTTCTTTCTCTTTGTTATCGTAGGATATTTCCTTTCGCCCTATAGTTTTCAAAGGTATCCGCAATATCTGTTCTCAGATTCCACAAAAATAAGTCTAGCAAAGAGATCCACGAAACACAGATGTAACTCTGTGAGTGGAAGTCACACATCACAGAGCAGTTTCTCAGAAATCTTCTTTCCAGATTTCATCTGAGGATATTTCCTTTTTCACCATTGCCCTCTATGGGCTTCCAAATATCACTTTGCCAATTCCACAAGAACTGTCTTAGCGAAAGGCTTATTGGCGGAAAAGCTGTAACTCTGTGAGATGATTTCACAGAACACAAAGAAGTTTCTCAGAAAGATTCTTTCTCTTTGTTATCGGAGGATATTTCCTTTGGCCCTATAGTCTTCAAAGGGATCCGAAATATCTGTTCTCAGATTCCACAGAAATAAGGCTAGCAAAGAGATCCACGAAATACAGATGTAACTCTGTGAGATGAATGAACAGAACACTAAGGAGATTCTCAGAAAGCTTTTCTGCACATTTCATCTGAGGATATTTCCTTTTTCGCCATAGCCCTCCATGGACTTCCAAATATCACTTTGCCAATTCCACAAGAACTGTCTTCGCGAAAGGCTTTTGAGGGGAAAGCTGTAACTCTGTGTTATGATTTCACGGAATACAAAGAAGTTTCTCAGAAAGCTTCTTTCTCTTTCTTATCGGAGGATATTTCCTGTGGCCCTATAGTCTTCAAAGGGATCCGAAATATCTGTTCTCAGATTCCACAGAAATAAGGCTAGCAAAGAGATCCACGAAATACAGAGGTAAGTCTGTGAGTGGAAGACACACATCACAAAGTAGTTTCTCAGAAAGCTTCCTTCCAGATTTCATCTGAGGATATTTCCTTTTTCACCATAGACTTCTAAGGGCTTCCAAATATCACTTTGACAATTCCACAAGAACTGTCTTAGCGTAAGGCTTCTTGAGGGGAAAGCTGTAGCTCTGTGAGATGATTTCACAGAACACAAAGAAGTTTCTCAGGAAGCTTCTTGCTCTTTTTTATCGGAGGATATTTCCTTCGGCCCTATATTCTTCAAAGGGATCCGAAATATCTGTTCTCAGATTCCACAGAAATAAGGCTAGCAAAGTGATCCACGAAATATAGATGTAACTCTGTGATATGAATTAACAGACCACTAAGCAGTTTACCAGAAATCTTCTTTCCAGATTTCATCTGAGGATATTTCCTTTTTCAAGGTAGCCCTCTATGGGCTTCTAAATATCACTTTGCCAATTCCACAAGTATTATCTTAGCGAAAGGCTTCTTGAAGGGAAAGCTGTAACTCTGTGAGATGATTTCACAGCACACAAAGAAGTTTCTCAAAAAGCTTGTTTCTCTTTGTTACCGGAGGGTACTTCCTTTGCCCTATAGTCTTCAAAGGGATCCGAAATGTCTGTTTTCAGATTCCACAGAAATAAGGTAGCAAAGAGATCCAGAAATACAGATGTAACTCTGTGAGATAAATTAACAGAACACTAAGCAGTTTCTCAGAAAGCTTCTTTCCAGATTTCATCTGAGGATATTTCCTTTTTCACCAGAGCCCTCTATGGGCTTCCAAATATCACTTTGCCAATTCCACAAGAACTGTCTTAGCGAAAGGCTTCTTGAGGGGAAAGCTGTAACTCTGTGAGATGACTTCACAGAACACAAAGAAATTTCTCAGAAAGTTTCTTTTACTTTGTTATCAGAGGATATTTCCTTTGGCCCTATAGTCTTCAAAGGGATCCGAAATATCTGTTCTCAGATTCCACAGAAATAAGGCTAGCAAAGAGATCCACGAAATACAGATGTAACTCTGTGAGTGGAAGTCACACATCACAGAGCAGTTTCTCAGAAAGCTTCTTTCCAGATTTCATCTGAGGATATTTCCTTTTTCACCGTAGCCCTCTATGGTCTTCCAAATATCACTTTGCCAATTCCACAAGAACTGTCTTAGCCAAAGGCTTCTCGAGGGAAAAGCTGTAACTCTGTGAGTTGATTTCACAGAACACAAAGAAGTTTCTCAGAAAGCTTCTTTCTCTTTGTTATTGGAGGATATTTCCTTTGGCCCTATAGTCTTCTAAGGGATCCGAAACATCTGTTCTCAAATTCCACAGAAATAAGGCTAGCAAAGAGAAACACGAAATACTGATGTAACTCTGTGAGTGGAAGTCACACATCAGAGAGCAGTTTCTCAGAAAGCTTCTTTCCAGATTTCATCTGAGGATATTTCCTTTTTCACCATAGCCCTCTAGGGGCTCCCAAATATCACTTTGCCAATTCCACAAGAACTGTCTTAGCGAAAGGCTTCTTGAGGGGAAAGCTGTAACTCTGTGAGATGATTTCACAGAACACAAAGAAGTTTCTCAGAAAGCTTGTTTCTCTTTGTTATCGGAGGATATTTCCCTTGGCCCTGAAGTCTTCAACGGGATCCGAAATATCTGTTCTCAGATTCCACAGAAATAAGGCTAGCAATGCGATCCGCGAAATACATATGTAACTCTGTGAGATGAATTAACAGAACACTAAGCAGTTTCTCAGAAAGCTTCTTTCCAGATTTCATCTGAGGATATTTCCTTTTTCACCATAGCCCTTTATGGGCTTCCAAATATCACTTTGCCAATACCACAAGAACTGTCTTAGCAAAAGGCTTCCTGACGGCAAAGCTGTAACTCTGTGAGATGATTTCGCAGACCACAAAGAAGTTTCTCAGAAAGCTTCTTTCTCTTTGTTATCGGAGGATATTTCCTTTGGCCCCGTAGACTTCAAAGGGATCCGAAATATCTGTTCTCAGATTCCACAGAAATAAGGCTAGCAAAGAGATCCACGAAATACAGATGTAACTCTGTGAGATGAATTAGCAGAACACTAAGCAGTTTCTCAGAAAGCTTCTTTCCAGATTTCATCTGAGGATATTTCCTTTTTCACCATAGCCCTCTAGGGGCTTCCAAATATCACATTGCAAATTCCACAAGAACTCTCTCAGCGAAAGGCTTCTTGAGGGGAAAGCTGTAACTCTGTGAGACGATTGCACAGAACACAAAGAAGTTTCTCAGAAAGCTTCTTTCTCTTTCTTATCGGAGGATATATCCTTGGGCCCTAAAGTCTTCAAAGGGATCCGGAATATCTGTTCTCAGATTCCACAGAAATAAGGCTAGCAAAGAGATCCACGAAATACAGATGTAAGTCTGTGAGTGGAAGATACACATCACAAAGTAGTTTCTCAGAAAGCTTCCTTCCAGATTTCATCTGAGGATATTTCCTTTTTCACCATAGCCTTCTATGGGCTTCCAAATATCACTTTGACAATTCCACAAGAACTGTCTTAGCGTAAGGCTTCTTGAGGGGAAAGCTGTAGCTCTGTGAGATGATTTCACAGAACACAAAGAAGTTTCTCAGAAAGCTTCTTGCTCTTTTTTATCGGAGGATATTTCCTTTGGCCCTATATTCTTCAAAGGGATCCGAAATATCTGTTCTCAGATTCCACAGAAATAAGGCTAGCAAAGAGATCCAAGAAATTCAGATGTAACTCTGTGTGATGAATTAACAGAACACTAAACAGTTTCTCAGAAAGCTTCTTTCCAGATTTCATCTGAGGATATTTCCTTTTTCACCATTGCCCTCTATGTGCTTCCAAATATCACTTTGCCAATACCACAAGAACTGTCTTAGCAAAAGGCTTCCTGACGGCAAAGCTGTAACTCTGTGAAATGATTTCGCAGAACACAAAGAAGTTTCTCAGAAAGCTTCTTTCTCTTTGTTATCGGAGGATATTTCCTTTGGCCCTATAGTCTTCAAAGGGATACGAAATATCTGTTCTTAGATTCCACAGAAATAAGTCTAGCAAAGAGATCCACGAAATACAGATGTAACTCTGTGAGATGAATGAACAGAACACTAAGGAGATTCTCAGAAAGCTTCTCTCCAGATTTCATCTGAGGATATTTCCCCTTACACCATAGCCCTCCACGGACTTCCAAATATCACTTTGCCAATTCCACAAGAACTCTCTTCGCGAAAGGCTTCTTCAGGGGAAAGCTGTAACTCTGTGGGATGATTTCACGGAACACAAAGAAGTTTCTCAGAAAGCTTCTTTCTCTTTCTTATCGGAGGATATTTCCTGTGGCCCTATAGTCTTCAAAGGCATCCGAAATATCTGTTCTCAGATTCCACAGAAATAAGGCTAGCAAACAGATCCACGAAATACAGATGAAACTCTGTGAGTGGAAGTCACACAACACAGAGCAGATTGTCAGAAAGCTTCTTTCCAGATTTCATCTGAGGATATTTCCTTTTCCACCATAGCCCTCTATGGGCTTCCAAATATCACTTTGCCAATTCCACAAGAACTGTCTTCGCGAAAGGCTTCTTGAGGGGAAAGCTGTAACTCTGTGAGATGATTTCACAGAGCACAACGAAGTTTCTCAGAAAGCTTCCTTTTTTTGTTATCGGAGGATATTTCCTTTGGCACTATAGTCTTCAAAGGGATCCGAAATAACTGTTCTCAGATTACACAGAAATAAGGCTAGCAAAGAGATCCATGAAATACAGATGTAACTCTGTGAGATGAATTAACAGAACACTAAGCAGTTTCTCAGAAAGCCTCTTTCCATATTTCATCTGAGGATATTTCCTTTTTCACCTTAGCCCTCTATGGGCTTCCAAATATCACTTAGCTAATTCCACAAGAACTGTCTTAGCGAAAGGCTTCTTGAGGAGAGAGCTGTAACTCTGTCAGATGATTTTACAGAACACAAAGAAGTTTCGCAGAAAGTTTCTTTCTCTTTGTTATCTTAGGATATTTCCTTTGGCCCTGTAATCTTCAAAGGGATCCGAAATATCTGTTGTCATTCCACAGAAATAAGGCTAGCAAAGAGATCCACGAAATACAGATTTAACTCTGTGAGTGGAAGTCACACATCACACAGCAGTTTCTCAGAAAGCTTCTTTCCAGATTTCATCTGAGTATATTTCCTTTTTCCCATAGCCCTCTATGGGCCTCCAAATATCACTTTGCCAATTCCACAAGAACTGTCTTAGCGAAAGGCTTCTTGAGGGGAAAGCTGTAACTCTGTGAGATGATTTCACAGAACACAAAGAAGATTCTCAGAAAGCTTGTTTCTCTTTGTTATCGGAGGATATTTCATTTGGCCCTATGGTTTTCAAAGGTATCCGAAATATCTGTTCTCAGATTCCACAAAAATAAGGGTTGCAAAGACTTCCACGAAACACAGATGTAACTCTGTGAGTGGAATTCACACATCACAGAGCAGTTTCTCAGAAAGCTTCTTTCCAGATTTCATCTGAGGATATTTCCTTTTTCACCATAGCCCTCTATGGGCTTCCAAATATCACTTTTCCAATTCCACAAGAACTGTCTTAGCGAAAGGCTTCTTGAGGGGAAAGCTGTAACTCTGTGAGATGATTTCACAGAACACAAAGAAGTTTCTCAGAAAGCTTCTTTCTCTTTGTTATCGGAGGATATTTCCTTTGGCCCTATATTCTTCACAGGGATCCGAAATATCTGTTCTCAGATTCCACAGAAATAAGGCTAGCAAAGAGATCCACGAAATACTGATGTAACTCTGTGAGATGAATTAACAGAACACTAAGCAGTTTCTAAGAAAGCTTCTTTCCAGATTTCATCTGAGGATATTTCCTTTTTCACCATAGCCCTCTATGGACTTCCAAATATCACTTTGCCAATTCCACAGGAACTGTCTTAGCGAAAGGCTTCTTGAGGAGAGAGCTGTAACTCTGTCAGATGATTTTACAGAACACAAAGAAGTTTCGCAGAAAGTTTGTTTCTCTTTGTTATCTTAGGATATTTACTTTGGCTCTGTAGTCTTCAAAGGGATCCGAAATATCTGTTCTCATTCCACAGAAATAAGGCTAGCAAAGAGATCCACGAAATACAGATGTAACTCTGTGAGTGGAAGTCACACATCGCAGAGCAGTTTCTCAGAAAGCTTCGTTACAGATTTCATCTGAGGATATTTCCCTTTTCAATATAGCCCTCTATTGGCTTCCAAATATCACTTTGCCAATTCCACAAGAACTGTCTTAGCGAAAGGCTTCTTTAGTCAAAGCTGTAACTCTGTGAGTTGATTTCAGAGACACAAAGAAGTTTCACAGAAAGCTTCCTTCGCTTTGTTATTGGAGGATATTTCCTTTGGCCCTATATTCTTCAAAGGGTCCGAAATTTCTGTTCTCAGATTCAACAGAAATAAGGCTAGCAAAGAGATCCACGAAATACAGATATAACTCTGTGAGATGAATTAACAGAACACTAAGCAGTTTCTCAGAAAGATTCTTTCTAGATTTCATCTGAGTATATTTCCTTTTTCACCATAGCCCTCTACGGGCTTCCAAATATCACTTTGCCAAATGCGAAGAACTCTCTTAGCGACAGGTTTCATTAGGGGAAAGCTGTAACTCTGAGAACTGATTGCACAGAACACAAAGAAATTTCTCAGAGAGCTTCTTTCTCTTTGTTATCGGAGGATATATCCTGTGGCCCTATAGTCTTCAAAGGCATCCGAAATATCTGTTCTCAGATTCCACAAAAATAAGGCTAGCAAAGGGATCCACGAAATTCAGATGAAACTCTGTTAGAAGAATTAACAGAACACTAAGCAGTTTCTCAGAAAGCTTCTTTCCAGATTTCATCTTGGGATATTTCCGTTTTCAAGATAGCCCTCTATGGGCTTCTAAATATCACTTTGCCAATTAAACAAAAACTGTCTTAGCGAAAGGTTTCTTGAGGGGAAAGCTGTAACTCTGTGAGGTGATTTCACAGAACACAAAAAAGTTTCTCAGAAAGCTTATTGCTCTTTTTATCGGAGGATATTTCCTTTGGCCCAATAGTCTTCAAAGGGATCCGAAATATCTGTTCTCAGATTCCACAGAAACAAGGCTAGCAAAGATATACACGAAATACTGATGTAACTCTGTGAGATGAATTAACAGAACGCTAAGCAGTTTCTCAGAAAGCTTCTTTCCAGATTTCATCTGAGGATATTTCCTTTTTCACCATAGCCTTCTATGGGCTTCCAAATATCACTTTGCCAATTCCACAAGAATTGTCTTAGTGAAAGGCTTCTTGAGGGGAAAGCTGTAACTCTGAGAGATGATTTCACAGAACACAAAGAAGTTTTACAG